>NW_028262330.1:1212121-1515151 GCF_047370975.1 Nipponia nippon
GCCTGACGGGGAAGGGCTGGGGAGGCAGCGGGGCTGGGAGAGGCTGTCTGCGTGGGGCTCCTGGGCAGCAGGAGCCTGGGCACAGCGTGAAGGTAATGGCTTTTGGCCTTTGGTGGTGGGTTGCGTCTCTGCGGCCAGAAAAAGGGCGGGTGGCCAAACCTGGGGGCTTTGGGTGCAGGGGGGTGCACTGCTCCGGGGAGCTCAGTGCTTTGCGGGAGCTGGTTCTGGCTCTGGGTTTGGAGCAGGGAGGTTTCTTCAGTCCCTGGTCCGCTGTTCAGGTGCTGGTGGCGTCGATAAGCTCCTGCTCGTGAGGTGCACGGGCTGGGGTCTCCTGCGTCGCGAGGTGGAGGAAGCCAGCGGGGCCGGGGCTCCGCAAGCCGAGGGAACAGGCAAGCTTGGTCAGGCTGGGTTTATTTAGGTGCTCGCAGTGATAACAGCAGAAAGGCCCTGCAGAAAGCTGCAGCTCCGGCATCTCCCTGGCAGGGCTCAGTCCCATCTTGGTGGAGCCTCCCCGGGATTTGCCCTCCCTCCTCTCCGCCATCCCGGGGTGAGCCTCAGGGATGAGCTGGTGGCTGTGAGGGGAGGTGGGGCAGCGCCGTGCCCGGCTCTGGGGCCAGCACCCCTGTGCGGTGCGCGGCAGGACGGCTCTCTGCGGGTGTTTGGAGGGCAGGCCGTGGCCGTGGCACAGGGCTAAGCCACGGACCTTGCCCCCAGGCTGGACCGTGTGTGCGTTTTGAACGGTGGGGGCTCTGCAGGGCAGCAGCCCTTGCTGGGAAGCTGCCTTTTTATGGGACACCGAGGCAAGATGTGCTGGCTTGATTTAAAAAGCCGCCCCGCTCCACTGGCAGCGCTCAGCCTCCCGTGCAGCGGGGACGCCTTCGCCCTCGGCATCCCCTGCCCGGAGCTGGCGGTGCTGGGACAGAGCAAGGAGGGAGCTGGGACGAAAGCCCGCGTGGCCCTGGCTCCCCATCCATGCCTAGGGAGATGCTCCAGCCCCCGGTGCCAGCACCCAGGCAAGGCGCTGGTCTGTCCCCCCATGTCATGCCGTACCCCTGGGGTGGCACGGAGCAGGGTCTGGGTGGCAAACGGGTCTGGATCCGCTCCTGGGCAGGGCTGTCGGCACTGCTGGTGTTGACAAGGGCTGTGGCAGGGATGGAAACCCAATGCCTGCTGTGCCGGGCAGCGTCGCGCCGGCGGGGGCTGGGGGGGAGGCAGAGCTCCGCTCCCCACCTGCCTCTACCTGTCCCCGGGCTCCCAAGCAGAGATCCCGTAACAAGGGGGCCCTTGTCCCCTCCACAATACCCCCCTTCTGGCCTGAGCACCTGCCGGCTGGGCTGGAGGCGGCGCCGGGGGGCTCTGAAGGGCCCTTCTGTGCGGGGATGAATGGGAGCCTGTTCCCCTCCGGTGGGCTCCCACCTCCTGCTCGCCAGGCTGCGACCCTGCCCGGCCCCCAGCCCCACACCCCCCCGGGAGGCCGGGTCTGCTCTGCCTGGCCCCCGGGGCTCAGGGCACCCCCAGATGCTCGGGGTGGGAAGCCCTCTGCCTCCGTCCCCCAGCGCTACGTGAAGGATCAGGGCATGCCCCAGCTGGCCCCGTGGCAGAGGGGGCCCTGTACACCCCAAGAGCCTCCTGATCCCGATTGCCAACTGCTTCTCCAGCGTAGCAACTAAATGTGTCCTGCTGGCCTGCCCAGCTTGTCCCAGCCCCGTCCTCAGGCTCGGGAAGGGTGGATGGTGGGAAGAGCCGGGGAGGTCTCGCAGGGTCCTCCCAAGGCTGCAGGCTGGGCTGGGTGCGGTTTTTGGTACGTGGGGGTCCTGGAGCTGGGACCCACCAGGAGATGGTGGCTGCTTTCTGCATAAAGCCAGTGTTTTGCAAATCCCTGGTACTCCGTTTGCAGAAACGCGCGCAGACGGGGGTGGGTGGGCGCAGGCAGTGGTGAAGGGGAGCCAAGCGCAGGTGACGTGGCGCTGCCCCGTGGCTCTCGCGGGTGGGGGGTGTCAGGTGCAGTGGTTCAGTGTCACCTCCCCGGCTGAGCCCCCGCTGGCTTCTTCTCCCAGCCTGCTGCAGCCGGAGCCGCTGGTCCTGGCTCCACCGGGGACATCGCGCCGAGCCGGCAGCCACAGATGGGCCCTTGAAGGCACCTTAGAGAGGTAAGGGGGGAAGGTGTGCGCAGCGGCCCTGGCATGAACTGGGAGCCCCCTGCCCGCTCTGGGGAATCCCCAGTGCCCCAGTGATGGATTTCGAACTCTGCTGTGTGTTTCCCCCTTTCCAGTGGGAAGTCCTTCAAGCTTTCTGCCGAGCTGGAGGAGCCCAAGCCCAGCAGAAAGCAGGTAATCATCCGCACAGTACGGTTAGTGTCCCCCGTGCCACTCCTTGCTGGGTTTTGTTGGTTGAAGGCCTGTGTGGGGAAGCCGAGGAGGAGCAGCATCGTCTGGAAGGGTTTTGTGTGTGTGTGCGGAGGAGCAGCCTCCTCCGTCCATGCCCGTGGGTCTCCCCAGGCCTCCCTGCCGCGCCTGCAGCACCTCCTCGAGCAGTTTCCCGATGCGGAGGCTGGAGCCACCGTCACCCGCTCCCTCCAACCCTGTGACGCCCGGGCCACCAGCCCGGGGACTCGTGAGGATGGACCCAGGCTCTGGGAGAGACTGGTCCTGGGCACTGGGGCTGTTCTCATATAGCAAAGGCCTTTAGCAGAGTGCCCACACGAGAAGGTGCTGAATCTTTTGCGGGGCTCATGGTGACTCTGTGAGCCCTGGTCCTCCCGGCCCCGGTGAGCTGGGCACCAAAGGACGTTTTGCGTCAGGAAACCGAGGCAGTGCCCTGCCTGGGCGACCCAGCAGAACGGGATGGACAAGGAGCATTTCTGTCCCTGGGTTTGTCCTCTCCTCCGTTCCTGCTGAGGGGTGGAGGTGTCGGAGGGAAGGCAGACCCAGGCTGGAGACTGAACCAAGGTCCTCCTCCCTGCCAGCCGAGCACGTGCCTCCGCTCGGTGATGGCCAGAGCAAAGGCAGACCCCAAGTTTGGGGAGATCTTCCGCTTCGACACCCCTGTGCTGATGTGGGACCAGCACTTCACCCCGGAGACCTGGGACAGGCTGAAGACACGACACGTCCCCTACGGCTGGCAAGGCTTGTCCCACGCAGGTACGGACCCAGCCGGGATGGGGGTGGCAGCAGATGGGGCAAGGGGGCGACGGGAGGGCGAGGGGCCCGGGGAGCCCAGCAGAAGGGACTGAAGACTTGGGGCAGGCAGAGGAGCCCTGCAGAGGAGCCAGGGACCTTGACCTCTTCCCACTCCGCCTCCCAGGGCGCCGGGCGGAGGGGATGGCTTTGCAAATGCCGCTTGCTGCATCTTGTGACATTTTCCCCGAATAAAAGCTCCAGTGTGTGCATAATTATTAACTGGGGACAGAGGAGCTCGGACAACCCGCTCCATTGTTGTGGATGGAGATTGTTTCCCTTCCTACCCCAAACCCACTCTTTGCTCTCCCCGGCAGCCGCTGGCTTCAGTTCCTGGGCTGGGAAGTGCTGGGGATGGTGGGGGCGAACTGGTGGCAGCTGCAAGGAGGCATTGTCAGGAGGGGACATGGCCAGCGCAGGCAGCAGCACCCGCAGGGCTGGGGCTGGAGGTGTCCAGATGCGTCCCCGTGCCTTGCACGGCCTCAGGCGGCCGCTGTTTGGAGCGGGCTTAAGTGGGAGGGGGCCGCTGCCAAAGGTGGGAGAGGAGGGTCCGACTGGTGACCCCCCATCCCACTTGTAGACCCCTCTCCCACCTGAGGATGGTGCGAGCTTTCTTGTGTGCTGCTCCTGGATGTGATCTCGCACAAGCTTGCCTGTGCGTGGTGTTGCACACTTCAGTGCTCACGCGGGCTGACACACCCCCCTTTTCCCCACTGACTGGCCGCATCCTGCTCCGTTCCAGTGGTGGGCAGCACCCTCCAGCTCCTCAACGCCTCAGCCAACAGGCGCCTCTTCGACAGGGACGCCTTCCCCAGGGGCTGCATCCGCTGCGCCGTGGTGGGCAACGGTGGCATCCTCAACGGCTCGCGGCAGGGCAAGGCGATCGACGCGCATGACCTGGTCTTCAGGTGGGGACGGGTCCCGAGCAGGATGGGGCCGTGGGTGCTGGGGAGTGGCTGGCCCTGGACACGTGTCCTGCCCTTCTCCTGCAGGCTCAATGGTGCCGTGATCAAAGGCTTCGAGGAGGACGTCGGGACCAAGATCTCCTTCTATGGCTTCACGGTGAACACCATGAAGAACTCCCTCATCGCCTACGAGGAGTACGGCTTCACCCAGATACCCCAGGCCAAGGTGAGAACCCAAGGGCTTGTTGGGGAGGTGACCCCGAATTGTCGTCTGAGGCTGGGCTTGCCCCCAAACCTTCTCTCCATCTCAGGAGCCCTCAGCCCTCGCCCCGCAGGCGCGGGCAGTGCCCCAAAGCCCCCCCACGTGCCACGTCTGTGTCCCCGCTGCAGGACCTGAGGTACATCTTCATCCCCTCGGACATCCGTGACTACGTGATGCTGAAGTCGGCCATCCAGGGCAGCCCGGTCCCCGAGGGCTCAGACAAGGGGGACAAGTGAGTAGCCCCCCAAGACCCCCCCAGCACCTTCGGTGACACCGGAGGGAGCGTGACTTGCCTGCCCTCACCCCACGTCTGTCCCTGCTGGGATAAACCCCAAGCAGCCCCAAGACTCCCGTGATGCAAATTCTGCCCTTCTCCTCGCCCCGCTGCAGGCCACAGAAGTATTTTGGCCCGGAGGCATCTGCAGAGAAGTTCAAGCTGCTGCATCCTGATTTCTTGCAGTACCTGACAGCGAGGTGAGGATGATGAGGGCTGTGGCTGCTGCCCGGCTCTGCTCCGGGCTGGGCTCACCCTGCCTCCCACCACTGCTCTCTCCTGTACAGACTGGTGGCTGCCCAGCAGCAAAGCGCAGTCCCAGTCCTCTCCAGGCACTGGAACCACCTCTGTCCTGCCCTCTGCAGATAAAGCAGAGAGATTTGTCCCCTGCCATTCCCATTCCCTGCAGCGCAGCTCACGTCCCCTCCTGGCAGGGAGACTCCCACAGCCTCACTGTGCTCACCTTGCCTCCCATTCCCCCAGATAAATTCAATTTTGACCTAGTCTAGCAGGAGCGGAGTTAGCACCCAAAGGGACTGTCTTTTCCTACCTTGCATGAAAGCAGGCGCCTGGGTTGAGGTGATTTCAAACAGCAGGGAGGTGCCTTTCTGAGCTGAACCTTAGTAGCAGCCATCAGAGAATCCACACAAGCACTGCGTTTCCCTCGGTGCTCCTGCCTTACCAGGCACCAGCGTCACCGAGCACACGGTGGGGCTGGACAGGCGCTGGGTGCTGCTGGGTCTGGTGCTGGGGGCCACGGTGCCGTGCTGGCGCTGAGCCCCCCGACCCGCCGCGTCCGCCGGCAGGTTCCTGCGGTCGGAGCTCCTGAACACGCAGTATGGCTCGCTCTACATGCCCAGCACCGGCGCCCTCATGCTCCTCACCGCGCTCCACACCTGCGACCAGGTAAGCGGCCACGGGGCCACCTTCCCCCGGGGACCCCCCTTTGGCTGCTGGGGGCTTGTGACTAGCTGCTGTAGGGCTCCCGGTGGGACCAGCGTGTCCCGGTGGCTGTCCTACGTGTGCCCTGTCCCCGCAGGGCTGGTGGCGCATGGAGCACCTTAGGCTGAGCCCTAACCCCCATCCTTCGTCTGTCTGTCCCACCTCCCTCCCCGCAGGTCAGTGCCTACGGGTTCATCACCGCCAACTACGAGCAGTTCTCAGACCACTACTACGAGCTGGAGAAGAAACCGCTGGTGTTTTATGCCAACCACGACATGATGCTGGAGGCGGCGCTGTGGAGGAGGCTGCACCGAGCAGGGATCATGACCCTCTACCAGCGGTGAGGCCGGTGGTGGCCCACAGGGGCAAGTCCAAGGACTCCTGTGGCTCTTCTCCTCCTTCCCGAAGGCCACCTTCCCCCTCCCGAGGGCTCGCCCCAGCTGGCTGGCCGGCCGGCCCAAGGCACAGACCCTCCGCACCGCAGCCGGCGGCGGTGGTGGTCAGGGGCAAGCTGAAGCTGGTGTAGGGAAATGTTGCGTTTCCTCGGGGATCTCTGGCAACTTGTGGTGCAACCTGATTGAATGTGGCCTCCGGGGCACCAAGAAGCACCATGGCACGTGGCTGCAACCTCCCAGCCCCACGAACACGGGCGGGAAGCACAGGAGGGGCAGGGTGATGCTGGACGAGGGTGCTGGAGATGTGTACGCGTGGCAGCCTCCGGCTGGAAGCCGCCCTTCACCTTGCTGTCGCGCCCAGGCTCAAATGCTCGTCACCGTGGTGGGACCACAACGGGCACGATGAATCCTTGGACTGGAGGGACTGGAGACTAGCTCATCCTGCTAACGGGAATGTGGTGTGTCCCTCCTGGCCTGCAGAAGGCCCGAACTCCAGCCGGCTCTGAGCTGACGCGTGCCGCTTTCCAGAAGGATCTGTTTGGCTCCATAATCAGCGGGAAAGCCGGCAGCGTGGCTGCCCTCTCCTCTGACAGACGCCGTGCGCTGTCGGTTTCTCCTTCTCTGGGTCATGGTGTTTTCAAAGAAGGGTGGGTCTTAAAAGCCAGCAGCTGAGAGTGGGGTTACTGCAGCTCAGCTGGGGCAGCCGAAACGTGGCTGGCCTCTGAGCATCCCGGCGACGAGAGCCGGCGCGCAGCCCTCGTGCCTGCGGCCGTGGGTTTGTCGGGTTTCCCTTGCACAGGGACCACGTGGTGCCCCCCGAGTGCTCCGAGACGGCAGCCCTGCGCCAGCTGGGGTCGGGAGCCCGCCAGCTCCTTGGGTGAGCCCAAGTGATCGTCACTCTTAAGTTTTTTCCTCGCCCAAAAAAACCCGAGGGAGGTGAAGTCTTGAGGCCTTCAGCCCTGCCGCAGCCGCCGGCGCTGCTGAGGAAGACCCCCTTGGGGAGGCTGCTCCGGGCCGGGGCCGGGGCCGGGGGGTTGACAGGGCACTGCCGCGGGAGCGGTGTAATCTGAGACACCTTCCCACTTTGTGTAATTACATAAATGTTGAATGATTTTCCTTTGTGCTTGTTTCTGTTGTTTTGGTGAATGGGGTGGGGGCGAGACCCCCACCTCCCGCAGCAGAGGGGCTGCAGCACGCAGCAGAGCGAGCCTTTGACCGGGGACAGCCCGAGGCGGGGATGGGAGCGGGGTTAAACCACGGAGACCTGGGCTGCGGGGAGGCCTGGCGCCCCGCACAGCCCTGCCGGGTCTCGGGGAGCAGCTCTGAGCGCAGCCCTCTCCCGCTGGGGATGCGTCAGCTGGGGAGGAACGATTTACGGCAGAGATGGCAAGAGAGAGCCTGGCCGCGAGCCAGGGAGCCTCAAAACCCCCTCAAGCTCACAGCAGGCGGCTTCCAGCCAGCTCAAATGAGCATTACGGAAGATGAGGCTGTAAGCCTGTTTCAGATGTAATCTCTAGCCTGGAGCCCATCTTGTGTTCCCAGGTCTCGAATTAACCTTTGTTCGCGTCAGAGCCACCTTACAATGGTACCAAGGCAGCCCGTTGGGCCTGGTCTTTATTCACAAGCACTCAGCAAAACCTCTTTCACGACAAGAACGAGCCTGATCCTCCCATCACCTGACCAAGACAGCACCAAAACCCCCTCGCACCAGCTCCGGCCAAACCTCAGCACAGCCCACGCAGGTGACTCTGAACATGGCAATCGGCAGCGCCTTGACACATACAGCAAAAAGAACAGGTTTTAAAAACCAGTGCTGTCACGGCACAGCATCCCGCCGGGAATCCCATCCGCTCGTGGGCAGAGCCATGGGTGCACGTCAGGAACTACCACCCCCCCCCCTTTCCCATCTGGAAAAAGCGAGGCTTTCTAGCCACGGGTGCAGCCTAGCCCTGGAGCTGAGCACACTCAAAACTCACTTCAACTCCCAAGATTTTCCATAACTTATTTTATTTTGGAACAGAAGACAGCAGGGAACCCTGTCTTCCTCCAGCCAGCTGTAGATCAGGTCCTAGTGGAAAAAAAGACAGCGTCAGAGCAAAGCAACCGTCAGCTGAAAGCTCCTGACTTGCACTATTTAATCGAAAGCGCAGGTCTCGGGAGACAAAAACTTGTTCCCCCCAAGCCAATGGCACAAGTACCCAAATCCTCTTTGGCTTTACTGGCAACTTACCCGTGGTGCAGCTGCAGCAACCGCTGAGCAGCAGGGAGGAGCCTGCAGTTACGCGCAGGTGGCCATTTTACACCTTCCGAACGACGGAGCAGTGGCCGTTTGCAAGAGCCGCTCCAGAGCAATCTTCCTTCTGTTGCTTCTAGAGCTGGGAGACGGCACAAAGCAACGCTGTAACTGCTTTCCTAAAAAAGTTTGTTCTGAAACAATTCCTGCCCCTCTCTATTCTCAAAGCACTGAGCAGCTTTTGCTTTTCCTACTTATCATCAGGCTGCCTCTTTGCTTTTTTCCCCGGACTCCTTGGAAGCCAAAAGCACCACGTGCTCTTCCCAGTGACTGGTCCTACTTGGAACACGGCTGTATTGACAGAGCAACCAGTACGACTGCTGGTTTGTAGCACCATTCCCTCCCCTTCTGCATACCAACCTTGCTTTCTTCAGGAAGTCCACTGTCGTCAAGTTTGCCGTTTCAGCCTGTCAGTGAATGTTAATGATCTTCTGCAAACAAATACAAATTCTGTTAAATAAAGCGTGAAATTATTTAGAAGAATGCAGCTGTCAGCTACCTGGAGACAAAGTGCTGTTACAGCGTGTGTATTCAGTGACTGTACATCACACGAGATAAAAATGCATTTCTTATCTGCCCTTCAACCTGCCGCTGTGCCTCACTGGGTAAGCAACTTAAAAGCTCTTCACAGATCCAAAGCGTGCTACGACAACAGCAGGCAGGGCTTGCAGGGCCTGTACTGAGCCTTGCCGCACCTGGGCTCCGGAGAGCTGCGCGCATGGGACCGCGCTCCTGCTGCGGTCACACATCGCAAGGGCAGGGGGAAGGGGACAGGCGCTGCTCTCGCCTTACTGATGCCACTCGTGTCATCCGAGTCTTGCACGGGGCAGGAGACCGGCCCAGGGGAAATACATAAGCCTCAGTGGACAGTTGTTTCTCCCTCACGGCTGAGTTGTCAGACAGGGATAACAGCACATCACAGGCTCAGTTTCTCTCCTGCCCTTGGCTACATAAACTCCTCAAGTTCTACAGAATTACAAACGGCAAAGACACCCAGATGCCGTCATGCCGATGACCAGTGTTCTTCCTGATGACCAGTATTTTTCCTGGTAAGCATTCAAAGGCTAGGTATTCTGCCCAGCAGATGAGTCAGGCTGCCTACAGATCTGACCTAGAATTAAGACACTGAAAATGAGCAGCATGCGATGCTAAAGCAGTCTCTTACCAGCCTGAAGCCCAACTTGGCAGCTGCCCTCTTGCCAAAGCTGTCTTTGGGAGACGGTACAACCCCAGGATTCTGCAGGACGATTTCCTCCTAAACACAAGTTGCATTGAACACCGTTAGCAACCATACTTCAAACAGTCTGTCCGCTCATTCTTCTCCACCCCTTCTGACAAAAAACAGCACTGGGTCACAGAGCAAGAATTAGAGAGGAAGTTTTCCATTCAGGGAGAAGCAATTTTTGTCCCACGAACTTAGCACAGGAAAAAAGAGACAAAGGAGTATCTCTGCCAGTGAGCTGTCTCATTCAGAGACAAGAAACTTTGGGAGGTGGATGCTATTTAAATCCTTGCTTAGAAAAAAAAAATCCACCAGCTCTGAGACTTCGGTGGTTGAGACCCTTTGTAGCTGTTTGAAGGAGACATCCTCCTCGCCACCATACAGAACCATCTTAATGCAACTCCCTCCTTCCACGTAAGAATAATCCACCCATCTTGAATGTAAACTGTCTACGGATTTATCTGGAGAAATGCATTTAAGCAGACATAAGGCAGACACATCCCTTCTAGGGAAGGATTCTTCAGGGCGAGTCCGTTCTGGGATGCCCCTTTGGTGTACACGAGCGGCACCTCCCCACCCCCAGCAACCTGACGCGAGTTTGAAACTGTCCCAGTGCACCCCCAGGAAGGCGCACCCACCAATTCCTCTTTCACTAGCTCTCTTTCCATGACAAATAGTTATGAGATGAGCTGTGTCAAGTGTCTCTGTAACGGGCTGTCATCCAATCCCTCCTACTTCTAATCCCTTCTACTCTTGCTCATCTCTGACCACGCTGACAAGCAGGTGCTCCACTGGGCACCCACAACAGCAGAATTCCCATTCACTCTGTGCTGCCTTTCAACTTGGGCTCCACGGCAGCAAAGGGCTGCACACTCCGGTGGCAGCTGCAACAAAGCTACAGCTTGATTGGCTTAATTATATCAATCAAGCCACTGGGCTTTTATATCTCCTCCCAGTAGGCCCAGGGACACAGGAGGATATCATTGGATACAACAGAATGAAGCTTACTTCCACAGCCCAGCAACAAGAGAAAGCTAGACCGTGACAGGACAGGCGCTGATGTTGCTCACCATCGTGCAGGGTTGCTGCCAGCCCAGTGAAGGAACCCGCCTCCCAGGCAGGTGAGTGTTTTCACTGTTGCTCGATGCCGTGCTGTGCTCTGAAACAAAGGGGACAGAGTTAGTTCGTGTAACAAACCATTCTTTTACCGTTGCATCTTTAATGCTGAGCCTCAGAGTCACGCTTCCACAGAGGAAAGATTAATTTCGGACAGGGATAACTTTATCATCACTAGCTCAGCCTCTGGCGCAGCCGAGCCCGGACCAGGCAGGGCCACCCCCGCACCTGGAGGGGCCGGCCCCTTCCCCTGCCCGCTCGCCGAGCCTGCCGGGTGGTGCCGGCTCGGCCCGCGACCCTCGCTGCTTGCGGGGTGCTCGAAGGCCAGCCCCGGTGCTGCGCCGACGGCGACGCTCAGGGCGAGCTACGCCAGCTGCTGCGTTAAATGCCGTCCCACAGGTGCTGGGGGCAAGAACCAGCACAAGCGCAGTCACGGCCTGCGAACCGAGCACCCCCCGCAGGGAGCGGGCCGGAGGAGCCGCGGGGCCCGGCGCAGCGCGGCCTTGCCTCCCTCCATCCGCCATGGCGCTGGGGGGGCACCATTACGTCCCCACAGGCAGACATCGAGGCCTCGCCGCACCCCTACGGACAGCCGCGGCGGCGCGCAAGAGTGCCGCGCTCCCCCTCCCTCTGCCCCCGCGCCCCTCGGGGCCGCCGTGCCCGCGGATGGCTGCCGATGGCGGCGCGCCCCACTCACCCCCCGCGGCCCAGCCGCCATGGCGGCCCGCAGCGACGGCGCAGAGGGAGGAGGGCGGGCCGCGCGCGGGGGCTGACGGGAGGTGTAGTCCCGCCCGGCGGGGGCGCGGGGGCTGACGGGAGGTGTAGTCCCGCCCGGCGGGGGCGCGGGGGCTGACGGGAGGTGTAGTCCCGTCCGTCCCGCAGCGGCGGGCCGTGGCCTCCATCGCGGCCCCGCTACGGCCCGGGCACCCCCGAGGGAGGCCCCGTGCCCTGGGGCGGCTCCCGGGGCGCGCAGTGGGCCCGGGGCGCGGTGGTGGGTGTCGGGGGGACAGGGCTCCTCCGGGAGGAGCTGCGAGCGGGGCCGGCGCCGCTCGCCCCGCGCCGAGCGCAGGGGGGCAGAGCCGCGAGGCCCGGCTCCCCCCGAGGCTGCTCCTGCCTCGCCGGGGCCCAGCAGCCGCGGGGGTGGCGGGGGCCGGGCGGGCTCCTCGGGCCGGCGCTGGGCCTGGGCTCCCGGCGCCGAGGTTCTGCGCCGTCGCCCGCTTGCCAACGCGTCGATGCGCTCCTCGTGTGCGAGGGAGACGCGCGTGGTTGTACCTAGCGCGCGAAAGGCTTCAAAGGGCTGAACAAGCATTAGCTCATGTAAGAATGGGCCCACTTCAAAAAGACTAATTAGCAGGAGGTTGGGGATTAGTCGGAGATTAGTTAGTAAATGTATGCGCCGTGCTTTGAATGTGTGATGCTTCCAGTGTGCACTGTGGTTGTCCTTCGCTGTTAAAAACTGCCATGAAATCTCTAGGATCCTGTGTAGCTTATGAATGATAATAAAGCGTAAACAGAACCGGGGGAGGAAAAATAAGAATAGCTAATATCCACTTTCTTGCCCCGAAGCTTTATCCACCCTTGTGGTGAACAGCTCCAGTGACTGGAAATGGAAAGCAGACAAACCTGAGTCTGAGAGCAGGGAAGTCTGAGTGCAGATGAAAGCCCTGTATTTAACCAGTGTTTAACCCGCATTTAACCAGTGTTACCCCTGCAATGTCTGAGAAGTGGGGGTTCGCAGTCCCTCGGGGTGTTTGAACGGAAGATGTGCTCGTGGAAAGCTGCCCAGTTCCCCATGGCGATAGCGAGCGTCCTGCGTTGGCGTTGTATGGCACGACCAGCTCGTCGGTCGTCTGCCCCGGCCGCCTGTGCTGCCCAGTCTGTGAAAACAACGCCTCCTGTTATCCTGAAGAGCGGAGTCCCGTGAGCTGGAGAGAGGTGCTGCCAAGGAGCTCGGTGTCTCTGCTCCTGGATTCCCCCCGACGGCAGGGACGTGGCTCCGTGCTGCTGCCCACTGTGGCCAGCCCTGCGCTGCTGGAGGCCCCTCTCCGGGCAAGGCAGTCAAGTTCCCAGGGAAAGGCAGCCTGACTCCGTGTTTATTTTCAGTGCCTGGATCTTCCTGGCCTTGTTCCTATTTTAGAACCTGATAGGGTTTTTTCCAGAGCATAGATTTAACCCGACTCGTGAGTGCTTTGCTCTCCAGAATGGCCCATGTTGTTTCTTAAAAGCCTCTCTTAAAAAGTCAATAGACTGCAAGAGGCTGGGTTTTTTTTGTTTTTTTTTACAGTGGTGCAAGAAGGCAGTAAAGAGATGCCAATGTGCTGTTAAAAATAAGCCGCTTCCAACATAAGCAGCTGACCGTGAGGTCTTCCCCGGCCCTCCGTGCCCTGCGCTAGCTGCAGAGCGCCTGGCAGGCTGCCCTGGCAGGCTGGGCAGGAGCTGGGTGAAGCAGCCTGCGGCGTCCCGTGCTCCAAGATGAGGCTGTGAGAGGGTTTCAGCGCCTTCCCGCCCCGCAGGAGCCTGTCGCACAGGTGTTTGGCCCGGTGGGATGATGCCACAGAACGGCAGTAACTAATGCAGCCTTCATTGCAGTGGCCTTTGCTCCGTGAAGACGTGGCTGGCAATCTGCCTGATTACTTTTAGCTTTCCGAATAAGCAAATACATAAAAACCCACAACTAGAATTAGCCCTTTAAGTCCCCAAGGGACAGAAGGGTTTTTAAAACAACTAAAATTCCCCTTTGTGCAGAGTTCGGATCCTGGAAGGAAAGATGTGGACTCGGATGTGCTGAGGGCTTTGCCACCATTTTAATTTTGGGGTGGAGGCTGCTCAGACCATAGAGCGACTGTCTGCTTGTGCCTGTAAATGGATGAGCTCTGCAAGGCACCGCGTAATGAACTGACTCAACAGTTAAAAGCTCAGGAGAATAGCGTGAGCTAAGCGCGCCGTAGCTCGGCTGTAATTACTCATGGTAGCGGTGCACAATAATGTTTCCAGGCGTGTTTCAGAGGCAGAACAAAGACTGCGGGTGAAGGGAGGTGGTCGTCGCTTCACTCGTGCCCACGCTCGCCGAAATCCCTGCAACTTCGGCTCCGGTTTCCCGAGCTTTTCCCTTTAGAGGGCGTCCCTGTCCCACGCATCTGCGGCGTGCGGGGCACGGCAGAGCCGCCCGGGGCTTGGCAGAACGGGTGGCTCCTCTGGAGAGCCCGGGAGCCTTCCCAGGGATGCGGAGGGGCTCACGGTCTGGGTTGAACACGTTCTCCTTCCTCGGGCAGGTGCGCTGCTGCTCCCAAAGGCAATTTGGACATAATTTTGATAGATTTCCTGTGGCCAATCTCCATCGGTTACAGTATTTTCTTGCTCCAGTCTTCAAAAGGACTTCTGTTTGTGTTGAGCAAGTAAGGAAAGCTATTAAAAGCGCATGGAGATCTACGTGTGAACGTTTTGGGGCTGCTCTCAGCTTCCCAACAAAGGGTCTGGAGGGGATTCCTTCCTCCAGCAAATCATGTGCTCCATTAAGCCCCCACCTTTCTGCTTTCTCAAGGTGCTTCAGTATCTGTCCTGCAAAGCCACAGCGTTACCCTCCACAGAGGCCTGACTCTGCTGTAGGGTGCTTGGTTAGCCCTAGAGCAGATAACAGGAGAATGGGCAGAATCTGTGACAGAGAAGGGAAACAGAAATCAATGACAGAACCTCTCCAACTTCAGCTGGGCTTTGATCCCACGCTTAAATCGAAGGACAAGGTCTCCTCCCAGTTTCCCACCCATTTCCCCTCCTGGCTGCCTGTACGTCCCTCCAGGGAGACGCTCTCCATGCCTACTGACAGCAATTTGATTTCCTCTTGATTCCTCCCTCTGCCTGTCCCGGTCCCACCCTGCAGACAGGGCTCCACAAAGCCTGGAGAAACAAAGCATCCGTTCGTTCAGAGATGCCCTGCTGTGGTTATCATCTTTGACATATGGCCGGGGGAAGCAACCAGGGTATCTGAACACATCAAAAAGCGAGTCCCCCATTGCTAACTGCGTCTGGCAGCTCCCAGCCCCCTGCGTGGCCTGAGCGTACGAGGCACGAGGAGACGCCGAGGTGCAGGGGGTGGCTGGATTGATGCTCGTCTCCGTTATGTATGCTGTGTGCACAGCAGTGCACAAAGAACGGTCCCCTGGGGTATGGCTGGAGATTGCTTGCTGATATTTCAAGTGCCAGACTTCTAAGAGAAAAGATCTGTAGTGTTAAAAACAGCCTGCCATGAGGTCCCAAATCCTGGTGTCTGCTGCTTCAGATCAGTTCCAAGAAATACCAGAAAGGCTCTTTGGTGCTCAGCAGCAGACAAGCAATGTCTTCCCACACTGGGCAAGGCACGCTGCAAACAAAACGTCCTTCCCTTCTCCCAGCAGCAAAGCTCTTAAGCCTCCATCTAATGTTAAATACACGCTTAAACCCGATCCTCCTCAGCATGTCCTGTGTGCTTACGTAGAATTTTAGCAGGCTCAAAAATGCGCTGCTGTAACTGGGCCCTGTCTAAAGGCTGAACCTTGTACACTGAATAACAAGGTGTTTATCTTTACGGAATACCTGTGCAATGAGGGGATGGCCTTCCTGGGAGCATGGTGGAGTCTGGAGGCAGAGCTACGGTATGGATTCCTGCAGGTGGAGAACAGAAAAGGTTCCCTTTTCTCCTCCTGATGGTGCTGAACAGCAGAAGAAATGGCAACTTCAGCCACTGACTGGATCACTTCAGGTCTGATGTCCCAGCTAGGCAAAGTGGCCATCTTGTCAAAGCTAGCCAGATTGCATTCACAGCTTCGTTCCTTGGAGGAGCCGATCAGAACAGAGAGCACACAACAAATTGTTCCGATTGCAGTGCATGCGTGGATAAATCCTGGGACCAGACATATGCACTTGTTGAACAATAGCAGTAGGAATCCAGCTTCTTCATGGATTAATATGTTTAATTAAAATATATATCCTCAGAGCATACCCAGAGATGGAAGATGTGTACAGCTACGCAAATGCACTCGAAGATGGTAGGAAAACCCTAACTCTCTAAGGCTAGTGAAGCCAGGAGTAAGATTTCCATCACAGAAGGTCTTTAAGGCCAAGCTAGATAAAAAATTACCAGAAACTGAGAGTTGACCTTGCTTTGGGCAAAGAGATGGATCCTCTCTATTTTCTGTGTCAGCCTGAGAGATTAAAGGCAGGGGAAGCAGAAAGGGAGTGAGTTGGTATAAAAATATCTAGGCAATATTAATGAGGAACTTCTCAGGTCCTCTTTTATCACAAACACTATTTCTGTTTGCCTGGATTAATTGGCCAACCAGCCGTCGATTCAGTCAACCCAATCTGCGCCGTCATATAAGCACTATTTCATCTATCGAGCTTAGATACAAGAAATATGCTAGGCACGCAGGAGCAAACAAGCCTGGTCTTGCAAGTAATTAGCATAAGCTGCACTGAGGTCAAGTGGTTGTGCCAGAGCACAATGCAAATTGCCAACACTTCTTCCTCCTGAAGGCTGAAAATGGAGAATCGCAAATGCCACGTCTCTGGCTCACCTCTTGCTTCCCATTGTTTGTACCGAAAGAAAGAGATAGTTCTTTTGAGGTACTTTGAAGAATAGCATCTTTACTTTCCTTGCTTAGTGGGAAAGAACGTGTTGAAATGATGAAAGGTCACGTTATTTCAGGTCCTGTTAGGTCACTTTTCTTGCCCCTATGCAGGGGAAGCAGGCCGAATGCCTAATTTGACCAAGTTCAAAGGGGCAGACTGAGGCCTCACTAGATTACTGAGGGCAGTTGGTTAAAGGCCTGCAGTCATTCCTCCTGCGCTCTGTAAGATCTTCTGAGGGCCTCCTGGTCACATCTCCTTGAGGGAGCCCTGCTGCAGGGCATCAGACCAAGGGCCATCCAGACCAGGGTCGTTTTTCTAAGAGATGTCCAAAATGGATGCCTAGGGAAGTGGCAGAGCGGGGTGATGACACGTGGTACATCTCCCAGTACCCGTTCAGCCACCGACCGTTTGAGGGGTGTGAACTTTGAGAGCCAAATGTCAGTTCAGTGCCTCCACTGATGGATTTTCTCTGGAACAGAGATTTCGTGACTTTCTTTTCCGTGAACTTGCCCACTCCGGCTGTGAACCTGTAACAGCCGGTCCCTCCGGCGGGGAGGCCTTGCACAGGTCAGCCCGTGCTGCGAGAAGGACCAGCTTCCTTTCATTTGTTCTGTGCCTGGCTCCTGTTAATTTTGTTTGATGGCCCCAAGTTCTTGTACTATGAATGGTCCTTCCTACCCACCCTGCCTGTGCGGGTAGAACTTATGGATCTACTTATCCTTCCCTTCTCTTCAGGCTCTCAAGTCTGAATTCTTCAGAACAGATCAAAAAGCGAGGGTAGCGTTGTTTTAAACCACTAGTTTCCTACAGAATGTGATCTATCCACTTGCAGATGGCTTTTACGGTCTCTCAAGCCTCCCGTGGATTAGCCCACAGTTGACTGTATAAACATTTTCTCTACCCCACATCCTGCTTCCACAGCGTGTCTCGTGCTGGCTTCCCTGTCCTTCCACTCAGCCCAAACATCCTGCAAAAAGCCTCCAGCTCTCCTTGACAGCCTTCCTCGCTCCTTTTCCCCCCAACCTCCCCAGCCTCTGCCAGGGTGCAAAAATACTCAATCAGCCCAACACAACCCCCAAATTTTTGGAGACCTGCCCACGAGGGAGACAATCACATGCCTTTCTGATTTAACTACCAACACATGTCCTGCTGCTTCTGCTGTTGCATAAAGGTCGGTCTGCCTCCAGCCATCTCCCCCCCTGCACATTTCAAGCGCTCTCAGCCATCATCTCGAGCAGCCTTGCTGCTGGAGGAGGTGGGCGGGAGAGCACGCGCCGCAGGAGATGGCTGATCTTCCGTAGCACTTGTGCTCAGGGATGGGAGAACTCGGCCGCGGTGGCATCCTCCTCCACCTCTCCTCGCCGTGTCGGGGGAGAAAGCCCCACCGCAGCTGCCCAGGACGTACGTGTGCACCAGCGCTGGCGTGCGAGTGCCACGGCTTGGGGAGTGCTGCTGGGGGGTTAGAGGGGGGCTGCGTGCTGGGAGCTGGATGTACACCTCTTTATTTGGCAAACCAGGGGCTGCACTTGCCGGCACTCCTCCTGCAGGGACGGAGCCTGCGGAGAGGGAGCTGCTGCATGCCTCTGGTCCCTGGCAGCTGGTGGGGGCACGGCTGAGGCGTGGGGGCCGCGGGGGTTCCTCCTGCCAGCCCGGCTGCGGGGCGGGCAGACCGGGGCTGGGGTAACCAGGCCGCATGGGTGGTAACGTCTCCAACTGCAGCACCTGATTGAGCAGAAGTTGTGTGTGAAGTGCTGCTGACTTGGAGCAGCTGGCAAAAAAGCGAAAACAATCTCCCCCCCAATCGTTATTTAAACAGTATAAAGATCTCTGTAAACGTTTAAAACAACAGCACGGTTGGGAGGGGAAGGAGGAAAGACAAACAAGTTTGCTGTTTCAGCTTCGCAGAAACAGATCTTAATTTTTGGCAGGGTTTTATTCATCCAGAGGATCCAGCTGCCAACACGCTTTGGGAGGCTCCAAATTCATAATCGCTTCCCTAACATCTTCCTCCAAGAGGCTGCAGTTTGGCACAGGCACCACCTTTGATGTCTGCGTTTGGCCAGCACCTTGTGCCGTAGGATCCCAGTTCGTGTCCAGGGCATCTGTGCTAGGAGTCAGTGGCTGTGAGTGCTCCTGACCATGTTTTTCTTTCCCAGACCTAAGGTTCATGGTGGTCAAAGCTCGGCAGGAGCCAGGGAGCTCAAAGGAGCACGGTGCTGCGGCTGGCTGGCTGCTGGGGCCCCGTGCCTGCACGTGAGCAGGGCAGGAGTCGGGAGCCTCTCTTTCCTCCGAGCGCCCCTCGGGATGGGGGCTCCCAGCTCCTGGCCCACCGCCCCTCCTTTCTCATCTGCCTCCGCGGCGCTGCTGGCACCTGGTGCATTACCGCAGCAGAAACCCTGTGTAATTCCTGTTTAAATACACAGCTGGCAACATGACTTTTACTAATTCAGCTTTTTACTGTTGAAGAGCTGGAGCTGTATCCTGGTTTGGCTCCAGGCTGAGAGGGACTTGATCTGAAGCCCTGGGTATCGCAGGCTGCTGGGGATCAGTGGCTGCTCTCCAGCCTCCATGCAGATCCGATGCTTTGGGTCCCAGATCCCGAGCCCCGGAGCATCTGCCCTGGAGCAGGACCATCATCTGCGTGGGGTCTCAGGGAAGGGAGGCATCCTTCTCAGCATGGGGGAGACTTTGGACGGGGAAAAGGAGGGTGCGTCCCTGAGGAGGACATATGAGGACAAGGTCCCTGGGGAGCAGGGTCCTCTGCTCCCCACCAGCCTGCCTGAGGTCTCAGCTGCTCGCCAGCCCCCAGTCAGGGCTCGTTTCTGCCCAGTCCCACCTGCTCTGCTCCTGCCCAACCAGGGGAAGGGCTTGTGCTCCCGCCCGGGCTTGTGTTTGCCCCAGTCCCCCTCCGGCCCAAACCCACTCAGCCCCACGCCAAGCTGGGGGGTATATAGATCACTTCAGCACCCATAGCTGGGCAGCTGCTCCCTGCTGTGAGATGGCTCTGCTGTTAGTTGCTCTGGCTGGTGTGTGCAACCTGTATTGCTATAGAAATGTGCTCTGAGCTGCTGTATTTGCTCTACAGCCTCTAGAATTATGTTCCTGCTTCAGCTGCTCAGTCTGACAGCGGTGCTGAGCTGTTATTTGAAGATGCTGTTTCCAGAGAGGCTTGAGTGCTGTTGGGTGGTTTAAGAAGCTGACCTTGCTGCTGCTGACCTGTGTGCGGCCGTGCCTCTGTGCAGAGACGGGAGGGAAGGGGTGTGCAGGGGCTCCTTGTGCAGCCAGCCCCAGCCTGCTGTTGCTGCTTCTGTTGCTGGAGTGACCTGATCCCAAGCAGAAAGACTGAGCTCGGCTGGGCTGGCTTAGCTCCTGAGCAGGGCTGCTTCTGTTGCCTGGGGCTTCATGCAGTTTGGTGGGCAAAACCCTGATGTGAGGGACTGTCCTGCCTCCCCCAAGCCCTGTTCCAGTTAAATCGGTAACTGCCCACAGACAGCACCTGGGAAAGCTGTTGCTGGAGTGTCCTTTGCTTTCCTGACTTCAGCCAGCTCCTGTGCAGGACCGCACTGAGATAAAAGAGACTGACACAGCGTGAAACCTTCCTCCTCTTCAGCAGATGGTGTTTGCGACAGTGGACTTTGCTTGTGTTGTTATAACAGAACGGCTTGGTCTAGCCGAGAAGCGGAAGGAGAAGCTGCAGTCTAGTTTTGCTGAGACTGGCTTGCCGTGTAAACCTGGCCTGAAAGCCTGGATCACAAATGAACTCTTGCTTTTCCAAGGATCAATCTTTTCTGCCATCTTCAACTTCCAAGCTAAAGTGCTGCCGTGACTTGCCCGCAGTCCATAGCTCCAGCCACTCCGCAGCGTTCACGGCAATCTCCCAGGACTCTCCGTGACCGAGGATGTGATGTGTGATGCAATGTGACCTTCATGGTACCTTCACAGAAAACCTAAATGCATCTTAACTGGGGTTAACCTGGTGTCACTGCCTTAGGCTTTAGCAGGTCAGTGCTACATCTGTCCTAGCTGCGAACTCTGCATGCTTCATGCCTAAAAATCTTCACGGATGGAAAAACAGTGCCCCTGCTTGAGTGAAGCACTGAGGCGGTGTAAGTCATGGGCTGGTACTGCTACAGGCTGAGCCTATTCCAGCAAATCCTGCTGAAATGATGCACTGAGACGGCGTAACCGAACCTCCGTCAGACCCGTTGCTGTCAGACTGAGGCTGCCGAGCACTGACTGCAATGGGTACTTTCAAGATAAACCTCGGTCTCAATCAAGGTGAACAAGAAAAAGCATATTGCCTTGATATTGTCTGCAGGCTGCCTCCTGCGTCATGACTGAGGGTAGAGCCTGGTTACCAGCAAAAACCAGGCGTCAGCTGGCATAAGCCCTTCAAGAAACCGGGTTACCAATATTTCTGACCTTATTCCATCTATTGCGTTCAAGATGTGAGCAAACACAGAGCAAGTGTTGTTCCTTCAGCTGGAAGGGCCAAGAAACCACGTGCTCTGAGGCTGCTTGTGTGTCTCAGCTGCTCCCAGGCCTCCGGAAAGTCTTTCCTAATTCTCTTCTGGCTATCTCTGACCGCCTCCCCATTCCCGAGGAACGCTGCTGCTCCCGCAGCATTGCTGGAGCTCTTCCTGGCTGCATCAGCTACCTGAGCTGCTCTGCTCCTTACTCCTCCCAGGAACCGGAGACTCTGTATGTTAGTCTTCAGCCTCCGTTGAAAAACCTGCTGAGCCACGGCAATCTGAGAAGAAACCCATGGGCATGGCAGGGAGACTGGTGCAGGCTTTGTCCCACGCTTGGTTAACACCTGGGAGAGATATTAACCTTCACAGGGAAAGGGGTTGTGTAGCTGTCAGCTCTGCTCTTCAAGCCTGCAGTGACCCCGTGAACATCGGCACCTCCACCTGAAACCTGAGAGCCAGCTCAGCCCACGCAGCCCCCGTCTGCGTCGCTCCTTGCCAGCCTGGCTCTGATAGCACCGGGCTTTCTCACAGCTCCTGGGGACAAACCTCACTTTGCTCTGACAAGCCTCAAAAGCTCTTTCGCAGCAAGCCATGTGTGAACGGCATGTCCCCTGTCGGCACCAGCTACCCGCCCCTATCCTGCCAGGTTACCATAGGCACAACAGGCCTGGACAAGGCGGAGGACGCTGGGGACCGTTGGACTTGGATGCTGGGGGGTGCAGCCAGAGCCCACTCTTTCCCACAGCACTCTGTCTTCAGCTAAAGAAGAGATCTCTCTCTAGCTCCTCTTTCACTCAACCTTTCAAAGTGGAACCGTATGGATGCTATCATGATGCTCGTTAGTCTCTGAGCCCCCTCGTGCTGCAAGAATCCCTGGAGGGGCCAGGCTGGAGTGGGATGGGGTTTGCTGCAGCTGAGCTCTGGTGATTTTTCCCCTGGGGTTTCAAGAAGTTTCGTTCCACCCATGAGAAGTGCCAGGCATCAGGGGAAGATGTGTTTCTTGGCAGCTGTTCCAGTTTTGCTCTAGAAAACAGATGCTGTGCTAGGAATGCACCGTGACTAAAATTCCTCTGGGCTGCTCAGGTCAAACAGCAAATAGCAGCAACAGGGGAAACGGCGGGCAGGAGAGCAGCGCTGCTCAGCAGAGAGCAAACAGGGGGCAGAGCCCTTTCCTTTCCCTTTCTTCCTCCCCTGAGCCAAAAAGCAGGAGCCGAGCAGTTTGAGGAAGCGGGGGTTAGCGGGCTGCCTGCCTCCGGCAGCCACGCAGCGCAGGCACGCATGCCGGCTCTGCCCGTCGCTGAGCTGGGGAGCTCTGGCACTGTCAGCCTCGCTGCTTTTGCGGTGGTGCCCGATCTCCTTGGAGAACAGACCACGCGCTCTCCATTTGTTTTGCAGAGGGCTCAGGGAAGCTTTCAGGATCAGAGGTTTAAACAAGGAGTGTGATGAGCGGTGACAGTTTGGGAAAAACACAAGCAGCAAAAGGTTTTGATACTGTCAGAGAACATGACAGGCAAGTTCACAGCCCCTGCAGGCCTTTGGCTTCTTGTTTTCTTTTGCCAAATGGGAAAAGCAATGCTGCGCGGTGACAGAGTCGCAGGCGGTGATCCTGTGGCAGGCGGGGCAGCACTAGAGATGTGGAGAGCAAAGCGAGAGCCTCGGCAGGGCTGGGGGGAGATGGCCCGCAGGGGCTGGGGAAGCTGGGCACCTCTTTTTTTGGGAGGATGCTGCGAGGCATCTGGAAACGCAGCTTCTCCAGCATGCTCAGCTCCGTCCGCTGCACCCTGGCCATTGCTCTCAGGGCATCTGCTCCTGCTGCTCAGGGGCTGCCAGGGCTGCAAGGACTCCGGGCTGGAGAGTGGGGGTGCGAGGTGCAGGCAGCCCAAGCTCTGCCTCCGGGGGTGCGAGGTGCAGGCAGCCCAAGCTCTGCCTCCCTGCCCTTCGCGGCCGAAGGTGCTGGGGCTGAGGGTCGGGCCGTGCCTGCCCAGCGAGCCCTGGGTGGGCGGTGAGCGCAGCCTGGACGCGGCTCTGATGCTCCAGCCCCTCGACGCCGCTGCAAAATGGGTCGCCCCATCAAAACAGACCTTGCCTTGTTCCCAGACTAAAATAAGGGGTTGTGTGGTAAAAAAACTGCAGCTGGTCTCTCTAATCTCCCACCAGTGTCTGCATTAACTATCAAGACAGTGACTTCCTTGATGCTGGGCAATTTTTTCCTGTGCACGCAGCCAGCTAATCAATTAAGTTTCTCAGCAGCTTCCTCCAGCATTCAGGCTTGGAGGGTGGAAGGAATTTGTTATTCTAGGCACTGTTGGAGAGGCATGAACTGTACTAAAAGCAAATTGGTTGCGCTTTCCAAGCACTGACACTCTTCACTCACAGCTTGGCTTTCTGGTCCTCCTCCCTGCTCTCCTGAGCGGCTCTGGGTGCAGCCCTGCTCCATCCCGCTCAGACAGAGCTGGCCTGAGGTGCGTCTGCTCGGCACGACCCTGCACCCTGCTGTGGTGGGGCTGGGTGCTGGGGGTGCTCCGCGGCCCCGGCAGAGGCAGCGATGTTTGCCTTGGGGTAGAGTCTTCGCACAGCCGGTCAGTTTGACTGTATGAGGGATTAATGCTGCTGGGTTGCCTCTCGCCTGCTTTCCCAGCTGTAACTGGTACAAGCTGGTGAGGCTGCGTGTCACGCTGCAGTCACGTGGAGACGCTGGGGCAGGTTGGTTTGTCCCTTAGCTTAGCCCTCTGCTAAGTAAATACTCTCTCTTGATGCTTTTTTCCAGGCACTTGCTTTTTTACCTTTTCCCATCTCGTTTTCCTCCTCCTTTGTTGCTGTTCCTTGCCCTGCCCAGGTGTGGTCCTCCTCATACGGGAGGGAGACGCTATGTGGTGTATTCCCATCCGTCCCAGTAACCTTGGGCTTTGTGGAGCTGAGCACTGGGCTGAGAAACAGAAGTGGAAGGATCCGGCAGGGTGGGTGGAGGCACCAAGAAATACAGGGTATTTGGGATGATCTCAGGAAAATTTATGGATGTTTGAGAGGAACTGCATCTCCTGCCAGCTCAGCTACACCCTGGCTCTCTGCTGGTGGGAATGGGGATGGTTTTTATGTGTGTTTAGCAATGCAATGGCTTAAGCGTGAGAGCAGCAGGGCTGCCGGAGTCAGGAGGGCTGCAGCGGTTTGCTAGGAGCGCAGCCAGTTGTGTGAAACTCCTCGCTCCCCACGCTTTGGCCTGTCGGGATACACGCACGCATCCTCCCAGGCCAAGGAAAACTTGGCCAAGCAGAGCTGCTGCTGCGCTGTTGGCCGGGCGGCCGGCGGGTAGGGATGGCACAGTGTGAATCCAGCCTGGCCTGGAGGTGGACAAGGTCTTCTCCGTGAGGTGCTGCTGGCAGCCTCGCTGATGCCTGCTCAAAGGCTTCCCCGCGGGCTTGGTGCCCCAGCCTGTCATCCCGCTTGGAGATCTCGGCAGAGAGGGTAAGGAGGAACTGGGTGGAGAAAATCGCCCGTGCTTTCAGAGGGTTATCTTTGTCAGCAAGAGGATTTCAGCCACCTCTAGTCCTGTTCTCTACAGCAAGCTAACCTGGTGCTGATGGCATTCCTTCTGTAGGATAAAGCCCACAGATGTTCTGCTCGGGAAGTAATTTGGTGAACCAGGAAAGAGAACCCAGGATGCCTGCTACCAGTCTTCTTTCCAAGCCGTTACACAATACTACTCTGGGATTAACAAACTAAAAACATCTGGGAATAATCAAAGCTATTTAGGCTCTGGGAAAGCATGGCTGGAGAAAGTTTGGAGGAAGCAACTTGAAAGCTCAGCATTGTTAAAAACAGTCTGGAAGCCCTGGAAATTAGAACTAGGGTAACATCTACAAAGAGTGAGGAAGTATCAAGAGAAGGATCTAATATCCTCTGAGGAACAGAGAGGAGCCAGAACGAATTGTAATGCTCGAGCCTCTACTAAGCTACAGGGCATTAAAATTGCTTTGGAACAAACATCTGCCTTTCCTGTGGCTTCCACTGGCAAGGGAGCAGAGGGAAGGACCAGGGGGCTCTCTTAAAACCAGCCTGGGGAGTGGAAGTACAATTTAGTGATAGATCATCGCAATCCTCCCAAGGCCCGGTGATGCCGATGCAGAGCCTGCAGCGAGCGGTACCTGCCAGGGCTGGCGCTGGGAGGACGCGGGGCGCACAGCGGAGGTGCGGGACCAACTGTGTCCCTGGCAGGGTGCCACCAGCCAGAGCACAGCGGCGGCAGGGAGGAACGTCGCCCGCAGGCTTTGCTTTCCAAGCGGCAGGATGCGTGCTTGGGCTGGCCGACGGCATTGCCACGGGAAGGGGAACGGGGGGGGATCGTGGTTCCCGAGGCACCTTCCCCAGGGAGCCTGGCGGTGCCTTGCTGCCTCCTGCCACGGGAGCGTGCCCAGGCCTCCCCTCCGATGGCAGCTCGAATGACCGTGGGGCCCTCCTCGGAGCCTGCTGGATAACCGGCAGCTGGAAGACAGTGTCCGTGGGGTGTCCGGCTGGCAGCGGCGACCGGGGCGCTCCGCGTGCTTGCTGAGCTACCCACAGCACTGACCCCGCTCCTTTCGCGGGAGCCCGTGGGGCTGCTTCCCTGGAGTGACGCGGAGAAGGGCCGCGGAGCCGGCTCCCATCAATGGAAATCCCCTCTTTTAGCATCCCTGGGGAGGCAAGTCTGTTGCTGGGAAATCTCACTTCTGCTGATTTATAGGAGCTTTAATCTTGAAGGGCCTCTCTCAGTGCTTTCCATTCCCTCTTCTACCACTTTTCATCTTCTCCTACTTCTGCCCGCGGCTGGGGCTGGGGTGCAAGCCCCCAGCATCTCCAAGAGAGGGAAAAGCAGCCTGGGAGTGAGGAGGATGGGCACGCTGGAGGAAGGGCAAGAGGAAAACCAGCCACCGCAGGAGCCCTGGAAATGGTTAAAGATTTGGGGAGTCCAGATCTGCCGCATCTTCCGTGACAATCTGGCCTCCCCAGCATCCTCGTAAATGAGAAACCGCATAAGCCTCACACTCTATTATTGCTACGGAGCATTAGAGTCTCTCATTTAGGATAAACATTCTCATCTCCAGCAGAGCATGAATAACATTCAATGAGATAGTTAAAATGTTTCAGGCCAATTATAGCCCTGGTGTAACTTCGGCAGAGTTACACCAGGGATTAATTTGATCCGGAGAGCTCTGCCTCCTGTTCTGAACTGGGATTCCAGCGTGGGTAATTACATCCTGCCTCTCTGCACTTCCTCTGGAGTTTTAATTGGGTTGAATGGACCAAATCCGCAGCAAGTGTAAATCAATGTAATTGAGCTCTCTCTGGAGAGGAACCCTGCTGATTTACACCCTCAAATCTGGGCCAGCCTTCTCCCTTTCCTCCCTCTGCCAGGCTCCGGCTGCCTGGGGGCTGGAGCCTGCCCAGCGAAGGGCAGCGTGGGCTGAGGCTGGTGCAAGGCAACTGCCCCGACCCGGCACCAGCCTCCCTGCGAAGGACTCGGCTTCTGCTCTGTTCTTCAGAAAGTCACCATGTTTCCCAGCTGAGGGCCAAGAAAGCTCTGCCCTGCCGCTCTGCTGTGTTCGGGCAGGTCAGGTCTGCTCTGGGGTGCAGGCAACCCGGCGTGGGTGCACGGCAGCCTGCACCCTGCTGTGCTATCTGCCGGTAGCCCCGCCACCCCGACGGCGTGCCGGGGGCGGCCCTCACCTCCCAGCCTGGATCCCGGACCGGGCTCCTTGCACCGTGAGACAGGCAGCTGGACTGTCTCCCTCTTCCACTTCCCAGCCCTCTCAGTAAATCAGCGTTAATGAGGGACATTTGACCCTCTCTTTCCCTGAACAGCCTTAAGAAGCATTTTTGTTCCATGAGATAGTAAAGGAACTTGAAGCAATTTCCTCCCGCTGCTTCTATTGTAGTTTTTTGGTTGGGGTTTGGTTTTTTTTTGGGGGGAAAAGCAAAGTTATAAGGCACAAGCAGCCTTTAGGATGCCTCAGAAGCAGGAACAGAGGAGAGACAGGAGTGTCTGATAGGGAGGGGGTGGACTGGACAGGCCAGTCGAGCTGGGGTGACCCCAGCCCTGGGCCACTCGGTCCATCAGAGCGACCACGTGTGCAACCGAGACAGGAGGGTCAGAGCTGGGAAAGCGCACTCGCTGGCTGTAATTAGGAATTTAATTGTGAGGCGTTATCTCACCGAGTTGGAGCCTATACAGAGCCATACGTCCTCCATAGCCAACTGTATACAGGGGCGACGGTGGAGGGAGGAGTGCTGGGAACAGCCTCCCTCACAGATTTCCAGGCCTTTCTGCTGCTGTGTGGTCCCTTTCCCTTCTCCCAGGGAAAGGATGAATCCAGACAGTCAGATAAACCCCGGGGAGCTGGGCCCGGCGAGGCCCCGCAGCTTCGCACGCTCCTCCCGGCTGCGTGGGGCTGCTGGTCCCACACCGCCTCCGCCACTCGCTGTTTCATTTCTCGTTTGTTTTTTCACAGAGTGTATTTTAGTGGGGACAGAGATGGAAAGAAGAAGAGCAGAGATGTCTCAATCCTTCCTTCCTCCTCAAACAAACGGTGTCTCCTCAGCAGGACCGCAATGGTGGGACCATGTCCTTCAGCCTCCTTGCCCCGGGGAGACCATCAGCATCCCATCCCTCGGAGAACCGCCGGTGACACCCTGCCTGGCCCGTGAGGGCTGTCACTACCAATTCTGCATTTCTCGTAAAGCAGAGGGTGGTTTTGGCTGGCAGAGAGGACGCAGTTAACGAGGTTAAGCGAATTCCCCCTCCCACCCACCAAGGGCCTTCCGGGACCATCACAAACCTCAGCGCGGACAGCAAACACCTCGGCGTGGCCAGCAACCCTCGCGCAGCCGCTCGCTACAGGCAGACTCGCCCGCTCCTGGCTCAGCTGCTGGCTGCGGCTGATTGAGTAAATAAAGAACATTTCTCATGAAATGAACCTCTTGGAGGTCCCCAGGCGGAGAGCTGGCCTTTCCACGGCTGAGGAAACCTTTATCCCCCAAGTCTACAACACCCCCGTGCAGTTGATTTAGCAAGCGATGTTTGCACACCCAGGTTTGCAGTGCAGCGACTCTGTTCCCGGCAGCACCGTGACATTTGCAGGCGCCATTTCCAGCTGGCCCCACGTTGTCCTTTCTGGGACGTTTTCTGTGCTAGTCCAGATGGGGAGAAAGGTCAGAGTTACTGATGGTAAGGTCCAGACTGAAATCTGGATTTTCCCTAAGCCCAGGATGACTGTGCCTGGGCTAACTGTGCAAACTGGGGCTCCAGTCGGTGACCCTCGGTGGGTTACGCTGGGCTCTGCTCCTGGCCTTCGGGGCTATCATAGCTCCAGCATATGCACATCTTTCTTGGGGTCCTCTCCAACCTGTTTCTGACCCTGCCTGAATGCAGACCCTCCTCGTTGCTCATCGCTGCCCACCCAGAGCTGAACAGCCTCAGCCCTGACGCCTCCTCTGCAGCTAAGCTCCTGACCTTTATTTTCCCTTAAATCAATACATAAAAGCCACGCTACAGCAATACCAGCGTGTCAGGGGAGTCCAGGTGATTTATATCATCCGAGGAGCTGATTCTGCTTTTGAAGCTTCAATCCCCATAAGCTTTTGTCTTTCCAGCCCCCAATCTCTTCTGCACTGCCTTCAGCACATGTACATTGTATTCATCCCCTGGCCCCCGCTGCCTGGCATTATTGACTCTCCGTCTTGCTTTTAATCTGCTATAAAATGAAGGCAGCTCCAGGTAGAACAGCAGTTTTATTCTTCCTGGTCATAATATTTCCTTTACCAAAAAGAAGAAAAAAAAATATGTTTAAAGTGAGTTGAGGCAGTAAAGGCTTAATTAAAAAGCTTCAGGGGAAAGAAGTCTATTAGGAAAACTCTGCAGGCATTTGTGGAATTCTCACTGAGGAGAACCAAGCTGCTGGGAGCTCTGGTCCGTGTGCCTGGCCCTCCCTCGGCGGTGGGGAGGCGACCCTGGAGCCCCGGGATGGGAGAAGGTGCTGCTGGCGGCCGGGAGCATCGCGGGCAGGAGCCGCAGCCCCGGCGCCTTCCCCGCCGCCGCGGCTCAGCCGCTCTCCTCCCCCGTGGCTGTGTCCTGCTCCTGGCCGCCAGAAAGGAGCAGACAGCCTGGTCTGGGTGCAAAGCGGGTGTATTTGGCACTGAAGATTCGTGCCAGCCGTGAGGAGGCCGGCGCAACCGTGCCCACAGAAAGGATTCTGCTCTGTAACTACTTCAGGCACCAAAAAAGCAAAGACCTGTCTCCTTTTGCCTCACGTGTATTGGCAAAAGCTTTGGGAACTGCTTTCTCGATTAGGTTGAAGCTGATGTTTGCAGCTCCACCGGTCCCAGTGACTGATCAATACACACCGATAGGCTTTTCCCATCAGAGCATTTATTTTTCCAACAGGACACGGAGTTCTCAAACAAATGAAGGCTTGCACAAGAAATCGTCTGCCTCAGTTTGGCAGCAAAGAGGAAACAGGAATATTTTTCTTTATTCTAAAACCAAATTTTTGTGGCTAAGTAGAGCCAAAAATATATCTCCCCCCCACTTCTCCCAGACACGAGACATCTCTGAATGCCGAAAGCAACTCTTCCCCGCCGCAAATGGACCAAATAAACCCAGCACGAGACCGGTGCTTAGCAGAAACAGATGCACCTCTAATGCTGTCATCTACGGCAAGCTGCGCCTGCAAACTGGTCTTTTATTAACGTATTTGTATAGATGGGAAAGCTGCAGGGGGTGTGCGCACCCCACCGCCGGGAGCAGGACGCCTGATTGCCCCGTGCCCGCGGGCTGCGTTATGGCTTGCAGAGGGCATCGCCGTGGGGCTGCTGGCCACCCCCAGGGCTCAGCCTTAGAGACAGGCGAATTTCTTTTCTGCACCAGCATCTAACCCTGGTGCCCCCCGAGCTGGCGTGGTGTGGGTCCATCAGCGTGCGGGTCGGTGTCGCGGGTTGTTTTGCCGGGGGTTTCAGCATGTGCCGAGGCCGGGATGTGCTTGGTGCTGGCTGCGGGGCACAGCGGGGCTGCAGGAGGAGAAGGAGTCATGGTTAATCGTTTGCTGAGAGCTGGGACAGACAAGGTTATGAGCTTTGGGGGATCTGCCGAAGGGAAGGCAGAGCAGGGCGAGTCCCTGAGCTGCCCGCGGGCATTCAGCAGCGCCTTGTAGGCTAGGGGGGATTCGGAAAGACAGCCCTGGCCTCAGTTCCCCCCCGAACCCCACACGTGTGCCCCAGCCCAGGCCAGCGTCCCCTCACCCTCGACACCCAAGGTTGCCTCCCGGGGCCAAGACAGCAGTGTGAGCTGCCCTACCTTTGCCGGGAGCCGCAGATGGACAGCCTGGGGCCGGCCCTCACTCCCTGGGGTCGCTGCGCAGGGGACAAAGCCACATCAGTCCCAAATCCCCACGTCACGTGCACGCCATCCCCACCCCGGCTGGACCACCACCAGCTCTGCTGCCTTCTCTGTCCCTACGAGATGCTCCTGGCATCCAGGCGGGAAGCTGCAGAGGCAGGGTTGGATGTGCCCTTACCTGGGAACTGAGCTGCTATTGAAAGCAATGGAAAAATGGGCTTTTCCCTTCCAGTCTGGCCATTTCAGGCTCTGATTTCCTTTCCCCGGAGTGAGCCACTTTTCTAGGGCCTTCACAGCCTCACCAGTAGACAAAAAAAGACCTATAAATCCTGGGTGAAACATGAAGAAACCATCATTAAAGTGCTCGCGGGGTCTGTGAGCAGGGCAGAAAGGCAAAGACCAGGCTTTTCACCCCAAGCTAGTATTTTCTTTCCACAATTCCCCCAAAGCGGCATCTATCCCAGATAACTGCTACATCCCACCTGGCTTTTACTCCGAAGCGGCGTTACGTGGCGCGAGGGTCGGAGGCAGCCTCTCTCCTGGTCTCTTCCTCTCCCTCGGGGTGCCTGGGGACGGAGGAGACGGGGTGAGCTGTGGGCAGCGGTGCCGATTGCAGCCCCCAGGCAGCCTGCAGGCAAATTGCTCTGAAACCTGGCCCTCGGTGGGAGCAGAGCCTCTCACTAACTTGGCATTTTGAATGAAAGGTGTTGACTTGCTGCAAGAAAGGGCGGCTTTGCATCAAGGAGCTGAGCCCTTGGGAAGAGCAAACCCCTCCTTTTCCCCCGTCCCCTGGCTCTGCAAAGCAGTGTGCAGAGGGCAGGGGTGAACGTCCCTCGCGGGGGGACCAAGTGCCTCCGCTCAAGTCCCACGAGGCATTGCTGCAGCACACTTTTGCCTGGAATATGCTGATTTTAGCCAACAATTCTTTCTCTCCTTTTTGCCAGAAAATAAATAAATCATGCAAGTCCTCCATCAGCCGCTCTCTCCAACTGGCCCTTTATCACGGCCCATCCTTCCCCTGGCCTTGGGAACTGGGTCAGCGAGCAACACCCAGCAGCGGTGGCTTCCCACCAAAATTCATAGAAAGCAGCTATGGCCCTTGGGTGCTTTTGGACGGCCCAGCTTTGCCTTTTCGGCACCCATCTCAGCCAGCCCGGTGCGGGGTGGCCGGAGGAGCCGGTGATGCCCAAGCACAACCCTCAGAGGGACCCGGCGCTCTGCCAGCAGCACTTCCCCGCATCCCTCTGCCCTGCCAGTGCTCGTGGCTTTGCACCTTCGCTACCTGCTAGGGACTGGATGTCTCTGAACCTCTATCCCCGGCCAAACTTGGCCGAAATAAGCCAGCAGGCTCGGAAGCCAGCTGGGGGAGCAGCCACACGCATGTGTGCACGTATGTACACACGCAGCACGATCGCATGGCGCTTATTGCCTGTGGAAACCAGGCAAAAGAGGGAGCAGCTTCATCCTGTGATCCTCGCCCTTGCTCTGCCTGCAGTATTATTCCCTGCCTGGTTACATCTGATGGTAAAAGGGAATTTGTGCTCGATGGGTTGGGGACCAGGTCTTGGGACAGAGCTCGTCTCATCCTAGGGAATGTGGCTGAAACAAGTCCGGGAACCTCCTTAAGCTGCCGAAGGAGCCCCGCCGAGGCCAGAGAGGTGGGTAAAACCCGTCCCCACCCCCGGGTACCCAGCTGGCTCTTCCACTTCGGAAGCACAGCTCCTTTTCAGTGCTAGAATTTGGGGTCACTTTCAATAACTCGCTCAAAAATCAGAAGAAAAAGCTGGAGACGCTCTCTGAGTCACTGGCATGTTGTTACCAAGGACACTAAGGTTCCTGATTTTGAAGAAGAGATTAATTACATTCTACAAATAGACATTTTATCTGCATTGAAGAGCAGCAAGAGCTAGTTCTTTTAGCGTAGCTCATTATGGATCAGCAGGTAGTATTGTGACAGATGTAGGAATCCAGTCATATTGTCACTTGGGTTTAATCATCAGAAAGCTGTCTTCCCCGGGTCAGCTTCTGGTGAGGATTTGTAATATTTACATAGCACTTGGGGCTGGCTTCTTTATTGCTGGAGTCTGTATTCACTCGTCAGTCTCTCATTATGCATGTGCCAGTATTAATTGCATTTAGAAATGAGATTCTAAAGCAGAAGTGAGAGCTATTTAGACCTCCATTCAGCTTGAAAGACAGCAGCCTTCTGTGTGACAGCTCTCGAGATGTTCTTGTGCTCGGCTTTCTCTCCAGCTGAAAAGCAGGTGTTGGAGAGAGCTGGTGTCGGAGCCACTGTATCAGCACTGCCTTTTGTGCATGCCCAGACATTTATATAACCGACAATATAATGACTCCGCAGAAGTGGCACAGAATTGACCCTTCTGGTACTGGATTCAAACACAGCGAGGTAGAGAGTGGATCTGCTCAGCTGCTATACAGCTACAAGGGGGAAAGTGATGCTAAGCCTTGTCTCCCGTGGGGGGGTGTATTTTCTTGCTGGTGGGTTTGGGGGTTATTTATCGGCTCAGCTGTGCCTGCAGCACTTGGGAGCTGTGTTTGTGGCCTTGCTAATGTATTTAAAGTCGTGCAGAATTTCAGCTGACACTTGTCTGTGCATGCCTGCTGCGCGCTGATTGCTCCAGCCCGGAGATGCGGAGCCGTGTGCCGCCGCTGCCGGCTGCCAGCCGTGCCTGGGCGGTGGAAATGAGGAGGTCACGTCCTGCTTCCCAGAGGAGACTAAGCTGGAAGGTTAAATCCAGATGATGCCAAGCTACCGGCTCTGTTTTCTCCAGCCTGAGGTGCAGAGGGTCTGTTCTTGCCATGCAGCACGGTGTGTGGGGTGAGACAAGGGTGTCCTCATCGGGGGAGAGGTCGACACAGGCACCCAACGCTCCCTCTCTCCATTGCCCTGGCTCCCGGTCCTAGGAAAATAACCCCTCTGGCGGCCGGGGGATTCGCGTCCAGCCTGTTGTCAGGGGGCTGAGAAAGCAGCAGTAAAGGCAACTCCACATTTCCCTTCCCCAAAGCATGTCCTTTGCTTTGCCATAGTTCAGCCCTGCCCCAGCAAGCCCCCGGCCTGATTCCTCTCCAAGAGCTCTCCACGGAGGACGTCTCCCCTCACAGACCTGGCTCTTCCCCACAGGCTCCTTTGGCTGCTCCTGAGCTCCCTTGGGTGCTCACTGCCCTGCGTCCCCCCGTGCTGGACCTGACCGAGGCCAGACCCCGGGCTCCATGGCAGCAGCGTCTCTACCTCCCCAAACCCTCACGGCCCGGGAGCAGGCGGTGAGCAGCTCCCGCCGGGGAGGGGCTGGAGGGAAGAACATGAGAAAGGCAAACAGAGCAGGCATCCGTAACCAGCCCAGGCCCCCGGCCAGGACCGTCTCGTTAGATATCGCATCAAACAAAGAATAAATCACTGCTTCTTGAGGAAACCCAAGCCCTGAAGCCCGAGGAGCCCCCCTTAACCTTCCTGTCCCTCGGCGGGGAGGTTAGTCCAGGTAGCGTTTCAGTTTGCTTTTCACCTCCAGCGAGGGGGGATAGCAGAGCCCACAGCTGGGCTGTTAGGAGGAAAACCTTCAAACTTCTCTTCTTGATATGGTGGCAGCCAGCTCCAGGGGCCAACCCTAACCCCACAGCTGAGCCCCCCAGCCCTGCGAGCATGGGCCAAGGACGACCCGCGCTGTCCCTGGCAGCCCCAAGGCATATAAATAGAAGATGGGACGTGAAGGAGGTCAAGCGAGCAGGGGATTTCACATAATCTGATCTTGCCTGTGCTGTTCATTTGTGTCCTTTGCCCAGGACACACGCTCTGCTTCACGCACAGGGACATCAGAGCCAGAGGGATGCTCCTGCGCTGAGGCAGCTTTATCCCGTGGAACATGGGGGCTCCTGTCTTTTTCCTCACTGGGTGCTGGTTTTCAGGGATGTCTTTAATCCAGGGGTCAGCCAGACCAGCGCACATGTGGCAAATCCTGGGCTTTGTTGCTGTGTGGGGTCCTGCTGCCTGCCCAGCCTGGGCCTGTCCTCTAACTCACCAAAACCCCAGCTGGATCAAAACTGGGTTGGGTCTCTGGTGCCTCGGGTCTGTCGTGTCTGGAGGATGCTGCCTGCCCTCCGCTGTACCCGTCCGAAGCCTCAGTCCTTCTGCCCTTGTCCTGTACCGCTTCTCCCCAGTCCCGGGCCGGCAGCACTTCTTTCTCTTGCTTCTGCTACTTCTCTTTTCCAAAATATGAAAGGATGGAGACAAATTCTCTCCTGGTATAAAGCTGTCAGTGGAACTGCTCTGATTTATGTCAGTGCAGAGCGAGGTGGGTAGATGGGAGTCCAAAATAGAGCAAGTAGAAAACCTCTTAATAGCCACTGGTCTTTAATGGTGAGAGCAATTAATCACCAAAAGAACTCATCTAGCAGCGTACGGCTTGGCTGTCGGCTGGTGTCTTTGTGGCCGGACTGGGAGCCTGTCTGAAAGCTGCGGTGGGGCTTGGAGGAAGCTTCTCCCATCCATCCAGCTGAGGGTCTCCCCCGTGCTCCCCGGGGCCCCGCGCTCTGCCGGGGAGCCTTCGAGCGGAGTCCAGCCTCGAGCTGCTGCTGCCAGCCCAGGCACGCTCCTAACCCCCGCTGCACTGCTGTCTCACCAGCCACACGCTGATGATGATGATGGTGATGATGGCAGTCAGGTGCCATGTCTGACCAGGGTGCAGGACCCCGGTTTAGACGTGGTGGAAGTGGTGCTGATCCTGCCATGAGTGGAAATAGCCAGGGCAGCCCCAGTGTCCCTCCTAACCCCGTCTTTTTCAGCTCCGTGCTCCATCCTACCTCCTCCTGCAAGGTTTTGTGCTTTCTCACTGCTTGCTCCTAACAGCATGGATGCGGTGGCTGAGCCACAAACCAGTCCTGCAGCCCTGACACCTTCTCCCACACCTGCATGCTTTGCTTGCTCCTGAGAGGGTGCTGAGCCAGCCGCAAAGCTGCCCCCGCGCCCCTGCCCCGGCCGCCCTGAAGCAGCTGTGGCTGGAGCTGCCTCCCCGGGGCCGGGCCCTGGGCTGCCCGCACGCTGCCAGCACCGGTGCTGTGGCTCCAGGTGACCTGACCCCAGCCATGTACCTGCCCTGTGTGTGGGCAGCGCTGCCTGCTCGCCCTGCAGCTTCCCCGAGGGACAGACCTGCAGGCTGCCAGTTCTGCTGGCCTCGCCAGCCACCCCTGTACCCCTGCCCAGAGACAGCCCCCACCTCTGTGGCGAGCGCTTGTTTGCTCAGGCACTTAATGAGTCCTTAATTCAGCCGGTGCTGCAGGTAGCACGGGGAGGGCCGGGGGCACGCAGGCCAGGAGATGCCTTCCCTGCTTCCAGTCTTGTTTCTCCCTCCCCTGGCTTAATTGGCTCATTAAGTGCCAATTTGACCTCCTCACTTTCAGATGTCTCCAGTCTCCACTGGTAAATAGATTTGCGCGTCTCCAGCGGAAACCTCCTCGAGCTGAGCCTGGGGTTGGAGCAGCGGCTGCGCAGCCAGCAAGGGCGATGCTCGGCCCCGCTGCCACCGAGCTGAAGCCAAGGCAGCGCTGAATGGGAACAAAACTCCCTCCCCAAAGACACGGGGAGCTGCAGGTAGTGGCAGCCGCAGCTGCCGGCACCGTGCCCATGGCACGGCGGGGATGCACGGAGCGGGAGCTGACCCTGCGCTCCGGTCGCAGCTTTGTCATTGCCTTGCTGAGGGACTGCAGCAAGTCCCTTCCCATCTGCTCCCTGCCGTCACCTCGGAGCCAGGGTGCGTGTGAGCGTGCGGGGGCACAGAGCGCAGCGCAACAGAGCCGCGGCGGCAGGGTGGCAGCTGCTGGCTCTTCTGAGAGCCGACACTTAGCTGATGCTCTCAGGCACCTTCTGTACCCAGGCCCTCACCCAAGCTCCCAGCACCCCAGGGATGGAGCGGGACCTCCCTGGGGCTATTTTACGCCAGGTGAAGGTTTGCCAGCTGGGCGCTGCTGGGGTGTCATGGGCAGCCTGGTGACATCCCCACAGCCGACAGCACTGCTCGGTCTCCTCCCCAGCCACGGCATGAAGACAAAAACAGCCAGGCTGCTTGCCTGGATGGATAGCAGTGTGCTGGACGGCTCCGTTTGGGAAACGCCTTGATCGGTGTGTGTAAAAGCAACCCAGGAGCTCAGCCCTGTCCCTTTGCACCAGAAAGGCAGGGGACCAGTCCCGCATTTCCTCCTTGCTCGCACTGGTGCAATGGGGAGGAGGTGACAGCACATCGCAGAAGGCTCCCTCTGCCCAGCACGAGGGAATGTCTCCTGGTGTCACCCAGAGGACCGAAACTAGAAGGAAACCAAATATCTCCAAGGATGGGTCTTAGGCTGAGTAGCTAGATCCTCTACCCCAGGGCCACCCCTCACCCTCCCGGCCCCGGGGCCCCGAGGGGACGGGAAGGGGACAGGAGAGGACGTACGGTTCGACTTTGTTGAAGAAGCGGCGCCGCAGCATCATGACCAGCGTGCCGAGGAGCAGGAGGGTGGTGCACATGGCGCTTCCTCCATCACCACGCAGCGCCGCTGGCCCCTCGCGTCCCTCCCGGAGGCACCGCTTGGCCCGGGGCTGTCACCCGTGCCCAGCTTGCCCGTCACCCTGGCTGGCAGGCACCTCTCCCCAGCAGCCACCTGAAGGCTCTCAGGGCTGGTTTTAGGAGGAATTAGGGCAGGATCAGATGTAATTAAGAGGCAACAAATGAGGACGCTCTCCTCTGACCTTCGGACGGGAGGGAGCCGAGCGGCTGGTCCATGACTCCTTGAGCGCTTAATTGGCTTTGGCGTGCGGTGCTCCCGCCCCAGCTGGTTCCCAGCCCCGCACCTCGGCCAGGAGGGCACTGGGGGTGACGTGTGATGGACCAAGCCCATTCCCAGCCTGTCCATCCCATGGCCCCCAGCCCATCCTCCTGCCCCCACCAGCCCCATCACCACCAGGGCTGGGTGCTCCCCTCTGCACCCCTGTTCCCGTGTGCCTCCCTCCCCTCTTTGCTCACCTTTCCCCCACTCTTCCCTTTCTCTCCAGCACCCGTTTCCCTCCTCCTGCCAGACCTGCCTCAACCCACTCCCCCCTTCCTGGCTCTGCTAATCTGACAGGCTCAGACCTGCCTGTAATTCCCTGCGGACACGTCTCAGCCAGCTGATCCCGAGACCTTGTCTGCATCCTCCCCTGCCCGGGGTGGGTTTGCCTCCTCCTCCCCACTCTCCAGCGCTCAGCAGCGCACGCACCTCTCCCCACGGCACGGCTCTGGCCCAAGGTCTGCCCCCAGCCCTCTGTGCCCATTTCCAGCGTCTCGCCAGGGAAGCCTTTCCCTCCCCTATAAGCTCCTTAGATGTCACCGTCCATGGGCAGTGAAGTGCCTTCACACACCTTGTCCCAGCTCAGCCCTTTGCAATGCAAAACACGTCTTCTGGAGTGACTTCGTGGATTCAGGTTAAAGAGAATAAATGGGAAAGAAACCCCTGTAAGAGAGAGAGGGCGAGGGGAAGACAGCCATGTGTGTGCACGTGCGTGCCCGTGAACGCACACGTGTAGGGTTCAACGGTGCACGAAGGTCCTGGCCCGGAGAAGAGCCCCGGCACAGGCAGGGAGCAGCGGGCACTGGCTTCCCAGAGCCATGGGTTGGTGCCCCCATGGGTTTTTGTCCCACGTGGTTTTTTGTCCCCGCGTGGGGCTTTGCCACGAGGGACCTCGGGTGAACGCTCTCCGCTGCGCACACCTCCAGCACTGCCTGTCCCGCACCGACACCGCGGCAGCGGGCTCCGAGCCACGGAGGCCCCTGGGGCATGTAACACTGGTGCTCACCAAAGGCAGGAGGTGCCTCTCTTTGGGGCCGTGCCCAGGGGCTGCGCACAGCCCCACAGGTTCGCCCTCTTATGCCAGCTCCGGTTTGGCCCTGGGGAGCAAGGCGGAGGCTGACGTGGGACGGCTGCTGGCTGCGGCAGCACGGCCAAGAAAAGCCCCAAGCTGGGCATTCCTGTAACTCAGCTGGAAAACAGCTTCCCCTTGCAAAAGAATTTTGAAACCAGAACTCAATCCAAGCAACAGAGATTGGTCCAGGTTCAATGACCGGGTCTGCAAGGGAAAGCAAAGCCGAGCTTCCAGGAAGCCTGGCTTTCCACCCCTGGCCGGCCAGGGCCGGAGCTGCCCCCTGAGTCCAGCCATGGCAGGGGCCTGGGACGGCTGTGGTTAATCCCCACTCGGTACACACATCCTCTCAAAGTGCTCCAAACCCTAAAAACAACAGTCATGAGCAGCACTTGAAATGTCAGTAAAACCAAATCCCTCGAAGCCCATCCAGCAAACAGTCCCCAACCCTGAACTTGGGTGTTGGCTGGGGGCAGAGGGCACAGATCCGGCCTTGCTGCTGGCACCGTCGGGATGGGAAGCCTTCGGGAGGGCGGTGGAAGAAACATCCCAAGCGTCTCCTGCAGCCAGATGGAAACGAGAGTGAATAATTTCTTCCTGAGTGGAAGTCAGGCCGGAGGGTGCGGATCTGCCTTATGCAAGGCACCGGGGAGCGCGTGGGGCAGCCAAGCCCAACGTCCCGGCCAGCCGCGCTGGAGCACGCTGGGCCCCCAGGAGCGTGTTTCGGTATGCTGTGAAGTCATTGAAGCCAAATAAAGAGCGGCTGCTGGCGGAGCTGGAGCCCAGGAGGATGGAAGGACCTTCTTTTCCCTGGCAATAGGCAGCGTGGCTTTCATAATCCCTGGGAGGACGTCGCTGCTTGCAAACCCTTCTCCCCTCACCGAGACCCAGCCGGGCTGACACCAGCAGGGTCCCCACTCTCGCGCCCCAGGTGCTGTCCAAGGCCCTGAGAAAGAGCAGCCGCAGGAGCTTGCTCCTTCGTGGGCTTGTTTGTAACTGTGCAGTCCTCCATAACCAGACAGAGGACCAGAACGTGGGCTGCCCCACCGTGCCTCCGTGGGCACGAGCCCTGGGTGCTCCCCGGGGGCCAAAGGGAGCCCGGTGCAGGCGGCAATGCCGAAGTGCCGGTCCCTCCACTCGCTTGACATTGGGTGACCTCAGCAGCCGAAACTGGCCCCGCGCGGGAGCCTATCGCTTCCAAACACTCTTGACTGACGCCGAGAGATGCTCGGTTCAAAGGCAAGGTAATGTGAGCAGATTAGTTAATGCTTCTTGCCCTAGCCCTTGAGAGCAGGGCTGGAACGGCAAGGCAGACTTAATGGGTTTTGAAGGCCTTTCTTTTTAAGATATGAATCAATGAAGCTGTACGGGGAGCATGGATAATGTGATCGGAATAAGAAACAGGGCTTGTCTTTGAACCGGAGCGAGGTCCCTGACGGTGTTTACTTCATGTCCTGGCACCAAATGCAAGATGACATGAATATATTAGCTTGCTGGCTTTCCTGAGCAACCCCTGCCACGCTCAGACCAGCTTCAGAAAGGAAAAGAGCAGCAAAGAGAATCTGTTTGGAAGTGTCGACTTGTTTCCCAATAACCCTGTCATCCTCGCTTACAGCTGAAGGGTCCGGCTGTGACAGGGGCTGGGCTCCTGGTTCCTGCCGGCGGGAGAGCTCGGCACGGGGGGTGAAGGGAAGGTGGTGATGCCGGAGGCTGCTCAGGGTCTGAGGAAGTTCAGCCGCTGGCTGATGCCTTGTGCAGCCCCGTGGTGCTGGATCTGTCACCTGCTTCCTGAGCGAGCGCCTCTTGCTTCATCCCTCCTGGTTGCACCACAAGGTTTCAGTTTCCTCAAATCCCAGGGTGGGACTGGGGGTTTTTGCAACAGTTCCCAGGCCGAGACCAGGCTGGACTGGGTGGGAAGCCCTCTCCAGGGCTGCCTCAGCAGCTTCTCGCCCTGCCCTGCCCTGCCCTGCCTGCGGGCACCGGGCAGCGCCCAGCCCTGCTCCCAGGGCCCCTCTCTGACTGTTGTTGTTGTTCCCCTGGATTTCCTAATCCTTGGGTTTTTTTAGATTGTGTGGGTTGGCAGGCATTTTTGGGGGAGGGAGGTGGAAAGCTGACACAAGGTTTGAGGTCATGGCGAGGCTGCGCTGTCCCCGTCTCACCCACCCGCCTCCCCTCTGCCCGCTGCTGCCGAGGGTCCTGCCTTCATCCCGCGCTCCCTTCCCGGGCATCGCCCCGGCGCTGCTGCCGTGCCGGTCCCCAAGCTGGCGTCCCCGGCATCCCGCACCATCCTGCTCCCACATGTGTGGGGGGGCTGGAGGTCGGGGTGACCCCAGGGGTTGGGGTCCCCTCTGGGAGCTGGGGGCTCGGGGCAGGGTCCCACTGGGGGTTTCCTTTGGTGGCACCGCAGACCTCAGTCTCTGCACGAGGCTGCATCTGTTGGATTTTGACCCCTGAGCAGACGAACCCTGTTTCCATGTAAGAAGGAGAGTCTGGGCTGGTTTGGTTTCGGCGCATTCCCCACCAGCTCCGGCAGCACCGCCTGAGGTCTGGTTTCAGTCAGAGGAGGAATGTCTGCCCCTGGCTTTGCGCTGCGCAGGCAGCCGGGGTTTCACTTCCCCGGGGCTGCGCAGGGCCGGGGAGGGGGGACAGCAGCCCCCCGCGCTGTCGCCTTCCGCGCCCAGCTCTTCCCAGCCATGTTGAGTACATGGAGCTGGGGGAATCCCAGTTTCTCAATACTACTGGTCTTTACGAGTAAATTAGTGATCAAGCGCGCCAGCGACGCAGACAACGGCTGCATGATTAAACCAGAATCCCACAGCGTCCTGCGTGGGCTCACCGCCCCCACGGGATGGAGCGGCAGGCAGTGATGCACCCCAGCTGGATCTGGGGCGGCCCTGTTCCTGTTGCCCCTTTTAACCCCCTGGCACGTTGTCCTCCAGCCTCTTCCCGCAGTGACGGCGCGCAGGCCACAGGCACTGCTGGCGCAGAGCTGGAGCATCGGGATTGCGCACGGGTCTCCTGGGATCAGCGGAGCCAGCGGAAGGAAACCTGCACTACGCACAGAGCATTTATATGGGCTTTAGGCTAAATCCTTCCCTCCTGGGGGGGCTGGCTGGAGCAGGCACTGCAAAGCCGTTTCCTAAAGTTTGTTATTCCTTTTCAGGCCAGGACTTTGCAGCTGGCAGCAGGGCTGGATCAGGAAGGGGGAGGCATTGCACGCTGGGGGCAACACTGTGTGAGCCAGGCTGGCACCCAGGGGCTTCGTTTCAGCAACGTTCAGGGTGATGAGTCCAACACCTCCAGGTGAGACAGCGCAGCAGTGGCTGCGGGAGGGGGACGAAGGAGGAACACCCAACCTGGCACGCACGCGTGTCCTGCAATAGCCCTCGGGCACGGCGGTGGGAGCAAAAATGACAACGAGCCCCACCAGCATCTTCCACCTCCCACCCTGTCCAGCTCAGAGGGAAAAGGGGCAGAGTCAGGGCTGCTCTTCTGGGTGCCTTGGGCTTTACCACACTGAAGCCTTCAGCCTTATTTCACGTAAAATCCCAGGACTGCTCCTGTTCTGGCCAGGTCGGTGTCTGGAGGGTCTGGAGAAGCGCTCCTCCCTGGCCTCCCAGCATCGCGCCAGCGCCAAGGGCTCGGGGCAGCTCCTGCAGCAACATCTCAAAGCGCTCCCCGAGGCTGCTCGCGGGGTCTCTTCCCGGCACCACCCCAACTAACGGTGTTTGTTGGAAGGTCCCAGGGAGCTGGCTTTGCAGGGGACACAAGAAGTCACCCGCTTTTCTCCAGGAACCAAATAACGAGTCTGTCCCCACGCATGAGGGAAGGTGGGCTCAGCCCCGAGGGTCTGGATTTGGGGTTTCCGCCTTCGCCCCAGAGACAGTGGAGGAGTCAAGGGTGGGGATCTGCCATCATCCACATCCCACACGCCGTGGAGCTGAAGTCTCGGATTTTTTGCCTTCACCTCCCACTCAAGGATCGGGAGCCAAGTACATTTCTTATGGCACCCAGCATGCGGGGAGGGGGAGAGGCGATGTGGGAGGGCACGGGGGGAGTGGGAGAAGCCGTCGGCAGGTGGGTACAGACCCCGCAGGAGCACGGCACGCCGCGAGCGGAGGCTCGGAGGGCCTGGAAACCCATCCTCACCCCCTGCGGCCATGCAGATGGAGGATGGCTTGAACAGGCACTTGATCTCTCCCTGCCATGCAGAAGCTGCGGGAGGAGCAGGCTGGGGTTCGGCAGAGACAGGGCCCCGATGGCAGGGCTGGCACCATGGTGCCACCTCGTTGTGGGGACGAGTCCGTGGGAAGGAGGTGGATAGCAGGAGAGCTGCGATGCTCAGCTGGAGAGGGGAGAGGGATCGGGGTGTTGAAATGAGTTGGGAACTGAGAGATGTGGAGTGATTTCTTCCATATGAGTTACCCAGGCTGATCCCATCTCAGCCTTTCCACTGGCCATGGAAACAAGCCCTCTGTCCCCATCCCTGAGCCCCATGGCCCCAGGCCACCCTGCCACAGCAGCGGGCCCTGTGCTGAGCTCCTCTCTGGGGCAGCAGGCAGCGACCGGGGGCAGCTTGGGCTGGGCAGGGCGAGCAAATGCCACCCCAGCCTGCGGGGCTGCCACCTCCCTCCGCACAGCACCTTGCACCAAAGGGACCAGGGGGTCACCCGCGTCGCTTCGGGGCTGTACATGCTGGCAGGGCGTCGCGGGGCCATGCTGCCTGCCTGCCAGTGCAATCCCCAGCCGGGATTTTGCAGCAATGGTGTCAACGCAGCATCTTTCTCCTTCTGGAATAAGTCGCCTCCTAACCCCGAGCCCTCGAGAGCAATAGTCGCGGGAAACCATGGAAACGGGCGGCTGGCGCGTGACAGCGTGTGCCTGTGCTCCTGCCCCTGATTTATGTCTCGCATCTGGGACGAGATGCAGAAGTTCAGGGCTGTTGGGTTTCGCTTGGGATTTTTGAGGCAGTGAAGCATCGCCGCCGCTTCGCTCACCGTCTCCTGCTTGTGGAGCAGGATGGCACGTGGGAGCGGGGCTGGGCCCCTGCCAGCGCCAGATGTGATGTCCCCAAAGAGGGGGGCAGAAACCTTGAAAAGGCTGGAGGATTTCTCACTTACTTTTCTAATATTTTCTAATATTCTAATGTTTCTAGATGGAGACTCTTGAGCCAAGATGCTTTGGAGGAGGAGCGCCCGCTGCAGCCAGGCTCACCGTGCAGCCAGGCACCAGGCTGTGAGCCCAGTATTGACCAAGGCACCAGGTACAAAACCTTCGAAGCGTCCTTTTCTTTAAACACGCAGCGAGTGATAACTTAACCAATGCTCCACCCAGATCATCGCCCGCCTGTTCATATTTGTCAGAATTTGAGTTTTTTCCCTTTTTGAAAGCGCTGGCGCTGCGTTGCAGTTTTGCTCTGGTTTTAAGCCGGGTCTAAGCGCAGCGCCTCTTCCCCTGCGTTTTTAAGGCAGGGCAATGAGCCTGGCCTTGCCGCCCTGGGTCCAGAGGGGATCCTCTGCTGCGTGGTGGCCACCTGGGAACACGGTAGTTGATATTTGAGCTTGGGCTCGCGGGTGCTAATCCCGGTGGCTAATGGACAGGAGGCAAATCCAAACTTTAAGTGGCTGGTGAAAATCTGATGATTTGAAGCCGGTGGTGGTGTCGTGGGTGACCTGAATGATGCCCGACCTCCAGCGGGTAGGGCTGGCCGCGCTGCTCTCCTTGCACACTGCTGGGTTCGGCAGCTCCCAGCTGAGCTTTGTGTCCCCAAGCCAAGCGGGGTTCACGGATGGGGGGGCTCCCACTCAGTCCCAGCGCAACGGTGGTCGGGGACCCACGGAGGGGGGGCCGTGGGCAGCATCTTCTCCGCCAGCTCTCGTTAGATCTGCAAGAGCAAATCTGCTGACACTGCCGGTCTGGCGGCTGGTAACCAAGGCTGGGTTTGAGGAGAAATAACAGCTTTTTGCCTCGACAGATCTGCAATAACAAAGCTCCAGCCCCCAAAGGGGCTCAGCCACCCCCCAGCCCCTGCCTGCCCGGGTGTCAGAGCTGCACCCTCCGCCTGCCTGTCCGTCTGTCTGTCTGCCCGCCCTGCAAGGGTGCGCAGCGGGTGCGGGAGGCAGCCGTGCACACCAGGCTGCTTCCCTTGTCTCTGATCCCCCTCTGGGGGATTGTCGGTTATTACAAGTCTCTGTAGTATTTTCCGTCTCTCTGTGCAAATGGACCATGCTGCGGGTTTAATATGCCGGATTGTCAGGGAGCTGGAAATGGCATTTGGGTAGAAAACAGCCCGAAAGCACAGGCACGAAGGCGGCGGGAAGCCTGGCGTGGAGGTGCTCCCGCGCTCCTCGCCCCTGCCAAGGCGCCGCCAGGAGCGATGCGATCGCAGAACAACAATAACGTACGCGTTTCACGAGTGCCTTAACTCTGCGCCCCTTTACAATTCGGTCCTACCACGAGAAGGGAGAGCAAATTCTTGTCATGAACAAGTCCCCGTGGGACAGACCACGGTCTCCTTTGGGTGGCAGAGCGATGCCGGCGGGTGGGGGCACCTCGCTCTCCGTGCAGCCTGGGCGTCGGGGACGAGCGAGGGTCCGTCCTGCAGAGCACAGCCCCTGCAAAATAAGGGAGCGCGAGGGGGAGAGCCGCGGCAGAGCCCAGCGCAGCCAGCGCTTGGGATAACTTTAACTCGGCACTTTGGGTTCTGAATTTCCTCTGAGCTGTTTACAAGTGCCGAAAAAACTTCCAGCCCTAACCTGCCCCCCCAGCACCGTCCTGATGTTGCCCAGAACATCTCCCTCATCCCTCCCTTTCGGGGAGGAAAAAAAAGGGAAGGAGGGAGGAGTGGGAGAGAGGAGGAGAGAGGGAGAAAGTGAGCTCACGTTCACACATTGGTAAAGAGGCTGGTCTTGCAATGCCTTTGAATATTTTACTTTTAGGCAGTTCCCTATCAGTCAGCCACACACATCTGAGCCGAGCTGAAGCTAACTACAGCCACGGACAGCCCTAGGAGCTCTGAAATCTAATCGCATGCATCATACCTCCAGGATATTTTTTTAAATTACATATATAAACACGCCGACAGGCAGCCGCGCTCGCACGCACACATATACATCCACACGTCGGCAGAGCCGCCAGCAGCCGCACGGCCGCTGAGCAAACACCTTGTCTCTCCTCGCAGGATATACCCGCTCACACGCATCTCTCTTTATCTCCTCCTGGCTTCCCGGAGGATCGTGCCGGCTGTTTTTCATGGAGAAAGTCCAGGGAGAAATGGAGATTGAGAGATGGGAAAGAAGTGAAGAGATTTCAGACGCAGAAAAAAAGGTTATTCAAGAGACATGGAGCAGAGTATATGCAAACTGCGAGGACGTTGGGGTCTCCATACTCATCAGGTATTTAAAAACACAAAAAAAAAAGGAAGCAGCAAATCCAACTAAATCTCTATAGCTGAGAGAGAGGCAGAACAATATATATAACTGAGCGGAAATGAATGACAGCGAGTGGGGAGCTGGCTGGGCGCATTCGCTGGCTGGGAGCAGGCAGGGTTTCACAGCACTCCTCTGATTTCCACACCTTGGAGCGGGTGGCGGCGGTGGGGGGAGCGGGGGGAGCCTCGCCGGGGACTTCGGGGGAAGCGGCTTCCCTCGCAAAGGTCACCTTAGCCTGCGGACGGAGCTGGGGGCCGCGGAGGCGGGGGAGAGCAGCGCCGGGCTCTGCTCGCCGGGCTTGGGTGGGTTGGGGAGGGTTTTTTTAGCCCCCCCCGTTAGCTGCGTGCGGATGGCATCGGTACGGAGCAGGCTGGCGGGTGAAATAATGCAAGTTGGGAGCCAAGATAAAACCCAAGCAGGTGTGTCTCCGAGGGCACCATCTGTCCCTCCGGTGGCAGCGTCGGCGGGAAGGAGAGCGCTGAAGTTGGCGGCGGCAGGGGGGTGCTTGGGGCACAGGCAGGAGAGGGGGGCCGCGGGGGGACGGGGACGCAGCCACCCCCGGATCGGGGTGGGGAGCATCGTCCGGCAGCGCGGGGCTGCGCGACAGGGACGGGCGGCTCACCAGCCCTGCGGCTGAAACCAAAATGGGGAGATGCTCTTGAGGTGGGGAACGGAGGGATGTGGGTTTTCTTGCGTGGGCTGGGGGTGCAGCCCTTGTCTGGGTAGCCCGGGAAAGCTCCAAGTGGGAATCCCACGGGGTCCTGCGGCCGCCGGGAGCTTGGGGTATCCGTGGGGTGCAGCACCAGCAGGCTGTTTCCCTTATTTAAGAGGGGAGAGGAGGACGGGCAGGGCGAGGAGAGGGGCAGGCGAGGTGCCTGCACTGACCTGTTGGCAAAGAGCTAAGATGCTCTCCGAGAGGCAAAGCTCCCACCACCATCCCGGGGACCAGCAATGCAGGGATCTCCCTGGGCAGGCTCCCGCCTGGACCCAGCCCCAGCCACCCCAGGTAGGAGACCGGAGGCCGGGTTGTGTCCTTCCCGGTTTGCTCCTGCGACAGGGGGCTGTGGGTGCTCGGAGAACCCTTTGGATGGATGCGCTGTTTATTAATGCTCATCCAAAAGTTTTCCAAGAGGCTGAGAGCTATTGCCCCGAGCCCACGGGATCTGCAGAGAGCAGAGGCTCCCCGGCCGTGCTGGTGAGCAGAGCTGGTTCCCCTCCAGGCTCGCTGCCAGCACTGCAACGGGATTTTCCTAGCAAGACCCCTCCACAGAGAACCCAAAATGACATTTGAGTCCCCTCTCCGCCTCCTTCTCAAACATCTCCTTCTGGCAGAGCCAGCTGACGGCTGAGCCCATTCCCCCAGCGCCCCGCGCCATGTAGCCGACGGGGCGGTCCAGAGGTGCGACAGCCCCGTGGCTGGGGACACCAAACCCACCGGGGCTGCGTTTGAAGCCCACACATGGCAGAGGTCTGGGGGATGCAAAATTCCACTTTTCCCCATCCCATGAGCTTTGGCACGGGGCTTGGCCAGCAGCCGTGCAGGGCCAGCCCCTTGCCTGGCACCCGGGTCATGCCGTCACCCCACCCGCAAGCGCAGCTGGGTGCCCCCCTGCCCGCGAGCACGGGGAGGGTGGTGGGTGCCCACGGTGGGTGCCGAGGGACTCGTGGCAATGCCATGGGGGATTCACCCAGGGCAGCTCATTGCTTTTGGTGTCCCTGTGGGCAGTCATGGGGCTCAGAGCAGGACTGGGGACGAGGGGCAGCGAGGTGCAGTGAGGGGCAGCGAGCTGTGTCAGGGGGGACCATGTGGATGAGCTCTGGTCCCAACTCAAACTTCCCCAGTAGAAGTTTCTGGTCCAGTTTTGTGGGTTTTTTTTCCAGGGAGAGTTTTGGCACCGTGGTGAGGGGTTTCCCCCCGCTGTGCCAACAGGGCAGGACTGAGCTGGCTCCTAGGGTGAACCCCAGCTCCTTGGGAGCCTTTATATGCTTGGCCATGGCACGTCCCAGCTAAACCCACCCCCTGCTCCCTCAGCCAGGGCTGCCCTGGGATGCTTACAGTGAGGTCTGGACTTTCAGTGCGTGTCCCTGGGGATGGCGGTGTAATTTGGGAGAGCTACCGTCCTTTCCAGCAGCACCCGTTGGAGCAGCACCCGCCTGCATCCCTGTGCCACGGCTCCGGTGGCCGAGCTGCCCCCGGCAGCAAACCCCGTCCCCAGAGAGGGCTTCGTGCTGCTGCCCTGACCCCCGCTCCCCCTGCGAGCTCCAACGAGCTCAACCTGAGCACCCCGGGGAGACGCGCGCCTGGCGAAAGCAGGGCAGCCCTGGCCGGGGTTGGGAGCACCGGCGGCCGCCGCTCTCCCGGCTGCGTTTCCCAGCCGGCATCAGCCGCCAGGAGAAGTGGGTCATGCATGGAGGCCGCTGGGAGCCCGAGCCGAGCGGCGCGGGCGGCAGCCGCTTCCCAAGACATGATTCAGCAGCTCCAGAGGTCAGGGCTGGGGAGGGGGCGGCGGGCGGCCGCCGGCACGGTGGGAGCTGGCCTGCCAGCACGCTTTTGGGTGCGCACACATGCGATGTGCCGGGGGCTGAGAGCTGCCCCGGCCAGCCTCCGTGCCTTGCTGGTACAGGGCTGGTGTTGCTCATCGCCTTGCTAGGGAAACTGAGGCAGAAAGTGATGTGCACAAGGGGGGACAGGGACAGGGAAGGGGGATGCACGGCTGTGGGCCCCCCTTTGGGGCAACCCCGCTGTGCAGACCAGGGAAAGCAGGCAAAGCTGTTAGCAGCCACATTTCTCTTGTTGGTGTTGCGACCGGGGAGTGCCTGCGTCTGCTGGCAGAGGGTCTCCCCATGCTCTCCTGCTCCGTCCCCTCTCCATCCCTTCAGAGCTGCTGAGGGCAGGGAATGACTTTTTCCCATGTGGGAAGGGCTGGAGGTTTGCAGCACCTCTGGACATAGGGGGTCGAAATTAATCTGGGGCCTGATCCTGTGCCCCGAGGACAGAGGCAGGGAGGCAGCGATGGCCACCCAAAAGGAGCGATGGGGAGGGCTGCAGTGCCGGCATCCCACAGGAACCAGTCCAGATCCCTCTGCCCCTCCTTCAGCCCCTGCCACCAACCTCCTCCTCCGCCCCCAGCCTTCCCATGCTTTGCAGGTGGGGAAACTGAGGCACAGAGCTGGGCGTCAGGTTCCCAGCCCTCCTGGCTGCTGTTAGTGCTTGAAGACACAGCAAACCCCTGCGGTCCCGCCAGCAGCACGGTGAGATTCTGATCTCGCAGGGCCTCTGGGGTCCCTGGGGACATAAACACAAATAATGGGGGCTTCTGGCTGAGCAGCCACCGGATCATGGGAATCTGCGCTGTGTGGTTAAAACTATGTTGCTAATTGACAATTTTCTCGGTGGGGGAGCCTCATGCTGGAGGAAGCACAGTCTCCTCGCCACGCTCATCTTCCTCCTCGGGAGCTCAGGGGCCTCTGCAGGCTCCATCTCACAGCCGCTGCCTTAACCCTTGCTGGAGCTGGAGCTGGAGCTGGAGCCTGGACCTGCACATCTGGGGCCGTGCATATCGGCTGGGTCGCTCCCAAGCGGGCACGCTGGCCAGCACGGCTGGGAGCCCTGCAGCCTCCCCATGGCCATGGGCTCGTTGCTGTGCCTCAGTTTCCCCATCTGTAATTTAGGACTTGGTCCTTTTTGAAAACCACCCCTCACTGCAGAGCTCACAGCAGGGGAGCCCAGGCGTGCGAGGGGAGCAGGGCAGCCTTCGGCAGCTCTGGCATCTGCATTAGCCCTCGCTGTGTGGCGCAGGAGCCCTTCGAGCACATGGCCATCGCTCCCCAAGCATCCCCCTCTCTCTATGGCCTCGCAGTGGTTTATTGCCAATACCCCACGCTCCGAGGCTGTGCTGGGAGATGCAAGCACCCGGGCGGCTCAGCCCTCCCGCTGCCCGCCCTCCGCGGCTCTCAGGGGCCGAGAGCACCCAGGCGAGCAGGGGTGAGCATCAGCGGGGGCTCGGGACCCTCGCTCCTTTGCAGAACCCGACTAAGCCTGGGACGCCAGAGCTAAAACCACAGCCTGTCCTGACCGTCACACGGGTTCGCTCCCACACCCACACACACGTACTGCAGTCGCAGATGTGGGACCACAAAACTTTACGGATCCCATCAGGGGATAAAACCCAGGGATAGTTTCTATTATCTCCCAGGCAAATCCGCACCAAATGTTAATGCCGTGCCAAGCGCAGGCAATGCAACCTGCTGCAGCCACCGCAGGCGGTGCCGCATCCACGGGGTTTCTCCATCACTCCTCCATCTCTTCTCCAGACCCATCAGCTTTTCAGATTTCCAAAATTGTTACCTTCTCCATCGCTCCTGATGTGCTCTTTCCCTCTCAGGAGGTGTAGGAGGGGAAGCGAAAGGGTTGCCAACGCAGAATCAGGCCCCCGGATTTTGACAGCTGCTTAGTCTGAGCTAACACACCTGGGTTCAGACAGCTTGCAAAGCGCTTTGAAATATAAAAGCACTCCTTGGATGCCAGACATTATTGTAAGTTTTAGGTTAAAATAGCAGAGCCTGAGTAATGAGTCTGGCAATGCAGAAAACCCTTTTTTTATCCAGATGAATCTAAAAAAATGGGTTGAATCCACCCAAAAATGGCATTTAAAGAAATTATTTTGCAGCTACCCCCAAAGCTAACGTGTTTTGTGGAGGTGTCCATAGGGAAGGGGTCCGTTCCTGCCTGCTGATGGATACATTTCAGAGCAGAGCAGCTCAGAGAGATCCCCCTGCCGCAATATCGCGCTTTGAAAAGGGCCCAGTGAAAAGACCGACCTTCTGTGCGGCGACGTCCCTGTCCCACGGCTTGCCACACACTTGCGAATCCCTGTGGTCAAGCTGGAGAGGAGAGCCCGAGGGCAGCAGACTCTGCTCCGCTGACGAGGACACACACGAGGAACGTTTTCCAAAGCAACAGCCCCCTCCCCGCGCGGTGAAGGGGGCGAGCGTGGGTTTAATGAGCTCTGTCTAGAAACGGCCCCTTTTCGTACGGCTGCATTTTCCCTCTGATCGCAGCACCTGGAACCAGCCCCTTCGGCTGCTGCATGGCCAGGGCAGCTGCACAGGGATCCCTGCAGCACGTCCCGCACCCGCCATGGCCTCGGGGCTGCCAGCAGCTCTCGGGGTGACCCAAGAGGAGCCTTTCCCATGTCCCCTGTTCCAGGGCTGCCCTCGCATCGCTTGCAAACCACACAGGGCTAGAAAGATCCCACTCAACACCCTGAGAGCTGCAAGGACACCCCTGGCCAAGGGAAGCAAAGGTCCAGGGGGGTCGAATGCTGTCCCCGGATGGTTTCTCTGGCTACGCCTGAGGACGTGCTGGATGTGTTGGGACCAGCCCTGAAAATCCCTCCCCCGGAGCAGGAGGCGAGGGCCAAGTCTCCTCCGCTCTGCTAACCGCCTCCATTAATGAGGCTGCTGCAGCGGAGCGGGGCCGTACCTCCGAACGCGGCTCGGCGAGCGCCCATCTGCAGAGTTTCCGCGCTCATTAAAAGCAAGGAAATGTCAGGACAGCCCTTGGTGGGCTGGCAGGCTCTGACCGCGGCCAGGGAACGGGGAGTGCTGGCTGGCTGGCAATCCTGCTGGAGCACAGCACTGGGGGCGAGCGGCCAGTGGAGCCACTGGTAACGCCGAGCTGGGGCTGCTGGAAAGCGGCACAGGAGCGGTGGAGAGGAAAGGCAGTGGCAGACGCCAGCAAAAATCAGGTTCCCAATTTTGCTGGACGGATGGCGGGTCCCAGCGCAGGGACCACGTCCTTGTGAATCTGGGTTACCTTGCGAATCTCCACACGGCCAGGGGTTGTCTTCCCCCCCAAACCCCTCCGCTGACCCTGGGGGTCGGGGACACACAGCCAGGCTCCAGCAAGCTCCATCCTCACGGTATGTCTGCCTCGGAGGCAGGAGTCACGTTTTAGCATCATCTCCTGCTGCCCATGGATGCTGCTGGGCCACGCTGACCCCGCTTGGCAGAGCTGTAGGAAGGGTGCCCGGTGCGGGGGGAGCTGCTGGTGGCGGGGTGGAGGGGCCCGGCGTGGCCGTCCCTGCATGCTGCTTGCACCCAGCGGGCAGGGATGCAGGCAGGGACAGCGGCTTGGCAGCGGAGAGGGGCAGGGACACGTGTGTGGAGGACAAGGATGATGCTGTGGATGAAGGCACTGAGAGAAGGGGATTGCAAGGGCTGTAGGAAACTGGAGGCATGTGGGAAAGTGACTTTGGCGCTGTTAATTCATTTATCTGATGAAAGCTGTCCTTACCCCTAGCCTAAAGGTTCATCTATGCGGCCAAGAGGCTTTGGGCTGAATCCACATATGTGGTAGGGGAAGACAAGAGCAATGAGGACTCGGAGGTGTGAGTTGTGCACACACGAGCGAGCAGGACGTGCCCCCGGGGCTTGCTAGCTCATGCCCATGTTATTTGGCTGCATCTTTGCTGCTGGGCCCTCTCCCAGCCTCACTGGGGTGTCCTGGTCCCTCTGCCCTGCGGCTCTGCAGTGCCTGGGGTGTTATGGCCTCCGAGCCCGGCTCAGCGTCATGCTGGAGTCTGCTCCTGAGGCTTTGCAGCGGGACGTGGGCTTCACCTGGAGGAAGGCCAGCTACACCTCTTCTCCTTCAGCTGTAGCAGAAGTTGAATTTAGCATCAGTGTGTGGAGCGGGGGCTTGGCCCTTTTCCCTCCAGCCCTCCTGCGCCGGAGCTGGAGCTGCTGCCCACCACCATCTCTGCTGGTCCGTGAGCCCTTGGAGAGAGGACACGGGCAGAGCTGTGCTGCGGGGGAAGCAGGCACCATCCTCTTATTCCAGTTAGTTTTGCCTATTTCTGTCTTGCTGGGCGGTGGCATTGACATGGCTGAGACCTTGCTCACCTTGGGCTGGGAGCTGTAAACACAGGCAGCACCCAGCACCCCTGCCCCAGCCTGAAAATAGGACGATAGGCTACAGGTGGCTGGGAGGAGCAGGGGGAACGTGCAGGCGAAGCGGCGAGGCAGCCCTCGGCATAATAAATAGCAGCACCACACACCACCTGCCTACCCATTATCAGCTGCTCTGTGGGCACCCGAGCAGAAAGGAGCTGGAAGGAGAGGTTTGAAAAGGGACACGGGGAGGCTCCAGGCTGCATTAGAGAGAGTCTCTCCCACGTAGAGGGACGAGGCGAGAGAAAACATGAAGGCATCGGTAGGAAAATCTAGCACAAAAAAAAAGCCTACAGGTGCCGGCTGGGGTTCAGCTGAAGCCTCCCAGCAGCTTCGAGGGCTCGCTGGCATTTTTGCCCCGCAGTTTGCAAACAGGGTAAGTGAAGCACCGAGGCTTGAGGTGCTCGGGGGGACGGAGCGAGCAGCTCCCTTCCCCTTTCCAGCTGGGAAAGGAAGGAGGTGGCCGGGCTGGAAGGTGTCCTCGCCGTGGGGTTTGCTCTGCAGGGTCTGGGGAGACGGGAAGAGAAGTGGTGTCTCTCCTCCAGAGTGGAAAACAGCTTCCCAGGGACTGCAGTGGGTTTGCACCTTAATTATTTCCTTTGGCTCCGCTACTGGGAGCGGTTGTGTCCTTAAAGTTGTTAAAAGGGCAAAAGAGAGGAAAAGCAATCCTGACATCCTGTCCGTTGGATCCAGATGTAGCTCGCAGAGTACAAATTAGCGAGTGCAGAATGGAATTGCTTAAAAAGAAATTTAATGAGATCGGTATGCAGGCATCTGGTTTCTATCAATCATCATTTTGTGCGATATGCAATGGTAAATATCATCTTTTTAATGACTCCGATGAAGAAAAAGAGCCCAAAACACACACGCACACATAATGAGCCAACAAAATTCCAGAGCCTGAGATGTTTGAACTCTCAAAAAATGTTCTGTAGATGGAAAAACCCCAACTGACACCTCTTCTAATTCTCTATTGTTTGAGTTATTTTATTTCTTCCTTTTTTTTTTCCCCTCCTTTCCTCTGGTTATATTTAACCTTTGTGTTAAATTAATCTTCTCTGTTTATTCACAACTACCACTGAGCGAGCTCCTTCCCTCCTCTTCTTGGTTCGACAACTCAAATATTTGCTCCAGGCCCGAAGTCCTTGCGGCAGGCGCCTGCCTTTCCCCAGCCCTGCAGAGAGGCGCTGGCCAAGCGGGGATGGCTGCAGGTCTCTGGCCGGCCACGGATTTGCTTTTCAACTTGAAGCAAAGATGGCTTGGGATCCCCTGTTCCAGCTTTCCATCGATGAGACGGCACGCGGGGTTGAGCACGGGAGCCGGGGGTTGCTGGTTTTAATCCCTCTGGCACCACTGCTGTTCCTCTCGCAGGTCCCTTAGGAAAGCTGCTGGGCTCGGCTCTCACCGGAGGCATCGCCTTGAGGGTCTGCGAAGTGGGGAAAGGTTGGAACCCAAATATTTGGATCCTTCACTGGCCTGGTCTCACCCAGGTTGGGGACTTTTTGGGAGTTTAATCAATCTTTGCTCCTGGTGTAGCTGGCCAAAAGCAGCAGAGAGGTGGAGGTGATGCTGTGGGGGAGGCACGAAGCCTCTGCTCCTGAAGGGCATCGGCCCCAGCGGCTCCTCTCGGCCCTTCTCTTGGGGGGGATGCTGCGATTCCTGGCGATGCAGGGGTTGGTCCCCCTTGCTGTACCCCTTCTGCTGGAAGAGCCTGGCTCAGACCAGGAATTTTTCTGAGCTTATTCCCTGGGTCTTCACAACATCATGCCCTTGAGCTGAGATCAAACAGGGCTTTCCAGGGAACTTCTGATGGTTTGGGATTCAGAGGCTTTGGTGTGCGTTTACCGGCTGCCAGCCTCCGTCCCCTGCGTCGGGGCAGGCTGTGGGCAGCAGGTCCCACTGCCAGCAGCATCCCCTGCTCCCAGCGCCCGGGGGGACGCCTGCCAGAGCAGGAGGGTGAGGGGGGAAAGATCCGCTAGCAGGGATGGCAAAACCTTTGGCTCCGACCTCGGCGGGGTGTTTGCTGTCGATAGCTGGGGGGCATTGATCTCGATGGCGGCTGGAGCTGCGGGCTCGGGGGCTGCAGCAGCTTGCCCAGAGGTGGGGAGGGATGGGACAAGGGGAGAAGGATGCTGGGGCTGGATGGAAAAAATGGCCCCATTAAAACAGAGAGGAGCATTTGTCTTTCTGTTGGGAAATGCTCGGGGCAGAAGTCTTGAATCCTGGGAACGGTGCTATCTGCATGGCCCCAGCCAGCTCCGTCCCCTGGCCAGGGGACCAGTGTCCGTCCCTGACCACCGCTCTGACAGCTCCGAGCTGAAGGGTACGGACAGAGCGTCTGTCTGTGTGGTGACAGGAGCTGGAGACAGCTGGGCCTGGAAATGATTTCTCCTGACAGGGACCAGATGTGTCAGGAGGAGCTTTGCCGGGGGGAGGCTGCACAACAACAAGAGGAGTTTTGTCACGAGTCCCCTCCAGGTTTTAAAAGCAACACCTTATCTCCCCCTTTCCACCTTCCTTCCTCCCCCACCCTTTCCTAAGCACACTCTTCACACCTCCAAAACCTATTTTGGGCCGTCTGATGAATCCCAGATGCCTTGGGGAAGCAACAGAAGCGGCGGTGCAGTCCAGGCGCTGCTTCACGCCGCTTCCTTGGCAATGCCCCCAAGCTTTCGCAAGCCAACGGAGCGGGGGAAGGAGGGAAGGGAGGGGGGAAAAGGAGGATAACGAAGTGGTAAACGAGCCTGGTCCTCAATATTGTGATTATTTGTGGAGTGGTGAGTGGGGAAGAGAATCCCACTTGGTCCTGGAGGGAGGTAGGAATGGCTGGGAAAAGGAGTGGGATGGGTTCACATGGTTTGGGAAGGTGCTTGGGGAGGGGGTCACGGCAGCCTGGGAGAGGGGAGGAGGCATCTGGGTGTCTGTCTGGAGCTGGGGACAATGGGGGACAGCCCTGGGAGCCGTCTGCCACCTCCTGAGCATCCTTCGCTGGCTCCTGTCCAAGCACAGGGGGGCCCAGGAGGAGGCAGGGAGAGCCCTGTTGGAGGGAGGCAGCTGGGTGAAAGCGGGGAGCAAACGCTGCTGCTGTTTTCTCCCGTGTAAATCGGGTGGAAGGGGGTGGTTAACATGACTCGAGCGTCAGCCCTGGCTGCTGAGAGCAACCACCTGTGGTGCTGGCATCGATGGTGCTGGTATCGGTGGCCTCAGATCTGCACCTCGTCACCTTGTGCCCTTCAAACCCCCCAGCCCTCCACCTCCCGAGGAAGCTCAGCACCTCAGCTGCAACCACAGCTTCACTGGCTTCAGCTGCGTTTCATTGGGGTTGATTTAATCCCACAGAAAAGAGGGTGCTCAGCCCTCCGAGGGGCAGGCTGGGTGTCTGGGGTGTCCTTGTGCTGGGGGAAAGGGCTCCTGGCATAGGTGAGCAGTGGCATGAGCTCAGGGCTGTGAAAGTCGGGGGCATCCCGGGCAGGGGGAGATGATTTTGGGTGGCAACGCAGGAGTAAAGCCCGTGGGGCCAGGAGCCCGCTGCGGGCCTGGGGAAGAGGGGGAGGCTGGCTGGGATAAAGAGGTTTTCATGCTCATCTCCAGCTCTCTGAGACAGGACACGATGTTCTGGTGTATGTAGGGAAGGTTGGGGAGAAAGGCATTAACCTGCTGATGTTCAGGCAGCTGAATGCTACAGCTCCCAGGGAATTCAATGAGAAAACCAGCCCGGGCTGTGTTAGCTGCGAGGGGGTGGTTTCCAGCATCTCCACCACTCCATGCTTTGCTTTAACCTCTCCGCCTGCTCTCACCCTCCTGATCTCATGTCTATTCTTTCTTGAAGGTTTTTTGTCAACTTCCCGTCGGCAAAGCAGTACTTCAGCCAGTTCAAGCACATGGAGGACCCGCTGGAGATGGAGAGGAGCTTGCAACTGCGTAAGCACGCTCGGCGGGTCATGGGTGCCATTAACACTGTGGTGGAGAACCTCAATGACTCCGAAAAGGTCTCCTCTGTTCTGGCCCTGGTGGGCAAGGCCCACGCCCTCAAGCACAAAGTGGAGCCCATCTACTTTAAGGTAAAGGATGGGAGCAGAAAGATCTCTGGGATGCTTTAGAAATTAGGAAGAGGGCAGGAGAGAGGGAGCCGTGGCGAGCCGGTGCTGCCTGTCCTCGCCCGGAGGAGGCTGGCTGGTCGCGGGGGTTGCTCCCCACGCGGCTGCAGTGTCCCACTGCCACGCTGTCCCATGCAGACCACCGTTCCCAAATGCAGCCAACGCTGGGGCATCAAGCGCCTCGCCCTGCCCAGGGAAACCCGCCCGCCTGGGTCCTGCCCGCAGCCCCGCCGGCATGGTTGTGGCCACACGTCCCTTCTTTTAGAAATCAAGCATGGTAGAAGGGACTAACCAACTTGAGGTGCCCAAATTAGGGAGATGCTTGAACCTGCAAGCAGCACCCCGTCATACCCAGGTCTCGGCCTCCCCCTGCTCGGGCAGGCTGGTTACCTGCCCTGTCTGTTCCCTGGGGCGTCCACAGACCTCCCGCATGTATGTCTGTCCCGCAGAGGGTTGTCATTCCCAGCACTCAGCCACAGGATTAAATTGGGGTTTTTTTAGGAAAAAGCTAAATTTGCTGTTAGCTGCTCCCTGGAGAGTAGTTAACCCCTCACTGTCCACCTCCCTCCAGAAACTCACTGGTGTCATGCTGGAGGTCATTGCTGAGGAATACGCCAACGACTTCACCCCGGAGGCACACGGCGCTTGGACCAAGATGAAGACCCTCATCTACACCCACGTGACGGCGGCGTACAAGGAGGTGGGCTGGGCGCAGTACCCCACCGCCACCCTGTGAGCGGCCAGCGGGGCCGGGCGAGGGGCAGGGAGGGCTTCGCTCCCCCCAGGACTTCACTCTGGTATCTTCTCAAGATCTTCGCTCAGTCTGGGGAGCCCGGTAGGGCCAGCTCTGTTAGCTGCCAAGTCACAATTTGATCTCCATGGGGTTTAAAAACAAAGTAAATAAGCCAAAAAAATAGAACCAGGAAGGGTGTGGGTGGGTCGGGGTGACGCAGTTGCAGCGGACGCTGGAAGGGGATGCAGAGCGCGAGGGGAGAGCGTTGGTTGTTGGCTCCATCTTGCTGTCCTGGCCTGTCCATCACCACCTCCCAAATCCTGCACCATCTCAAAGTCCCTTGCACAAGTTCTGTTGTGTGGCAGTGACGTGCAGCTCCGTTCACTGACGAATGACACGACCATCGTTTTCCATGCAAAGCCCCCGGGTAAACCTGACTCCTTGCTTTTGAGGGTGCGATGCTTATGGGGACTCCCGGCTGGCACCGAAAACGCTTTGCTTTGCACTTTCTCTACTCAGCTGGCAGGGCTGGGGGCTGCGGCCAGCGCCGCGCTCGGCTGTCCATCACCCTGCACCCTGGGCCAGCAGCAGCCCTCTCCCGTCACCCACGGTCCCTCTCCTCGGCTGGCTGTTGCAAACCCTCCTGGGGCTGGAGGGAGCGAGAGGGTGGGAGAGACGTCCTCGCCTTGTGTGAGAGAGTGGGGAAGGAGGGGGATGCCTTCAGGCCGCATCCCCTCGTGGCTCGGAGCAGGGCACGTAGGTGGGATCCCTGTGCCAGGCGCAGGGAGCTGGTGAGCCCACCCGCCTCCCTTCAGCTCCCATGGGCAGCGGGGACATGCATGAGCACGGGCTTGGGTGGCACACATTGTGCCATTGCCCTGGGAGCCGGCGTGCGTACGTCTGTCTGTCCGGCAGCAGGGTGGTGCAGGGATGTAGGGCCGGGGCGGCTCTGCCCCGCTCGGTGAGAGGGGGGCTTCAGGCTGTGATCAGGAGGGGGAAAGATGAAGTGGACATAGCAGGAGGGGTTCCTGGGTGTGAAGAAAGCTCCCTGCTCTGTTAAAATTCATAAATAACTTGTTACATAGAGCACATTCCTGCACTCTTGGTGAAACTGGGTTCCTTCAACTAAAGTGCCTGGTAGAAATCAACCCAGCAGGAGCTGGGTCCCTCCTCGGGGCTGGCAGTGCTCCCACCCGTGCCTGGCAAAGGGCTCCCCCAGACAAGACGCGGCTGCGGGGCTGGCAGCACTCGTCCTGCCTGCAGCATCGACTCCCCCTGAAGCTGTGGGTGAGTCTGCTCGAGTTTGCTGCCTCGGTTTCCCCTTTGGTCACAAAAAAGGGAGGAGGAGCAGCCCCGTTGCCTCCTGCACGTACGTGCTTGGATTTATAGGATGCTCTGGGGACTGACTCCCAAAGGATTGGGGATGAAGCATCAGATGTGCTAGGAAGCCTTGGCATCCTTGCCACCCAGTATTTCCAAAATGTGTCTGTTATTTTTAAAGCTCTAATGTCAAGGCAGTGTTACCTATTGAAGTGGGAGGGAGGGTTCCCTTCTGGGATTTCCTCTGGCCTCGCTCTGCTGCTGCCCTCGGGAGCTGGCAGCTTTCCCGGGGGGACCAGCTCCTCTCCCGGGTAGCGGCTTGACAGGCAGCGAGCCCACGCTCCCTGGCTGGGATCCCCACGGCCGCCCTGGGCACCTCCCGCCCCGTCCCGCCGTGGGACGCTGCTGGAGGGGACAGCAGTAACTCCCCCCGGGGCTGGCCTCCCTCCGCCGGAGCAGCCAGCCAGAAACTCCTGCTTTGCTCACCCATGGCCAGTTCATCTGCGCTTCTAATCATCCCTGGGGAATAGGGGTTTTTTCCTGTTTCTGGTGTTTTGCTTCCATGCCAAGGGGCTCCTCTGCCCCCAAGCCCTGGCACCACTGGGGGGGGGTGGCCAGCACTGGTGCCCGCCCCGAGAAAGGCTCTCGGTGGGGTTTTCCCCCTTCCTCCACCGGCTGTAACAGCAGGTTTCTGCTCAGGGTCCGTGGGAGCCCGTACGGAGGGGCAAACCTCAGACCCCAGCCCTGCTCCTTCCATCACTCGCGCCATGATGCGGGCACAGCCCGTGCCTGGGCAGCGGCCCTGGGGACGACTGGTCAAGGTGGCAGCGGGGGAGATGTCTTCTCCTCTCCCTCTGGGCTTGGTTAGGTGCAGCCCCGAGTTGGTGCCATCACCCGGTGCCCTGGCTCTGGGCGAAGGGGGACCTGGGGAGGGCTCTAAGCCTCTTGGCTGCGTTCCCCAGTGCTCCTTCGCCTTCCTGCAGAGCCCTGGGACCAGGGTTAGTCCCAAAATAGCCCCAGGACTCCACTAATGCCACTACGGCCACTCTCTGGCCTTGCGGTTCTTTTCTCCCTATGTCCCGCGGTAGAACAGGCAGAGAGGAGCGACGGAGCCCGAGCGATGGCATGTCCTGGGCGTCCATAGAGCATTGGGTGGAAATAACCGCTCAGGGCATGGCTGACCTTGGCATGGCACCGTGCAAGGTCAGAAGGTTTATAAGGGGAAGGGACAGGCACAGGGTGACAAGTGATGCTGCTTCGCTGGGGGGGCAGGCTGTCGTTTAGGATCAGCGCCCCCAGAATTCAGCCCACCAGCCTGCGCCCGCAAAGGCGCCAGCAGCTGATGCCTCCGCCTCGCGTCCGCATGTCCAAGCGGCCGCTCATCCCTTGCGCAGCTGGCGGAGGCATCTTCCAAACATCGGCTGCTGGCCAGTGTCAGGATTAGGCCCGTGCAGATGGGAAAAGACCTGGTCAGTCATTGACTTTGCTCCAGTGCAAGACTGGAGAGCGATCACTCCGAGCAAGACTGTTGGATATCTTTTTTTTGGGTGCGCCACGAGACTCTCATGAGCACAGCTCCACTGATCTCTGCCAAAACCTCGGGGCCAACAGCGCATATTTTCGATGACTTCGTGTACTCCCCGTGCTCTGCGGATGCTGGGCCAGGGCTGTTTCCGTACAGGGACGTTTCATCTTTAGACAAAGCTCGCACATTAGCTTTTGAGGTTAATATTCTCCAGGTGGGAATTTTATTTTTCAGTACAAACCATTCCTCTTCCTTCCCACAACCAAAATTGGGCTCAGTCGTGATCAGCAGGGAAGTGATTTTTGGGGTGGCTGGAAAGTCCCCGTGTACATGCCCGGCCCACCCGAGTGCCTTGGCTTTGGGGGAGCAGCAGTGAGGTCCCCCCACCTCACCTTTGGATGGGGCTTGGTTCCTTCTTTTTCTTTTTTTTTTTTTAATTTTTTTGTTTTGCTTTTGCATCCCTAGAAAATACTGACCCATGGCCTCGTGTGCCCACGCCTGTGTGTGCTGGGCTTGGGGTTTTTTTCCAGGCACATTTTTCTAAAGCAAATCCAGATGCGTGCAGCTGCTGTCCCTTGAGGAGCCCCTCCCATCAGCCAAATTGCAGGCCAGCCGAATACATGCAAATAAAAACATGTTTATTTTTACCAGCTCTGTAGGAAGTAAGATGAAGCGGGGAGGGCAGCGGGGGCAGAGCTCGCGAGGGGAAGAGATGGCGATAAAGTGAACGCCCCCTCTTTGCTGCCCGCAGGAGAGCAAGCGTTGCTTAAACTGGGGAAAATTCTCATCTGGGGAGAGATGAAAATGAACAGGAAAAGGAAAAAAATACCATTCCAGAGTGACAGGGCTGATAAATGCCATGTGGAAGAGAAGAAAGGGAGGCCGGGTCCTGGCTCTGAGCGTGGCTCTCCGACGCACACCCGCACAACTGCTCCCTGTTACTGCCAGCCCCGGTGCTCCCCCAAACCCCCTGCAGCTGGCTGGGGACCCCCTTATCCCCCCTTCCCTTCGGCTCCTGCTTGCTGGGCACGGCATTTCGCCCCCTGGCGTGCTTGGGCTGAGATAAAGGCTCAGCTTTGCTCTCCTTGGTGGTGGCAGGCAGGGACCGACTTGCAAAGTTGCTCCCCCAAAATTCACAGGTGAGAAGCTGGGGGCTCAGGGCATGGCGCCAGCACTTGCTGGGGACCGGCTGGTCTCTCCCTTTCCCTGGGGGGGACCCCTGTGTCCCCCTTCCCCAGGGACGCTGCCGGACTGCTTCTGCTCGCTCTGCTCCTCCCTGATGCCCGTGCTGTATGGTTGCCCCCGTGCACGCCAGCCAAGCTCAGCACAGAGCTGCTGCCCCTGTAACCAGGGCAGGATCTGGCCCCTGGCTCAGCCAGCACCTCTGCGTTAGCATCAGGGCTGGGCTTGGACCCATCGCCTGGGTGGGGAAGTCCTTGTCCCTCCTGCCAGCAGCAGATGAATGCTGGCGAGGGGATTCGGTGTCCCCAGGGCAGGGTTCCCCCCCGAGCACCCTGTCTTGGCTCCCTTTGGGGACACCCGGTCTTATCAACCCGCTCGTACCCCCCCAGCCCGAGGTCGACGCTGCGTCTGGTCAGCGGGAGCTCAGGGCTGGAGGGAGAAGGAAGCGTTGGGTACGGGATGGGACACAAATCCCACCCACCCTGTCCCCCCCTCCCTACGGCCAGCGCTCACGCAGGTGTAGCTCCATAGACACCCGGCCAGCTAGAGAGACACCCCAATGCCACCAGAGCCGTTCGGACAAGGAACCCTCAGGGCCCTTGTGCCACCACCTGCATCTTCTCTCGCGGCGAGATAAACCCGAGGCAGCCGAGCCCAGGCTCTCCCGAGGGACTCCTCTTGCATCTCTGCCAGTTTGCTCCAGTTTGCCCCAGCAAAGGGGGTCCCAGCGTCTCCCCGCTCTCTGGGGAGGTGCCCAGCGACTTCAGTGGGGACCAGATTTTGGCTGGCTGGCCTCTGGTGCCAGAGCTCAGCCTTCCCTGCCCCTTGCCGTAGGGAAGCCGCCCTGGTGCGCTGATGTCGGCGCGAGGACTGCTCGGGGCCAGCGCCAGCGGTGCCAGACAGACGGGTGGAAGGGAAACCCGTGAGCTAACTTTGGACCAACGTATCGGAGAGGGAGGGATAAAACTACCCGCCTGGGTCTGACCTATTTAACAGACTGCGACGCTAATTATTTTCCATAGCTGAAGTTGTCTCTAATTGTTAGTATGTCTTAACCAGTCCCACCGTGACCCACAGACGTGAGCTGGCGTGGTCTGCTGTAACTCCGTGTCCTTCCTGTTACTGCTGCGGATACTCTTCATGTACGTGTTTCTCGGCGCTTCTGTGCTGGTTTTATACATGCCGTTTCGTGTACGATGGGTGTAACTTGTTTTTCTTTTTGTAGGTTTTTAGTATGTTTGTAACAGAATGGTGTTATTAAACCGAAACTTGTATCTTCAGTGGATAAATCAATCAAACCCCTCCAGCTCTTCTTGGTTTCTTTCTGGCGGGGTGGCTGCGAGGCTGGGGGTGCGGGGGGCTGCCAGGGGCTGCCCGGTGGCCCCGCACCTCTGCGGGCGCCTGCTCGCTCCGGGCACCAGCAAGGGAGCTTTGTGGCTGGAAAGCAGCAGCAAAGGGAGGAGATGTGCCCCTCGCTGCCCTTCTGCACCAAGGGCGGTACAGGCGGCCGGGGGCGTTTTACTGACGGGCTCGAGTGAGAAGGGGTCTGCTCCTCCTCCGGGCTCTTTGCATGGCTTCCAGGTATGTTGTGCAAACCTCTGGGGTCTCTCCCTGAACCAGGAGCTCTTCCCATGCCTTCGCCAGCCTGGCCAGCCCAAAGTGCACGCAGGGAGGATGAGCTGCACGGGACCGGCCGGGGACTTTCCCTAACAGACATCCTAAGGCTGATACGCAGCCTCCATGGCACGTGAATCCGGGCAGGCACCAAGACGAAGGCTCCTCTCCGCTGCGGGAGGCAGCAGGGCAGAGCTGGACGTGAAACCTGTGGTGGTGATGGACACAAGATGCAGCAACCACGACTCCGAGGGCTGTGAGATAGTTCCCAGCCTTTAAAAATAACAACTGGCTCCCTGAGCAGCAGAAGCCAAGTTTTCCGTGGCTCTGTCCCACGCAGCTCCTCCTGTGCCTCTCGCTGCGGCTGAATCACGTTGCCACAGGATGGGTCCCAGCACAGGTGGGCCACGTTGTGGTTTCCCTCCGTGGGTCTTTCCAGCTCCTTCTGTTGTGAAACAGGCCCGTGATGTATTTGAGACCTCTGTCATATTTGATTGACGCTGGCCACCCTTTCCAAAGTTGTTGGCAGAGGATGGATGGACAGACAGACAGACGCGTGTTATGGTCCCATAAGCCCCATTTCCTCGGGGAAGCCTTTTTCCAAGGCTTGGAAAAGAAATCCAAGCAATCCTTTTTATTGTGCTCCTCTGCTGATGCCAAGTACATCAGCACAAGTCAGAACGGGCTTTCAGGGCAGGGAACGCTCATCCCACCGGGGTGGCAGAAACCACGGCACCTGGCCACGAGCGATTTTAAGGGGAGCTTAGGACCCCGGTCTGCGGCTGGGGGGCCTGAGTGGGGTGTGAGAAGGAGCAGGGCAGAGATCGGTGCCTTGGAGGCTGCCCAGGGTCTTGGGGAGCCTGGTGCCGGCTTGTCTCCTGTTGGGCTGAGGGCAGCGACGATGTTCTCCAGCCCCGCACGTGGCGGGGTAGCTCTTGCATGGGCAGGCGCTTGGGCTTGTCCGGGGCTCCCAAGCTACAGGGACTGGGGTGGCCATGCAAGGGGAGCCCGTTTCTTCCCCCACGGCTTAGCCAAACCAAGCCCAGCCGGCTGCGGCCCCGGAGAAGGGAACCAAAGGCCAACCCACGTGGGGAGGGGAATAACTGCCTGCTTCAATCTGTCTTCTCCCGCTGCATGTTTTTTGGGGGGAAAACCACTTGGTGTTGTTAATGCAATTAATAAGCCCTCCTCGGAGTCTCTGCCACATCCTGTATACACTTCCAGGCGGAAGCCAACGGTCAGCAAAGCCCGCACGCTGCTATGCTCCAGATGGGAAACATTGGCTTGGAAACCACAAGCGAAAGGACAGGCTGGCTCGGGAGCGGGGAGGTTGCGGCGGGGACGCGAAGCTCCTAGACCTTTGCACGCGGGGCTGAGAGTAGCCAGAACAAGGGGTGGCCGCAGGGCACTGACACAGGGCTGGTTTTTCCAACGGCTTGTTGAAAAGGAGCTGGGAATTTCAGCATTACCTTGCAGGGAGAAAATATGTACACAGCCCTTCACTTCGTACTAATATTTACCCCCGGATCCCGTCACTTCGGGGTGGCTGTGACGATCGTGCCGTGACCCAGACCCTGTGGCCACGCCAGTGCTCTGCAAGCGCTGGCGCAAAAGGAGACAGGGTAGGAGCCTAAGGCTCGCGGCGCACTGGGAAATTGGCCCAGGCGCCAGGGTGATGGGCTCATGCCCTCCTGCTGCCCTGTGCCCGGGGGGGACTAAACCCCACCTTCGTTTCCAAGTGTGACAGCCTGGGGATGCTGCTTGCCAGGAGGCAATCCTTGCCTGAGGAGCTGGAGGAGATCCAGCTCTCAGACACCACCTCCGTGGCCCCGGCGATGTTTTTGGGGCTGGGGAGTGGAGGGAGAGGGGAATTTGATAGCTGAGGCATGGCATGGGGTGTGCTCCCAGCCCCGTCTGCCCCGCACCGCTGGCACGGGGTCCGGCGCTCCCTGCCCAGTGCCTGCCCCGTGCTGGGGAACTGCGGCTTCATGAACCCGCTGCAGATGTGGCTCAGAGGTGGCACATCTCCACCGTGTGCCCGTGTCCCGCCAGCGCCCAGTGACAGCCAAGGGGAGAGCCAGGAGGTTACTGCGAGGGACAGACAGAAATACATCTGCATGGGGGAGATTAAAAAAGAGAATCTGCAATAATTGCGCTGCACAAATACTCATTAAAACCCAGCCCCCAGGAGCTGGTGGTGGTGAGAAGTCCTCCCTTTTGTGCTGGGTGACACAGGGTGAGAAACCTCGGGAGATCAAACCCGCAGGCTCACACTGGCTTGAAGGACGCATCCCTTCTTCTTCTCCATTATCTGCACCGAGATAACAGCCAGGAGCTCCAGACTTTGCTGTACCAACCGCCTACGGCCACTCTCACCAGTGCGGGGTTTTTGGTGGCTCCCTGCTCAGAGCAAAGCCCCAGGGGGGAAAAAAAAAAGCAGGAAAACCTCATCCCACGCCGGTGGGGCTGACACTGAGCAGGAGCCGGCCCTTCCTTCCGCGCCCGGCTCCTCTTCAGCTGCGCCGGCTGATATGGTTTATCTGAGCAGCGCTGAATGTAAACGCTGTCAGCGCCGGCCGGGATTAATTCCCAGGAGTTTGGCAGCCGAGAGATGAAATAACATCGCTGGGGGGGGAAGTGCACAGCTCAGGCTGAAAAATCCTCCCGGCTAATCTACAGCCAGGTTTCTCTTCTCCCAGGCACTCTTGAGAGAGAGCAAAGCCGAGGGCAGAGGGAGGATGGGGAGAGGAACAGGAGGAGGAGGAGGAGGATGGCTCCCGGAGGGGCAGGCTGCCTCCCCCTCCTCTTCTTCCCCCAGGGACCCAAGGGAGTGGGGATGAATGGGAAACCACCCTTGTCCCATGGGCAGGAGCTGGCCCCACGATGCCAAAAGTGCTTGGCCCCGCTGCCAGGGCCCCGGGGGTGGTGGGGGACACGGCCCGCAGCCCCCGCCCAGCCAAGCTGCCCTCTGGTTTTGCAGGACCCCCCGGGTGCCGGCGGAGGAAGCGGCGCCGAAGGCCCCGAGGTGCTCCCGGACACCTGAACCCGGACAGGCGGCACCGCCGAGAGAGGAGCCTCCCTCCGCTTTCTGCTCGCGGCTGGGGCGACGCGCGCCAGCCCGGGGGGTGGCTGCCGTCCCCCCGCCGGGAGCTCCGGCGCCCCTCTCCTCGGGGAGCAAACCAGCAAAAAGCACATTCCCGTCACTCGGCGCTTTAACCACCGCGAGATCACCCCAACCAAACAGCTTGGCTGCTGGGAGGATTCCCGTCCCCACGCAGACGGGACGTCTATTGCTGTTTATTACTAATCCCTTTTATTAATTGACAAGTGTACTTGCTTTAAGGGAAAGCTTTAGGAAACCACCCCGCAGATGCTGCTTTTGGAATATTCGATCAGTCTTGAGGCTGATGCTCCAAACAGCTCCCGAAATAAAATAATCATCAGGCTCTGCTGAGTCGTTGTGGTTTTATATTTATACAGCAGAGGGGTTTGGTTTGGGGATATTTTCTAAGCAATAGTGTGATTTTCATTTACTTTCTTTAGATATTTCAGCAAATAACTACAAATTCACTTATTTTTATTGTTTTCTTGGTAGAGGAAAAAATTGGCTGGACAAAAAGCCCAGCAGTGCATGGGCAGGTAAATTGGTTTATTTTAAATGTAGGAAAGCCCACGTCTCACTGTCTGCCGAGAGCTGTGCATCTCCCGGGCTCTGCTACCAGCAAATCATCGTTATGCTCAGGATTTAACAATATATTTCATATCTACCTACATATAATGTAGTCCTATAGACAAATTCTGAGGTCTCGGTGCTGCTCGGGAGACGCGTGGCTTCGTGTGCCCCGTGGCGCTGCCGCTGTTCCCCAGGCCTGGCCGCCCCGCCGCTCGCCCTGCCTGCACCCTGCCTGCTGCCTGCTGCCTGCTGCCAGGATGCGGCCGGGTGCCTTCCGCTGAGCAGAGCGTCCCTGGCCCACGTCTGCGGGGGCACCGGGTGACGTCCACACCCGCTCTGCGGGTGACGAGGGGGTGCAAAAGGCAGGGAGCAGGTCCTGGAAATCGTACCATCAGCTTTGGGCACCTGATGTAAAAAATAATCCTAGTGATGACGGCTGGGCGGGGGGTCAGTGAGACAGCGGCCGTGAAAACCCGCCCGTGCCATGGTCCACTTTGGGACCAGGGGCTGGCAGAGGGGTCAGGGTGACAACAGAGAGGGGTGCCTGCAGGGTTGGGCTGGCTGCAGAGATGTTGCACCTACAGACACTGGGGTGCCTACGGAGAGATGTGGGTGCCAGCAGAGATGCGGGTGCTGACCAGGGTGTGCCAGGGAAGCGGCTGTTTTGGCAGGCCAGCCTTGCTCTCCGCCGAGCACCCATCTCCCCTGGGGCCTGCACCGAGGGGTGCTAAGAGGGGCCGGGGCGATGGAGGGCTGTCGTGCAGTCAGTCGGCGCTCTGCTCCCCACACCAGCCCAGCTGCTGGATGCAGCCCGGCTCGGTGCCGGCGGCAGGCAGGTAACCTGTCCGAAGGTGAGTTCAGATGGCCGTGCAGGCAAACACCGTGCTGCAGCCTCCGCTCAGCCAGCCGCGGACCTGAGCCTGGCACAGCTCGTCCTGCTGTCCAAGCAGCCGCAGGGGGGAGGTAGGCAAGGCAAGGGGGATGCTCGGGGACAAATGGACGGCTTCTCCTCCCAGCTCGCCTGCCCAAGGACACCCGGCAGGCAGGAAGGTTCAGCCTCTTGCAGAGCTGCTGTTCCAGCAGTAAACGTTGCATTCAGCTCCACAAACCAGAACCAGGACAGGAGACAGTCGCAGCTCAGCACCAGGCAGCCCAGCATCTCCCAGCCTGGCCTGCGCCTGCAGGCTTGGGCTCGGCAGCAGGAGCCACTGGGAAGGCTGGATAACTAGCAGCGGGCAAGGAGGATATTGCTTCTCAAAGGTCACCGCTTCCCCCGCGCTGCCGTGAATTCACTCGCCTCAACCCCTCCTCCTCCCCCCCGGCCACGCAGCTCCCGCTGACCCCAGCCCCAGTGCCGGGGGGCAAAGCAGCCTCCCCACCAAGCCAGGCAGTTCCCAGCATTATCCTCTGACTGGGCAGTCATTTCTACTGGAAGGAAAATCCCCAAAGCCGGACCATCGTCCTGTGAGATTTGCCAAAGGGAGCAGGCGGCTCCCAGCCTCCTGCCCTTTCCTGCTCCACTAAATCACCCCAGAGCCCTCCCAAATGTTTATTCATTGGGAAAGCAATAAAAGAGAAGGAAACCCCAAAAGACAAACTCCCACCAGCCTGCCTTTGATTGCACTTGATATTGTTCTATTTCTTAATGCTTTCCCACTGCAGGCTGGCGAGGAGGGAGGGAGGGCGGGAGGAAACAGCGCTTCAAGGGGGTAAAAATACGAATTTCCCACTGATGTCTTGTCTGGAGGGGTCTGTGTGCTGCTAGGGTGGCTCGGTCAGGACCTGGGGGTGACAGTGCCTCCGAGGACGGGAGCTGGGGTCCCCCAGCCCCCCGGGCTGTGAACTTGGAGGTGAGCAGGAGCATCCCCGCGTTTGCAAAGGTGACCGAGCACGGGGCAGCCGCAGGGCACGGCCCGGCTGGGCGATGGTGCTGCTCCCCATCTCCCAGCCCCCCGATGGTCAGGGCAGGGGAGCAGCAGGGACGGGCAGGTCAGGACGTCGTGACAAGCTCCGTCTGCCGCACAGCCGGGTGGCACCGCTGCCACCGGCACTGTGATGCCGGTGGGAAAGGCTTGGGGGGGCTTTTCCATTCACTGTGCCCTCACAGAACCGGACCTGGGCTCCCAGTTTGCCTGACGGGAAAACTTCCCCCGTCTTTGTGTGAAGCACCAAGACCGGGTGGTCCCAGGGTGCCCCGTGTCCCGCGGGGGCTGGGCGGGGGTGACAGCCTTGGCACCCGGCGTGGCGCCAGCGGGGATGGGGCAGCGGGGCAGCAGGCGCCGGTGAGATGGAGGTGAGAGGGAAGGGAGCGCTGAGCGATGGCAGGGGCTGAGCATCCTCTGCTGCGGCTGGGAGCAGCTTCCACCCCGCTCCCAGCGGCGCCGAGCGCGGCCGCGGCCTGGCCTCTGCCGTTCGCAGCGGGAACGGCAGCGCTGCGGGCAGCCGGCTCCGGCACCGGGCTGCTTTCCTGCTGGCGCAGCAGGCAGCTGCCTGCCCAGGGGCTGTGCTGGCTTGCAGCGGGGCGAGGTGATGCTGGCAGCAGCAACAGGCATTTTTTAACCCTGAGCGAGATGAGACAGAGTGAGAGCGGGACACGGGGGGGTCCAAAGCGGTGGCAAGGGCTGGGGCAAGATGCGTCCCCTCCAGAGGGGCTTTTCCCCCAGGTTGTGTCCCACCAGGCCGGGGGACGAGGGGCTGGGGGGGACAGGCTCCCAGAGGGGCTGCAGGGACACAAACCCATCTGCCTGCATGTGGGAGCAACTCAAGACAAGCCGGGGGGGTCTCACACCCGGATGGGGGGGCTTGTGAAGAGCCAACAAGGGGAAAAAAAAAAACTCCTGGAGAACCTGGACTGAGATGTTTTTGGAAGCGGCTGATGTGTTGGAAAGACAAGGAAACCTTGGACTGCAGCCCCGGGATGGGAGCATGGGGTTTTACAACACAAAACCTACAAGGTTGTTTAAAATCAGGATCTTTCACCCCGAGCATCCTCGTGTCGCTGCCTCTGAAAAGCCGCCGGAGCTGGTGCCAGGCTCCCGGACCCCTCCGCAGGCGGGGGCCCACCCGAAGGGCCGCTCCCCGGCTCTGTCCAGCCCCAGCACATCTCCCAAAGCTGACTCCATCCACCCGCGGGGAAGGTGCAACCCGGCGGGAGGCAGGGCTCCTCTCCCCGCGGAGCAGGCAGCCTCCCCGCTCCGTCAGCTCTCCTGCAGTGGGACGGCTGGGCTGGTGCCACATGTCACAGCCCCGCTGGCACCCAGGTTTGTGCACTATCATCCTTGGGAGGAAAAACCGCAGCTGCCCTGAAAGCAAATGCCCTCTTCCAAACATACTTGAGTTATCTGAGAAAAAGTCCTGCTACAGGGATACCAAGGCCAAGGGAAGCAGGGCTGAGCTTGCCTCTGAAAATCCTCTTTAAAATGCCCTGAAACCTTGGCTTTGCTTTCCAACGAGGCCGCCTGCTGCCCAGATCTCCTCCCCGCCGGGCGCTGCAATGTGCCTGCAGGTCCAGGGACCCGACCTGCCCTGGCAGCAGCCTCCTCCCAGCCTTCGGCGGGCAGTGACCTCGCCTGGCCCCAGGCTGCGGGCGATGGATCCCACCCTGGAGGATTTCCTGGCGTTACAGGGAGGGACGGCTCCTGCCGAGATGTCCCAGCCCTGGGCCTGGCACATCGCACCGGGGGCTCCCAGCAACTCACCCAGCGGCACCGCTGCAGGGTGCACCCTGCACAGGACGGGTCTCCCGACACCGGGGCGCACGGCGCTGTGTCCCCTCCCTGCTTTCCTTTGGGGACAGGCCGGACGGGGCGTTTCGGGCCGGGCCGGGCCGCGGGGCGGTTTGCACCACAGAGGGAAGTGCTCTGCAGAGCATCTCCTGGGCGCGCTGACGCAACGCCCTGACGTTGCTGCCTCGGGGGTTTTTTGGTCATTTCTTTCGCTTCCTTATTGCCCAACGCTCTGCGGTTTACACAGGTGGCAGTCACCCTCCGTTCTTTCCCTCCGTGGGCCTCACCAGCCCGCACGGGGCTCTGCCCAGCTCCTCCACAGCAGGACGCATCCTGCAGGTCCAAGCCTGGGAGCGGGATACAGGCAGAGCCACGGCAACGACGTGTTTTCTCGGCCCTTGCTTGTCCCAGCCAAAGACAGGCTGACCTGTCCCCTCCCAGACGCAGGGAGAAGTCGGTGCCTGGCATCTTGGCACAGGTCCCTGCTTGCCACCTGCCCCAGCTTGCAGCTGGGGACACCCCCACCTCACCCCTGAGTCACGGGCAGGGAGCATCCACCCGCCCCACGGCACAGCCCGCGTCGGGGCGTCTGTGCCCAGCCACCCACCCCGGCACCCGCCGGGCTCTCCCCTTCTCCACCCGCTTCAAAACACAACTTCAAAGGAGCTGGGAGGAACCGAAAGCTTTTTCCACCCTTTTTTCTACCAGGAACTGGGAGAAGATTTGTTGAGCAAGAAGCCATGGAAGCGGAAGGTGGAGGGCCGCTGCGAGCACGAGCTCAACGCCCTACTAGACACCAGTGACGCCAAGCTGGACCCGAGCAGCAGCACTCAGGGACAGTTTTGGCACAGTGGGCTTGCTTGAAGTGTCCCTGTGCGGGTAAGATAAATATAAAGGAAAAATGCAGTTTTGAGTAGCGGGGCAAAGTTAATTCCTGGTCCTGCCTGCTCCTGGCTGTAAATTCAGCCCGTGCTCGCCTGAGACCTGCAGCAAGTCCTGAATCAGGAATTTATTTGGTGGCACAAACCGGGGCGTATTTTCCCATATAAAAGCCTCAGCGATGCAGCCATGCCAAACCCCTTCTATAAAGGTCTCTCCTCAGCCCCCCCAAATCCTGCCGGCACCCAGTCTCCTCCGTAGGGATGGGAGGAGGCTGAATGCGAGGCTGTTGTGGAAGAGCGACCCAGTGCCGAGGGCGATGGGAGCAGGGGCAGCTCCCCGGGGGCTCGGCTCTGCCGGGCTCCAGGCGAGTCACCGCTGCGACCAGCCCTGCGGCCGCTGCCCGCTGCCCCGGCCTCGCCACGTGGCACCTGGTCCCGGCCCGCCTGGGACGTGCCTGGGCCCACGGTGCCCCTGGGGGTGCGCCAGCCCGCGCCCTGCCCGCCACGCTGCCCGCCATGCTGGGGTCCCCGCTGCCTGGAAGTGGGGTCGGGGGGGCCATGCCCTGGGGTCCTGATAGGGCCCGGTCCTAACAGTGCCCGGTCCTAACAGAGGCTGGTCCTAATGGTGCCTGGTCCTAATAACAACCAGTCCTAATAGTGACTGGTCCTAATAGCGCCCAGTCCTGATTGTGCCCGGTCCGAACAGAGCCTGGTCCTAATAGTGACTAGTCCTGACAGTGACCAGTCCTAATAGTGGCCAGTTCTAATGGTGGCTGGTCCTAATGGTGACCAGTCCTGATAGTGACTGGTCCTAACAGAGCCTGGTCCTAATAGTGGATGGTCCTAATAGTGTCCACTCCTGATCGTGCCCAGTCCTAACAGAGCCTGGTACTAACGATAGTGCCCACTCCTGATCGCGGCCGGTCCTAATGGTGACGAGTCCTGGTAGTGGATGGTGCTAACAGTGCCCACTCCTGATCGCGGCCGGTCCTAACAGAGCCTGGCCCAGCAGTGCCGAGGAGGCCGCCGGGGCTCAGCCCCCGCCGTGGGCGGCCCGCGGCCGGGGGGGGGCGGGACCCGCGGCAGCGCCCACGCGTGACGCCGTGGGCGGGCGCTCTGCGGGGCGGGGCCGGAGAGGAGGCCCCGCCCCAGAAGAGGCCCCGCCCCCGCCCCCAGGCCCCGCCCGGTCCAGGTGGAGGCGGCGGCGGCGGCGAGCGCGGCCGGTGCCGGCGGGAGCGGGGCCGCGACTGCGGCCGCGGCGAGGTGAGCGGGGCCGGGGGTGGGAGCGGGGCGAGGGGTCCCGGTGCCTCCGCGCCGCTTCGCGGCCGCCCGGTTTGCTGGTGCTTTGTGACCGGCCGCGTCCTGCCAGCTTCCTCCTCCGCCCCGCGGCCGCTCCGCTCCGCCCGGCCCGGGGTACCGGCCCCGCCGCGGTGGGCGCCTGCCCCTGCCCCCGGCGGCCCTTTGCCGGGGACGGGGCGGCGCGGATCCCCCTGCCCGGGCTGCGGCCGTGCTCCGCGCCCTCCCCGGCGCCGCCGGGGCCGGCAGCCCGGACGGACGGGGGGGGACGGACCCTCCTCTTCCTCCTCTTCATCACGGGGGGAAGCGGGTGCGTGTCCCGGCGGGGCGACCCGGCCGTGCGCCCCGGGCGGAGGGGAAACCGCGGGGCGAGGGGGGGGCCCTGCCGGCTCCCCTGCCTGCTGCCCTGCCCGCTGCCCTGCCCGCTGCCGGCTCCCCTGCTCCGGAGGAGAGCCCTAACCTACTTTCTGGAGCCGATGGCCCCATAAACAAGCGGGCTTGCGGTTTTGTTTTTGTTTTGTGGGTTTTCCCCTTCCCAGGCGAGCGGGGCTGGCAGCGCCCTTCGGAAGCGGCAGCGGCCTGGAAGCCGCAGGCGAGGGTGCCCGGGCCCCTGCCCGCTCCCGCTCTGCCCCCGAGCGTTGTCCTCCCCTCCCGCCCGCCGGTGCCGGGGCTTTGCTGGTGTTGTTGGGCCGAGGTTTGGTTTACAGGCTCTGCTGGGCTCGCACGTGCTGCCTGAAGTGGCGAGTGCTGCCGCCAGCCCTTTGCCAACAAACAAAACCTGTCGGGATCGGAAGGCTCCGGTCATCCTGCATCCCTACGTGCATCCCGCAGGGAGCAGCGGGACGCCGGGTCTGGATGTTTTAGCCAGTTGGGTTTTTTTGCTGTTGGCCCACAGCGGTTTTGGGGCAGAGGGGTGAGGCTGGGCTTTACCCGGGTCCTGCCTTGCTGCCAGGCCAGCAGGACCGGGCAGAAGCCGGCCCCCCAGGCTTGCCCGCAGCCGGGTTGCAGTGCCCACAGTGGGCCAAGGGCTCTGCTTCTCCCCCCCGAGACCCCACAGCTCTCGCTCAGCTCTCAGCTCCCCGTGCCCGCGCTCTGCAGGGGGAAGGGGACCTGCAAGGCCGCGTTGTTGCAGCTGGGTCTGTGCGGCAAGAGGAAGTGTCTGCCCTCTTCCCCGGCCCGGCGTCATCCTTCCCGCTGCAGGGAGCCGGGACGTTCGCCTGCCTGCGTGTGCCCGGGTCCTGGGTGGTCGCTCCTGGGGATTTCCAGGGTGAGCTCACCATGTCCCCGCTGCCCCGGGCTTGCAGCACATCAGCCTGGCTGGAGGGTTTGGGAGCTCAGCCCACCGCTGTCCCATGGCTGTCCTGAGCAGGGAAATGCCGCCCGGCTCAGCTCATCCATCGTGCCCTCTGAATGAGTGTCCTTTGGCTCCTGCCTGTTTTCCAAGTGGAAAACCTCCCACAGCTTGAACACATCCCACCTCCGAAATGAGCTGGAGGGTTCAGCTGCAGCCATGCCCTGGAGAAACCGGGGCCGCCTCTGCCTGCTCTGCCCCAGGTGCTGCGGGCTCTGCACCGCGGCCGCCTTCGCAAGCGGCCTCCTGGGCTCCCCCGCTGCTCTGCCTGGGCTCTGCCCTTCTCAGCTCCTCCGCAGTTAACGGGGCGATCAACACCTATAGCTGTTTGCTTATTTTGGGGGGGGCTTCTGCCTGTTCTGCTCCTGTTTGCTGGTGACCAAAGCAAGCCTCGGTGGCCTCCCCACTTCCCCTGGTCGGGGGTTTCTTTGGCACCACTGCAGCTGCGCTGGAAACTGCACCCGGAGGTGCTGCAAGCCCCGGGGTGAGAAAGAGTAAACCACAGCGGCAGGAGTGGGCTTTGACGTCCGAACAGCTGCCCTGGTACAAATTCGGCAAGACGGGGACGACCCTGGTGTTGCTCTCAGATGCATGTGCGAGCACTCGGTGCGTTTCGTGCGTGCCGGGAGAGCGGTGCTGCCGGAGCGTGTCCCTGGATGCCGGCGGGAGGAACAATAGATGCCGGCGGGTGCTGGGAGAGCAGCTCAGAGGCTGGGGATGCGGAGCGCAGGGGTGTGAATCTGGTGAGGAGGGGGCTGGCTGGGTCGCCTCTCCTCGGGGGAGCTACATCCCTTGGGATGCGCTGGGGGAGCTGGGGAATTCAGGCAGCATTTGCGTTGTTTGGCTGCACTGGCCTGAAAGACGAGCACGTGGCTCTTCTGGTTACAGATCTTTTTGCCTTTGGTACTGCTCCTGTTTAACTCTTACAGTGAACCTGAAGGAACCCCCAAAGGAATCCTTATTCCTTCCCTTGGGCTGCTGGTCTCGGTCCAAAAACAGCCCTCAGGATGAGCTTGGGGTCAAAACAGCGCTCGTCGCCAAGGAAAGCGGGGATGGGTGACAGAGAACCGGCGGGGGGGTTGTGGGGGGCTGGAGGTGGGACCCCTGGTCCCACGTCCTAAAGCATCCGTGGCGTGCCACGCTCTGCGAGGAGGGGGCTCATCCTTCTCCCGCTGTCCCTTGCCCGCTGTGCGGGAGCTGCCCAGGCCGGCACAGGGCTCCTGAGACTTCTCCACGTTTCCCACGGGCACTGGGAGCCCTGCAGGGACCTGAGCCTGGAGGAGCGAGGGCGGGCTTGGCTGGCAGGAGCTCTGCACCAAAGGAATCAATTAGTGACGGCTGAAAACTAGTTACTTAAATTTATATGAGCCCTCAAATGATGGGATGTTAAACTCTTCGCCTCTTGAACAGCTTTTTATCTAATGACCACTGGTCCCCACTGTCCTGCCAGGCCAGGAGACGTCTGGTAACGTGACGAGCCCCCGGCAGGGATGGGCACGGTCCCTTTTAATTATGAGGATCCAGGAGCTGTGGTCGTTTGGGAGCATGCGGTGGTCGCTTCCCGGCCTCCGAATGACCACTGAAAGTTGTGCGTGCTTGCAAGTGTGGAGGAGACCCTTAGCGCTGGTACCCTTTTTCTTACTTAATCCCTATTTCTCAAAAAAAACAAAACAAAAAGCAGTTGCTTGGTAGTTGTTCTCTTAATGAGGCTTTTGGGGTGGGGAACAGACGCGGGGAGGGTGCCCTGGGAAGGCCCACGTGCCGGGTGGCCCTGAGACCAGCCCTGCCCTCTGCTTGGCCACGGCGCAGGACCCCTGTGTCCCCCTCGCCCTTGGGGACCTGCACCCCGAGGGCTGGCGTCGTGAGGCGCAGGTCGCGTTAGCTCAGTGGGGGCAGGGGCAGACCCCGATAACTGTCTTGGGAGGGCAGGGGAGCAGCCTGCACCCTTGTGGCAATCAAGCATTTATGGGTTTTGCATGTGAGGGCTTCCCCGCTCCTCCGTTGTCCTCCAGTAATTTAAAACTGAGGGAATTGTAAGGACTTCATTGAAATCCTTGCAAGCTGCCTGGGGAAGGGACCAGCTCCCTGGCTGCCGGGGGGGTGGGAAGGCAGGGAGTCTTATTGTATTGCGGTGCCTCAGTTACCCCAGCTGTGAAATACCACAAATGAGTCTGAAAGCATGAAGGCCTCCTGCGAAACCCGCAGCGTATCGCCTCGAGGCGAGTTTGAGCAGCCGCCGGTGCAGGACTCGCTGCTGTGGTCGTACCCCAAGGCGGGGGAGCGTGGGTGCAAATCAACTCGCTTGACGCCTGTGGTGCCGAGGGCTGCGGCTGGGCACGGGGCACCGGGGGCTCTGCTGCCCCGTGGGAGTCACCAGTGCCTGCAAGGGGAGGGAGCAGGGCAGCCCCAGCGATGCTCCTCTGCCTTTTCCCAGGCTGCTGGCATGGGGTTGGTGGGAGAAATCGGGCAGTGCAGGACGGACGTGGTCTCTGCCCTGGATGTCCAGCCCTGTGGTGACCCGCTCGGCCGGGCGGCGCGCGGCCGGGCGCTCCTCGGTGGGATGCTCCTGCTCTCTGCTCCCATCCCGGGGGCTGCCGTGTGCCCGGCCGTCCCGCAGGGCCATCCCTCCCATCTGCAGGCGCCTTTTTGGGGTGCTGCAGCTCCCAGGGTGATGGTCCCCTCCTTCCAGCAGTCCGTGGGGTTTTTTGTTGGTTTTTTTTATTGGCCTTTTGTTTAAAAATAATAATTCCTGAGGTATTTATCTGGTCTGACAGACCCGCTCTGAGCAGGGGAGATGCGGCTGGTGCCCCCTGAGTTGCCCAATGTGCCGGTGCCCCCCTGCTGTGCCACGGGGCTGCCGCTGGCCTGACGGGGCGGCCTTCGCTCCCCGTGCGTCATGCGGCAGCTTGTGCCGGGGATTTGACGTGGTTATCCCTGTAATTCGCCGGCCTGCAGGAATGCCAGGGCAGGGCTGGGAGTGACCTCCCGTTACGTGTGAGCCCGAAGGCTGTACGCCATGCTCACGGGCAGCCGGGGCGAATCCCTGACTCTCGGTGTCGGCGTGTCCTGCCCTTTTCCCTGGCTCCTCAGCAGCCTGAGAGCCTTGCCGGCACCAGCACTGTGCTGTTGGCACAGGGCTTTTCCATGGGTGATCCCATAACCAGGGCCAAGTTGGCTCATGCACGTGGTGGCTTAACCCAGTCCGAGCGCTCCTGGGGAAGGCATGGAGACGCTCCTTCAAAATCAGCATCTCCAGCCCCTGTAGTGAGCTGCGCGGCTTCCCTGCCAGTGCAGCATCCCTGGGGTTGGATAGAGGGCAGGGGGAGGATGAGGATGGTGGGGGGGACCCCTCCACCAGCTCTTGGTAACCAAGAGACTGCAAAGTGCATTGCTGGCACAGGTCCACGGCCATGCTGCGGTGGAGGGAGAGCATCACACGCTTTCCGTAGGCTCCGGTGAGTGTAGGATCCCTCATGCCAGGCTTGCCCTGTGTTGGATGGGGATGAACTGTTCCTGGTCGGGCTTTCCTCTGCGGTGTGTGGACCTGGGTGCTTCTGGCCTCGTGGCAACCAGGAGCAAAGGGAATGAGGCCGAGGAGTGGCCCACGTTTGGCTGCTGGTGCTTGGGAGGAGGGAGGGGTGGGCAGGGAGCAGCCTCCCCGGGTTGCACCGGGGCCAGGGGAGCACTGCGGTTTTACTGCCCCCAGGGGCATGGCCCCTGTGTAGGGGTGGCGGGAGGGCAGTGAAATGGGGTGCCCAAGGGGCAGCCCCTGGCCCACTGCCAGCAGAGATGCCACCTTCATCTGCGGCACAAAGGGACGTCCCCATGGCCGGGCGCTGTGAGGTCCTTGTCCCTCTCGGGGAGCTGCTGGCCCTGGAGGGGGATCAAAGGAGGCTGCTGGCGTCCACCCGGGCCCCTCTCTTTTCACGGGGGGCCGGCAGGGCGAGCAGCCACGTTGTACAAGCCTTGAAACGGCTGCATTGAGATAAGGAGCCTGTTCCCCGAGATAGGAAGCTTTTGGTGAGGGGGATCGTCCTGCCACCAGCCCAGGGCTCACCTCGAGCCCGGGATGACCGAATTTGTGCGCAGGGCTGAGCACCACCTCCCGCTGCTGCATCCCGCGTGGCGCAGGGATGCTCAGAGCTCACGGCGAGGGAACCCTCTGCAAATATGGGGTGCTTCTCCCAGCCCAGTGCGGCTCCGGGTGGCTCGGTGCACTCCGAACTGGGCGGTGGAGGATTGAGGAAGTCTGCAAGTCCGGCCTGAGCCCTCGCACCAAGAGTTGCTGTCAAAATGAGCATTTTGCAGAAGAACCGGAGAAAGAAATGTGTCCTGTCCCCCCATCATCCTCTCACACCAAGAATTTTCCTTCGAAGAGGGAAGTGAGAATGAACTCGGTAATGACCTGCAGCGTGGGGATCGCAGGCAGATTGCAGGCAGACGGCCTGCTGGCAGGCTGCCCACCCCTTGCCTTGGGGAACTAAGGACCTGGGACCCCTCAGCCCCTTCCAGAAGGCACAGCCGGGGCAGGAGCACTCGCACCATCGTGCCCATGCATCCTGTGTTTAAGCCAAGCTAACAAGGAATTGGAGTAGCTCTTTGAAATTACGCAGCTATTAGATAAAATCAAGTTAAATCAATCCTGGTAGCCCGGGGAATCCATGCGGTGCCTAAAAGAGCTTTCTTTGGGTCTGGAGAGTGCTGCAGCCCTGCCTGCAGTGCTGCCGGGGAGCTGCCGATCCCTCCGTGCTTTCACTGCTGGAGCCACCCTTGCTTCCCTTGCTGCCAGCGGAGACTTTTACCCTTTGCTCTTTCCGAAGCCGTTTGGGGTGACTCAAAGCCTCCACGTGCACATCCCCTGCTCGGCTGGGCCTCCAGCGCGGGGAAAGGGCCGGCAGCACCCACCGCCCCGGCCGGCATGTCTCCACTGTGGGAAGCAGAGCGGGTTTGTGCAGTGCTGCCTGTTGGGGGTTATTTTGCTGTCAGGGTGTGTGGAGTCCCTGGAGCCCCCGGGAAGGGGGAGCAGGGAGGTGTGGGGTGGGTGGGCAGTGGCACAGAGAGACCCTGGCTCTCCGGAGCTCACCACCCACCCCAGCAGGTCAGGAAGTCTTCAGGTGCCGGCACTCGCTCTGCCGGGGCGGCAGGGTGTCGTTGTGCTGGTAAAAATTAACAAGGGTGGGAAACGGGCCATGCCTGGGACGCGGGAAATCCTCCGCGTGGCTTTTACCATCAGCTCCCCGATCCCACGGGCAAATCCTTCCCTTTCCATGCAGATACCGGCAGTGTCACCCAGGACAGCCAGGGAGACCATGCACGCTCCCGGCGATCAAGCCCTTGCAGCGGGGAAGCCCAGCCCATGGCTGCCTTGTGCAGCCATGCGCGCGGCCATGCGCCCTCCCTGGCCTTCGCTTCCTTTCCCCGCAGGCAGGCAGGGCTCTGCCCGCTGCGCCTTTATCAGCAGCACCCAGCGCAGCCCCCCCGGCCGGCGCGCTCTATCTCCCCCGGTAGCTTTGCTTCCTTCCAGGGCGTGCCACGCGCTCCAAGCTTGCCCGGGCTGAACCAACCCGCTGCGGTTGCCCAACGTCCTGCTCGGTGCAGAAAATGGAAGAGGATTTCCTAATGGCAGTGCAGGCGACGTGCGTGTTGGCTGCCTGTGCGCCCCGGGGAGCGGCTGGGCTCTTGCCACCCGTCGGGCATCCGTACTCCATCTTGCTGCCCCAGCAGCCGTGCTGGAGATGAGGGTTAAAGCTCCTGCAGGTGTCGGTGCTGCCTGCATGGCTCAGCGATGCAGAAGAGGGAGGGGGCAGCTTAAAATACCCCCTGAAACGCAGCGGTCCTCTCTCGAGACTCGGAGCGAAACCTTGCGTCTTGCAGGTTTGCTGACTGGTCCCGTTGCGGCGGGGTTGGCCCGCGTGGGGAAAAGACGGAGTTGCCTTCTCTGTGGTGGGGGGAGGAAAACAATCAGCCTGATGTCGTGGTGCCGGGGTGTGAAATGGCCGTGTGTGGGCTGGGGGCGGCTTCTGTGCCATGGGCACGGGGCCACGCAGGGACCTGAAGCCCCTTAGGAGCAGGAGGGTTCCTGCAGTGATGCCGTAAAGTGTATCTTGTCCTTTGAAAAAGAAAAGCCTAAATACTCAAAGCACAAAAAATAAGCAGAGGTTGGAAGGAGGGAGGCAGCGGATAGAGCCTGGCTGCTCCTGGGCTTGCGGGGTTGGTGCTCTCCAGGTCTCCCCATTTGAGTGAGCCCACGAGGGGCTGAGGCGCACAGGGGGTCTGGGCTTTCCAAGCAGAAAGAAAAATATTAAGGTATTTAGTTCCCCGCCCCAGAAGTATTCTTCCTTTTTTTTTTTAATAGTCTTTTCATTTCAAGAACTGTTTGTCTTGGGCTGCTTCTCCCAGATCTCAAATTTGAGACTGGGAAATGGTAAAAAGCTTTCAGAAAGGGAGCAGAAGTGGGGAAGGTGCTGGGCGGCCGCTCGGGGTCCCCTGCTCGGGTGCAAGTCCCCGGGGGCTCGATGCTCGGAGCGATTGGACCAATTGACTTTCCTATCTGGGGCTCTTAATAACCGGGAGCACCTTTTAACGAGGCTCCAGCCTTGAGAGAGGTCTTTAATGCGCTTCTGAATCATTTATGGGCAGCCGTTAGCGCGCGGCAGCGGCGCGCTCTGCCTAATGGACTGCGGGGTGCCAGCGTCGGGGATGGCTGCGGGGGCGTTTGGGGGATCCGCAGCATCGCTGACCCCTTTCTCACTCCCCTACAGAGATGGAGAGGGAGGAGCAGGGGCTCGTCGTGCTCAGGGCGATGGGTGTGACGGGTGCTCGGGTGCTCGCGGGGGTCCTGCTCCCAGCACCACACCCTTGGGTGGCTCAGAGCTGCTTTCTCCTCCCGGCTTAATGGCACCATCCTGATGCGCTTTTCTTCCAGTGCCGGTAATGCTGCCTCCCGCCGCACCAGTGAGCTTGGGGAGAGCGATCCTGATCCCAGTCCTTCTCTGAGCCTCCCTGCACCCGCCACGTGCTGCATACACCCCCCTCCGACCAGGGCTGCTCTGCAGGGCTGTCTCCAGTGTCTCGTACGATGGTTGTGCTTGGTTGTCCCCAGCCCTGCTCTGCAGGTTGCTGCTTGGCCGTGCTGATGGTCCCTTTGCATTGCTCGGAGCATCCCGGCGTGTCCCATGGTGATGTCTTCTACGAGCCACATCACTTTTTCCGTCACTTTCTTCCTTGGGCGTGCTTCCTTGGGTCAGCGTCTGTCATGATTCACCCCGGGGCTGGGGCTGGGAGCCAGCCTCGCCTGGTTAAAGACTAAAATCTCGTCCCAGTTGCTCACCAGTGCCCCCCACATACCTGCCCTCTTAGGAGGGGATGGGGGCTTCACGCGCTTGTTGCTGGGGCAAGGGCTGCGTCCCTCGCTGCTGGATGTCAGGCTTTGGCGAGCTTCGGTGAATGCGACAGCTTTGAGAGGGAAGATGGTGATGGTGGGGGATCTCTTCTCATCGACCAGACCACGTTACCCCCCTGCACCCCTGGCCCGTTTGTCGCTCCCCCACAGGTGATGGCAGCATCCCCAGTGCATTTTTCTCATTCCCTGGAGATCTTTTCCAGCCTGAAGTGACACCATGCTCATGGGTGCTGAGTCCTGTGTCCGTCACCCTGCCGCTGCTGTCACCACCGTGTCCCCGCAGCGGGGCCTTTGCACAGCCGTCCCCTGCGCCAGCTCAGCACCTCCCCTCTCACTTCCCTTTCCTGTCCCCAGGGCAGAGCCACCGTGTCCACCCCGAGCGCCTGAGGCTCCCTGGGGACCCGCAGCCACCAGCGCCGAGGGGCAGCCGGGCTGTGCCCTGCCGATGGGGCTGCCAGTGCCGCCAGGCAGAGAGCGATGCTCCCGGTGGCGTAGCCCTCCGTCCCGGGGCCGGGAGGGCGAAGGGGACCCAGGGGGCTGAGCTCATCGCGGGCTTGCTCTGGATGGAGGCGCTGGCTCGCCTGTTCTCACGCTGAGCGCGCTGGGCGAGAGCGGTGCCAGCGTCAGAGGGGTTGGGTGACAGCACAAACTTGGGGAGCTAGAAAATGCCTTCCCAGCAGCGTTCCTGGGGGATTTCTCTGGCTGGCGTGGGGTAGAACTTCTTGTGGGTCAGGATCCATGCTCGGGGGTAGCTGCTGCCCCAGCCCACGTGGCCAAGGGGACTTCAGCCCTCGGGGGCTGCTCCCCTCCTCCCCCTCTCTCAATGCCAAATATTGCATTAATGCACAGAGCCGTGAAAGCTGCTCCAGCCACGCTGTGTGACCAGGACGGCAGGTGCCCGCCAGGCTGTGCCAGCTCCCCTGGGAGCTGCGTCACCTCGCCTGCGGCTCGGGGGGGCTGGGTCCGTCCTTCCACCCGTGCTGCATGGGGAGCCGGTGGGGAACGGGACCGGGCTTTTAAATGTGCTGCAAACCTGCTTCACCGGGAAGCACGGAGGTCCTTGCCAAGGGCTGCCTGGGGTGTGATGGGGGCAACTGGGGATGGGATTTCGGGATAGGGGTGTAAAAGCGGGGCCTCTGAATGATGCAGTTTGGCTCCAGTTTCTGTGCTCCTGGCTGTGTTGGCTCCCACCACGGAGAGTCATTCCCCAGAGCTGGAGGAGGATGAGGGTGTCCTGGGGCTTGCTCTGACCCCAGCCCGTTCCCATCCCCAGCTCTCTGGAGCAGCTGGCACCTCAAGCTGCCCTGGGAGGAAAACAAACAGCGTCTCCAGCTCACCAGTGGGATGGAAAGTTTTGCTTGCTGGGGCTGGACCGCCTGGCTGGTGTTCTCCCAGCTTAGCAGCTATTAAATACCTTGGCAAGGCACTCACGTTCGTGCCCGTTCTTCGTGGCCGTCTCGCTTCCCAAGAGCTTTGCCTGGCAGCAATGGGCGAAAACTCCCTGCCTGCCCCACGCAGTTCCCCTGCCATGGAGCAAGGTGCATCGCTGCAAATGGCAGCTCTTCTTCCTTCTGCCGCCCCGTGCCAGCGGCTTGTCCGTGTCCCCAGTGTCCGGCCACTGGCAGCCCTGTCCCCAGGGCCCAGGGAGCTATTGAGCTCTGCTCTCCCTCCGCCCGGGATGCTCCTGCAGCCCTCGCCTGCTTGCCCTCGCGTGGCTTTTCATCGCAGCCTCTCTCCCCACCAGGCGAGGCAGGAGGAGTCTGGCTGTGCCCCAGGGCTCCCGTGCATGAAGGACGGAGGAGGAAGAGGAAGGCTGCAGCGGGTGTTTGACATCGAGACGTGCTGCGCGGGATCCCTGCCACTCTTATGAGGTAGGGAGACCTGGGGGGCTTCTCGATCGCCCAGCTGACTGCTTGAGCACCCTTACCCGAGGAGAGCAGAGCGGGGTACGAGGCCACACGGCTGGGCTGGTTACTGGGGTCCTGGGCAGAGAGGGGGGCCAGGCCCATGGGTCGAGCTGGAGTTTTGCAGCTAGTGGCACTGTTGGACTCTGAGCTCCAACTTGGTGGCGGTGGGTGGCAGCAGAGGAGCCCCAGCAGGATGCCCGGTCCCCCCAGGGGACTCTGCTGTCCCCCTTGGGTGGAGAGGGCCAGCTCCCGTCTCCACTCGGGAGCAGATCCCATGGGATGCAGGTCCTTGTGGCTGGCCCACGGCAGGGCTTGGTGCATGCCGCACAGGGTGAGCGCAGCAGGTGGCACCATCCCCGTGGCCATGGCTGTGCCGGGGGGATGAGGAATGCTGATAAGACCTGTGCGAGTCCCCTGGGCAACTGGGACAGGAAGATGGGGGCCGTGCCTCCCTTCGAGACCCCTGTAGTCCCTAATAGGATCTGGGACTCGTTCCCTTGCGCTCGGATGCGATTACCTTTCCTGCGAGGTCCTGCCCGGTAGAGCCAGGCTGCAGGGACCCTCAGGAGGGGATTGCTCAAGGAATTAACCACCTCTTGGTCATTAAGCTTCCCGCTCCTTGCACTTGCTGCCGGGGAGGATTCAGTCTCCCAGCCTGGCGTGTGCGTTCAGGTGCTGGAGGGGAATGTCCCGCATCTCACCTCCCACGGGGCACCCGACGTGCGGCGGGTCCCAACTCCGTGGCTGGAGGTGGCACGGGCTGCCCCAGCCCCTCTCGCTGTGGCCAGAGCTGTCCCAACGTGGGGGCTGTGGCGCAGGGGGGGATGTGAATCGGGCGTTTTCAGGCTTTGCGTGTCCCCTGCCTGTCCGCGTCCCCTCCCTTCCCGCCCTGCCCTGCCCGGGCAAGGTGAGCTCTTTGCAGAACCCCCGGGAGCGCCTGCGATCACCCCTCGGCTCCCTCGCTGTGCAGAACCGTGGGGGCCAGTGTCCCCATGTCCGAGAGCCACAGCTGTGTGCCACGGGCCTGGCCAGGGCCTGCAGGGACCACCCCGTGTCTGCCACACACGTGCCGAGTTGGTCAGGCGCATCCGGGTGGGGTGAATCCCGGGTGTCCGCAGGCACGTGCCGGCGTGATGGGGCTGCTCTGACCCTGTCACCCCTGCCATCCCTTGCTCTGCTCCCGGCAGGTGAAGGGGTGCTGCTGGTGGTCCTGGGGGACTGGGAGCGAGCGGGTGGTGGAAGCCCTCCCGTCCACCCAAACCCGGGGAGAGGGTGCGGGTTTTGGGGGAGCAGCAGCTGGGCTGGCAGTGGGGAGATCTCAGCAGCACGGCCAGCGGCACAGCGGGCTGAGGCTTGTGAGATCCTACCGGTGAGGCCCCATCTCCCGCTGGGACCCAGCCTCTCCATGAGCTCCTGGGGGGATATTTCTTCCCCTCTTGCTGACTCCTTGCACCCTCCCAGCCTGCCGACCACCACCGGCCTGAGATGTCAGCCGGCGACAAGAACGGGGGCAGCCGCTCCAGCAGCAGCCGCCTGCAGAGCAGGAAGCCCCCCAACCTCTCCATCGTCATCCCCCCCCGGGAGGCGGAGGAGGATGGCACCCGCAAGCAGGTGAGCGACAGGGAGCTGCATCCATTCCACGCTGGACTTGGGGGGGCTGCCATCCCCGGGGAACCCCCCATGCCACCCCGTCCCTAACGCCTGCTCTGCCTTCCAGCCCTCCAAGGTCCCTATCTACCGAAAGAGCAAGAGCCTGCAGGAGCCCCGCACGAAGGGATGCGACAGCTCGGAGCACCAGCCCGGCTTCCGCCGGCAGACTTCCCTGTCCCAGAGCATCCGCAGGTGAGGGCCGGGGAGCGGCGGCGTGAGGGCAGGGTGGGCTCCGGCAGCGGCTGGGTCACCGGAGGGGTCCCTTGGTCCCCATCGTGGTGTTGTGGCTGTGGGTACCAGCAGAGGACTTGGGATGTGGGGATGGAGAGTTGGGGCTTGGAAGGAAACGCCTTGGTGGGTTTCATGCAGCTCTGCTTTGTCTCGCTGGTGTCCGCTTGGGGATAATCCTGCGGCAGGATTGTTTAGCATTAATTCAAACGGTTGTTTGCACCTTGGGAAAATTTCTCTGCCCCGTTTATGTAGGACCTTCAAAAGCACCTTGAGCTGGATGTCTGCTGCAGCCCAGAGCTGATGCACTGTCCCGTGCAAGGTGCAAGTCTTGATGGAGTTAACCTCTCCAGAGAGACCCAAAGGCCAGCGACCCCTCTGCAGCACCCCTTCCCCTTCCCTCACCCGTAGCCAGGTCAAAATTCGCCCTGCTGCAGGCCGAGCTGAGGCACCCCAGCCCCAATCACCCGCCGGAGGGGACGCCCGGGTGGGATGGCGGTGCCTGGGCTGGAGGGACCGGCTGGGTGACAACGCGCCCATCGTGTGTGCAGGGGCACGGCGCAGTGGTTTGGCGTCAGCAGCGACTGGGAGGGGAAGCGGCAGCAGTGGCAACGCAAGAGCTTGCAGCACTGCAGCATGAGATACGGCAAGCTGAAGCCTGCCTACCGCGACATGGAGCTGCCCAGCCAGGAGGTGCCCTCCTTCCAAGGCACCGAGTCGCCCAAGCCTGCCAAGATGCCCAAGGTAGAGCTCGGGGCGCGGGGTCCAGCTCCCAGCCTTGCTCTCCCAGCACCGACGCCTCTTCCCTCCTCCAGATCGTGGACCCGCTGGCCAGGGGCCGTCCCTTCCGCCGTCCCGAAGAGACCGACCGTCCCCACACGCCCCACCACGTCCTGCCCCCGCTCACCCCCGGCGTCGTCTCCTTGGCGTCCTTCAACAGCATCCGCTCCGGCTACGGCCGCCTGCCGCGCAGGAAGAGGGAGTCCGTCGCCCACATGAGCTTCAAGGCGGCCGCGGCCCTTCTCCGTGTAAGTTTTGGGGACCTGGGGGGTGTCGTCTTCTTCCTGACCAGGATTTCAGCTCTGTCCCTTGCCCATCATCTTTGCTTCTTGGCTTTTTGCTTTGCACAGAGATCGCTGTCTCTCCAGGGTGGGTTTGAGGGGGCAGGTTGGTGGTTTTTAACCTGAGATCTGCTTAAAAAGAGAAGTTTTGGTGAAAACTGGACATCCCTAGAAAAAAGCAGCTTCTGGGTTTCACTGCTGAGGAGCCAGGAGGCTTCTCCGACAGGTTCCTAGCCCCCAGGGAGCCCTGGGCAAGCCCTGGGGACAGGTTTGTGGGACTGAGACCAAAGGGGATTCAGAGTTCACTTCTCATGCTGACTAACGTGGTCGTGGTCCAGCGCTGGCTCTGAGGAGCTAAAGGCAGCATCTGCTGCCAGCTCCTGCTGCCTGCCCTCCCACGCGGGGGGACGTGGTGGCCGGTTGGGATTTAATCCTTGCCACTCAGCTTTGGGGAGGGAAGCTATGAGAAACCCTCAGTGCTGCAAAAACTGGGGGGCTTCTGGTTGCTTACGCTGATTTGCTTCTCCTGCCAAAGGGACGCTCTGTCCTGGAGCCGCTGGCTCCCAAGCAGAGGAGCAAGAGGAGCTTTGTGTACCCCAGCTTCATGGACGAGGACATGGTGGATGCTGCCGATACCCTGGACTCGTCCTTCTTCAGTAAGGCAAGCACCGTTCCACGCCAGCCGCCGGAGCGGAGAGGGGTCCCGGTGCCGCTGCGCGGGGGCTGGACGTGGAGCGGGGCTCTGACGGGGACCCCCGTGCCAGTGCTTCGTCCTGCCTGGGAGCAGGGCGTCGGTGGCCAGTGTGCCCGGCGCTGCGGAGCCCTGCCCTAGGTGATGCTCCTTAGGGGTGGCAGGGAGCGATGCTGCCATCGTGGGTGTTTCACACCCTGTGATGTGCAGTTAATGAGATATCGATGGGGATCATCCCCTCCCCAGGCTCCGGGGCCAGGGGGAGCCAGGCTGGCCTGGTGATGGGCGTGCTCGCGCGGGGGGAGGCTTCTCGCCCATTGCACACATCCAAGAACACGTCTGCATCCTCCTTCCAGATGGACATGCACGACGAGACGTACTCCATGCCCGATGATGTCTTTGAGTCGCCGCCTCTATCGGCCACGTACTTACGCATGCACCCAGTGGGGGAGGATGCCAGGGCATCCCCCGAGGCGGAGCAGCCCACCCCGTGAGTACCAGCTCTCAGCGGGTGCTGGGTGCCCAGGTCCCCTGCCCCAGTCAGGATGATGTCCCCAGCCGTTCCTGTCATGGGACACTGGGCACTTTTGGTGTGCTCCTAGGAGGACAAAGCCAAAAAGGTGCTCCTAGCCCTCATCCCAGGCACCCCCTGGCCTTCCCCAGCTCTGGGTTGCAGCCATGGGGTTGCACATGAGGGATTTCTCAGCTGGCCCCTTTCGGCAGCTGTGATGGGCTTCTCCTCTCTCTGCAGGCGGGAGGGAGTCCGCCTCACTTCGGCCTCCGCCAGCGCCGGCCCGGCTCCCCGGCGAGGCAGGCGCATTGCTTCCAAAGTGAAGCACTTCGCCTTCGACCGCAAGAAACGCTACTACGGGCTGGGGGTGGTGGGGAAGTGGCTGAACAGGACCTACCGCCGCAGCCTGAGCAGCATCGTGCAGTCGCAGCTGGAGATCACCGACAGCCACCGGTGAGGGGCGACTGATGGGATGGGGATGGGCACGGGGCTTCTCGGATGTGTGTTCCCCTCAATGCTTGGGAATCGGGGCTTGGGGGACTGCAGCGTGCCTTTGCGCAGCCATCCTTGAGCTGCTCAAATTTTGCGTCCTTTCCTCTGCAGGCCGTATTTCACATACTGGATCACCTTTGTCCACATCCTCATCACCTTGCTGGTCATCGGCACCTACGGCATCGCCCCCATCGGCTTCACCCAGCACGTGACGACAGAGTTAGTAAGTTTTAAGAGCTACCGGCCAGGGCCGTCCCCTCCCAGCTCTCCGGTGACATGTCTGGCTCTGAAATGGCAACCAGCTAGCTGCCGAGGAAAACGAGGCTGGTGTCTGGGGAGTGCCTTCGACACCGCAGAGGGGTGATCCTCCCTCGGGGGTTAATCCTGGGAACACGCAGCCAGCTGCGCTGCTCCCCCAGCACCCAAGCTGGAGAGAAGAGCAGGCGTCCATCTTCCTGGGGGGACCGTGACTGCTGTCGTGCTCCCTGCTAGGGCTGGGAGCATCTTGGGATGCTGCTGGCTCCTGCTGTTTGGGAGGCTCCATTAACTAGCCGGGACAGGGGGTGCGCGCGTGCTGGCCGAGCAGTGGCGTGTTGCAGCAGCATGCGTGCTGGCGGCAGAGCTGCTCTCCCTCCCGCGTTGCTGGTGGGACCCAGCAGCCCTTCCCTCGGATGAAGGGGGCCGCTCAGCCCCTTGCGAGCGGAGGGAGAGGGGGCTGCACCCCCACACCACCGGCCCCCTCAGCGGGGCTGACCCTGGCCTGGCTCGGCAGGTGCTGAGGAACAAGGGCGTCTACGAGAGCGTCAAGTACATCCAGCAGGAAAACTTCTGGATCGGGCCCAGCTCGGTAAGGGCTCTGCTGGACCACTGCCCGCCAGCCTCTGCTCCCCCTGCCCTGAGCCCAGGGGGTCCCTGGGGTGCTCCTCTCCCTGCAGGGAGAGCTCGACCCCTCATCCCAGCCTGCTGCCCCGGGCCCTCGGTGCCCTCATCCCTCTGGGACCTGCTGCCCAGTCCCTGGGGGCTCAGCAGCACTTCCCAGAGCTGCGGCATCGCAGTGGGATGGTCAGAAGAGACCCCATCCCCTTCTCACCCACCCTCCTCCAACTGGGGTAATGGAGACCCAGGGCTATCGCCTGTGGGGAGCCCCCGCCCCTGCTGGGCTCTCCCTGGGGCAGCTGGAGGGAGGGGAGGTACGGGGGGGCCACGGAGCATCCCCTGGACTGGCATCTCCCTCCCAGATCGACCTGATCCACCTGGGAGCCAAGTTCTCCCCCTGCATCCGGAAGGATCGTCAGGTGGAGCGACTCATCCAGCGCGAGCGGGACCGGGAGCGTGGCTCCGGCTGCTGCGTCCAGAATGACAACTCAGGCTGCATCCAGACCCTGCCGCAGGACTGTTCGGTGCGTGCCACCACCGCCGCGGGCACCGGGAAGTGCTGGGGATCCCTGGGGGAAAAGGGGGGGTCTGCACAGCCCTGGGGCAGGATGCGCGTGGGGTCAGAATGGTGCATCTGCTGCTTCATCCTCAGTCTCTTCATCCTCCCCAGGAGACGCTGGCGACGTTCATCAAGTGGCCGGGCAGCAACGCACCAACGATGGGCTCGGGCGAGAAGCGGACGTCGGGGGCTGTGTGTCACCAGGACCCCAGGTAAGAGTGACAGCTGGGGACAGGCGCTGCGGTCACCCGGCTGCATGCGGGCACGGCAGAGGCGCTGCCTGGGGCTGCGTTTCCAGCTTGGATGCCTTGAATCCTCTTGTCCAAGGGTCTGGGGGGCTCTTACACACCGTAGGAGAGCGATAAGGCAGAGGGAATCAGTGGGGAAACTGAGGTGGGGCCTGTCCTAAATGTAGGCAGCACTGGGTGGTGACGTTGTCTTGCGCCGGCCCCTGCCTGCCCTGCTCCGCTGGCGCGGGTGATGCTGCGAGGGGCCGTGGATGGGGCTGTCCGACAGAGGCGAGTGCCGCGGGGTTCACCCACGGAAGGTGCTGCTGTGGGGTGCTGTAGGACACCAATGTGCAGGATCCTTCCCAAGCCAGGGGAAGGGGCAGGTCCCGGGGCTGTCTGTGCCCAATGGGGGCTACTGCAGGGAGGGATATTGTGGGGGGGACCCGTCCTGACCCCCCACCCACCTCCTCCTGCCAGGACGTGCGAGGAGCCGGCGTCCAACCCACCCCACGTGTGGCCGGACGACATCACCAAGTGGCCGGTAAGAGCCCGGTGGCACCGTGGTGGCAGCCTCCGTGGGAGGTGCGACGGGCGACAAGCCAGGCACGGGGGCTGTGGGGAGAGCCGGGGGCCGGACCCTGACCTTGGCTCCTCTCCCTCCTCCTTGTAGATCTGCACCTACGAGACCAAAACCAACCACACGGGCTTCGCCCACATGGACTGCCAGATCAAGGGCAGGCCCTGCTGCATCGGCACCAAGGGCAGGTGGGTCGCGGCGACGGAGGCACCCAGCCTGGGCTTGGCTCCCCCCTCTGCCCCGCTGCCGGGGGGACAGGGAGGTTATGGAGCCTCAGGGCAGGGGGGAAGCATGGTGGCGGCAGGACCGGCTGCCAGGAGCAGAGGGGGATGCTTGGGGGAACGGGGAGTGAGCCGTGCCCCGAGCGAGCCCGCTGCCTGCCCTCTGCCCAGCTGCGAGATCACGACGCGGGAGTACTGCGAGTTCATGCACGGCTACTTCCACGAGGAGGCAACGCTCTGCTCGCAGGTGAGCGGGGCTGGGGACGTGGGATGCGATGTGAGCAGCCGGGGCACGCGTTGCTGTGCTGATGCCAATGGGTTTTATAGCACCCTGGGACGTGGCTGTGATGGGTGTGAGCAGGGGGAATGCAAAGTGCAGGGACTTGCCCGGCTATCGGCTGGACTCCTGCTGCCGCTGCATGCCCATCTTGCTGGTGTGGGACAGGAGGAGACATGGGACTTGAGCCAGCCTCACCCAGGCAGCACCGGTGTCCTTGGGAAAGGCGCGTCCGGGGCAGAACGGCCCTTCAGCATCTCCTGGAGCGCTGGCGATGCTTGGTTGCTCCTCCCGCAGCACCTGGGCAGTGCCGGTGCCCCGCACCACCCAGGGTCCCCCCCCGCGGACATGCGGCATCGTCAGCCGCATGTCCCTGCGACCCATCCGTTGCTCCCTGCGGCTCTGGGGTGTGGGCCGAGCCCCCGCCACCCCCAGCCCCGCCTGCCTTCGCAGGTGCACTGCCTGGATGAGGTCTGCGGCCTCCTGCCCTTCCTCAACCCGGAGGTCCCCGACCAGTTCTACCGCCTGTGGCTGTCCCTGTTCCTGCACGCCGGGTGAGCCGCGGCCCCGCGCCCCCGGGGGATGATGGGGGTGACGGGACCGGAGTATCCGTTGGGGTGGTCTGTGATCCCGGATGGGCTGGGAGAGAAGAGGGGAGGACACCCCCAGACTTCAGCGACATGTGCCATCGGTGGAGGGTGTTTTGTAAGGTGTCTCGCACCCAGGGGCAGTGGGTGGGAGGGCTGGGCAGGGGTCTCTAACGCAGGGCAGGGGTCCCTAACGCAGGGTCTCTCCCCCCAGCATTATCCACTGCCTGGTGTCGGTGACTTTCCAGATGACGGTGCTGAGGGACCTGGAGAAGCTGGCGGGCTGGCATCGCATCTCCATCATTTTCATCCTCAGCGGCATCACGGGCAATCTGGCCAGTGCCATCTTCCTGCCGTACAGGGCGGAGGTGAGGGCTGGGGGGGCTCTGCCTACATCACCCCGTGCCCAGCCAGCTCCCCAGGGACCAAAGGACACCTCTCCCTGTCCCAGCAGAGGTTTGGGGAGGGGGCTGCAGCCATCGGCACAGAGCCCCCAGCCCCTGGCAGGTTTTGCCACGTGTGGGGTTCGCACATGCCGCCTGGGTCACGTGTCGCCACGTGTCGGTGTGCGTGCGGGGTCCCCGGGCAGGCAGATGGCTAATCTGCTGGCAGCGAAACCCTGCCAGGCTTTAAATGAGATCACGCTGAGCACCCTAATCCACCCAGGGATGCGTCAGGACGGGGCCGGGGGGGCTGTGGCCGGGGAGGGGGCGATGCTGCCTGGCTGCTGAGTCACCGAAAGCGCCGGCTCTGCCGAAACGGTGCCGGCGTGCTCCCCTCCTCTTCCTCCCGTGCCACGGCTCCCACCCCACTCCCACTGGTGGAGTGCAGCCCTCGGAGGGTTGCAGGTGCCAAATGCATTTTGCAAGGGGAGGAGCCGGTCCCTGGGGACGTGGGGACGCGTCTGGGGAGACGCGCGCAGGGTCCCATCGTGACTTCCCCCATCCCCGCAGGTGGGCCCCGCCGGGTCCCAGTTCGGCTTGCTGGCCTGCCTCTTCGTGGAGCTCTTCCAGAGCTGGCAAGTGCTGGAGAAACCCTGGAAAGCCTTCCTCAACCTCTCTGGCATCGTCTTCTTCCTCTTTGTCTGCGGCCTCTTGCCGTGGATCGATAACATCGCTCACCTCTTTGGCTTCCTCAGCGGCCTCCTCCTCTCCTTCGCCTTCCTGCCCTACATCACCTTCGGCACGCTGGACAAGTACCGCAAGCGAGCCATGATCATCGTCTCCCTGCTGGTCTTCGTGGGGCTTTTCGCCTCGCTGGTGGTCTGGCTCTACGTCTACCCCGTGAACTGGCGCTGGGTGGAGTATCTCACCTGCCTGCCCTTCACCAGCAAGTTCTGCGAGAAGTACGAGCTGGAGCAGGTCCTGCACTGACCCCACCGGCGGGGACAGGGCTGGCAGAGGCGCCGGCGGTGACGCTTTCGGTGGGATGGGTCTTCACCAGCCTGCGGGAGGTGGCTGCTCCAGGATGGGGCAGATCCCAGGCATGGCTTCGTCCTCGGGGCTGATGGGTTTGGGCTCACCCCTGTTAAACGCGGGGGATGCAGGGGGGAGCGGGGCTGCAGCCAACCCTGCCTTGCAGCCCTTCAGGGCCGCCTCTTATGGCCGCTGAAAAGCCATAAATGGTTTGGGGACCGACCTCGGCTGCTGCCTGCATGGGGAAAGGGCCGAGGGAAGTGAGATGTTGTCTGTCCACGGCCGGGCTGGGCTCCTGGCCCTGGGGCTGAAGCTGCCGAGGTCTCCTGCCTGTGCCCCTGCCTGCCCGGGCCCCGTCCCACCTCGGTGCCCCCGGGCGCTGCAGCTCATACTGTGAACATGACCCCCTTTTTTGCAGGGGCACTCTTTTTTATCCGCAGCTCCTTAGGCAGAGGTTTCCCCCACTTTGGGCTTCCCAGGGCCTCTGCCGCAGCTCCGAGGTGTTCAGAGCTGAGCTTCGAACGCATTTTCCAGTTCTGCTCTCACATTTGATGCTCCCGAGGCCATGGAAGGAGGCTTGTGCTTCCCCACATGGGCTTCGCTCTGGATAGAGAGGCAGGACTGGGTGCAGGGGGGCTTCTTTCCCCCTTATTTCAGTGAAATTCCCTTTTTGGAAGCAGAGAAGCATCATGTACAGTTCTTGTAGTGCCATGCCTGGAGACAGGCATGGAGAAGAACACTCTGGGGGGCGTGTGGCGGCTCCTGAAGCCCACAGACCCCTCGGGAAGCCATCGGTGCTCCCACCTTCACTCTGCCTTGAGTCCCTGCTGTTGCCCCGTTCCCTTTTTCAGAGCATAGAGACCCAGGCAGCCCTCTCCACCTCAAACTGTGCTGGACAGACGGACAAGCACAGGACGGGGGCAGTCGCCTTCCTGCTGCCTGGCCCTGCTGCCCCCGGTCCTGGGCTGCTGCTCCCCACCATCCTCCTCCTCCCTCCCACGGGCCTCGGCACGAAGGCAGGTCCTTCCCGGGGTCCGGGTGACTCCTGGGCTGGTTTGGCCCTGGGCTTGTGCTGGGCTGTCTCCCCTGATGTGTGTCGCTTTGGCGCTGGTGGGTCTCAGCGCTGTTGAACGGGGGAAGGTGTGAATCCCCCAGCCGGGATGTCCTGGGGTGAGTGTTCAAGGGCTGGGAGCTCGGCTCCCTCTGTCCGCAGCTGCTTTCCAGGTGACTCCAGGAGCCCTGCATCCCTCCCTGCATCCCTCCCTCCACCACGCGCCAGTTTTCAGCCCCGCTGTGTCCCTCTGGTGCTGCTCCAGCCACAGACACTTCACCTCATTCTTCTCTTTTTGATACTTTTTTTTAAAAGCTGTGGGTTTTTCCCCCCTTAATAAATTTCTACCTGTATTTAATGAGATGCACAAGGCCTCTTCTCCCTTCTCAGGTGTGGGGATGCAGCACTTTTAGGGGGTTCTGGTGGTTTTGGTGATGGTCTGGGAGTGCCCGGGGCCGGTGCTGTCCCGGTACCCCTCAAACCCTGCCCTGGGAGAGGGACAGGGGCTGGAGGGTCTCGAGCAGAAGGGGAAGGCAAATGCCTGGAGTAAAAAGACCCACGGAGCCTCCTGACCCTGCCTGAGGGCAGAGCCACCCCTGCCTGTATCCCACCCTTCCTCGAATGGCCCGGGGCTGGGTTTGCCCCATCTCCCCCGAAGCTGAGATGCCCCGAGGGGTCTGGGATGGCTCCCGTCGTGCTGGCTGGTGCCCTCCCTCCGGCTGTTGCGGCAAAGTGATGGTTGGAGCGGGGCAGGAACACACACGGGCTGCGTAGAAAACCACCACCACGGCTTTATTTGCTGCTTCACAACAGCCCGAGGCATTTGCAGAAGGTTTGTCCTGGGCCGGTCGTGGGTCTGGTGTGGGGGGATTGGTTTGGCCTGGCCCCCCAGGGAGGCTCTGCAACGTGTGGCTGGGGTGGCTGTGGGCTGGGGTGGGCACCAAGGGGTCTGGGGGGGCCTGTGGGCAGGGGGGCGGCTGCCGGGACCCCTGCCTGCTCGGGGGGCTGCTCAGGGAGGGCTTGGCCGGGGTGTGCTTCACTGGTGGTGGGAGGGGGTGCAGGGCTGGGGGCCCGTGCACGTACGGGCTCCGCTGGGTGTTTCAGCAAACCGTGGCTGTCAGCGCCCTTAAATCAGCGGAGCCCCGCAGCTGCTCCTAGAGCAAAGCCCGCCCGTCCCGGTGGGCACGCGGCCCTCCAGCCCGGCCAGGCTTGCCGGCACAGCCCCGGCTAAAGCAGAGACCGAGGGGTCGGTGCTTCCAGCAGGGCCGGGGGGGAGATCTTTTTGTCCCCAGCCCTGCGGTGCTGGGATGGGACGGGGCCGATCTCCCGGCTGGAAGGCAGATGTGGCAGAGGGAGCAGCTGTAGCCAGGGCCAGCCGGGGGAGATGTGTAGCTGGGGTGGGGATGGAAAGGGGTCGCAGCCTCTCTCCAGCCCCCCGGCAGGGCTGGACCGGCGGGGGCTCAGCACCCGCTGTTCCTGCGCATGAAGGCGTGTCCCCGCACGGGATGCTGCATCTCGATGAAGGCCAGCTCCCCCACCGTCACCTCGCAGGGACCCAGCGCCTCGAACCCGCACTTCTGGTAGAAGGGCACGAGGAAATCTTCGCACATGAGCAGGGCGCGCCGGGCGAAGGGCAGGCACCGCAGGTACTGCAGGTACCGCCACATGAGGATGGAGCCCTTGCCCTGCTGCCGGAAGGTGCGGTGCACGGCCAGCACGTGGATGTGCACCGCCGTGCCCCGTGGCTTGTGCAGGGTCAGCGCCGCCTGCCATGGGGGGAACAGGCGTCAGCGTGGCCGGGGGGCCCAGCCTGCCCGTGTCTTGGTTCCCCACCCCATGAACCAGGGTCCGCGTCCTCTCCCAAAGGGAGAAGGGTCCCGGTGCCCTCCCCCTTCCCCTCCCCACATCGTCCCTGTAGGGTTTTTAATTTTAAAATGAATGGTGTGGGGAATTACTGAGCGTATTTTTTAACAGCATCAGTAAAATTAATTAATGAGAAAGTTCATTTCCACCAGAGCAGCCCTCAAGCCGTTAGTCTTGGGAGAAGATTGGTGAGTGGCCTCGGGGCCCTGGGAGCTCCTCTTGTCCCCAGGCTCCGGCAGTGCCTTTCCCAGCACCCGGGCTGGGAAGACCGGGGTCTGGCTCTTACCTGGCTGAGCCTGTCCTGGTCCCAGAGGGAGCCGATGATGAACGCCACGAGCCGCCCTTCCTCAAACCAGCCGAGGGAGAGCTCCGGGCACAGGTTCAGAAAGTGGCGGATCTCGTCCAGGTGGAGGGGACAGTCCCCAGAGACGGAGATAAAGGCTGGAGGGGGGTGGTGGTGAGCACAGCGAGGGGACCCAGGCAACCCCCGGGCACTGATGCAGGGGGGAAAGCGGGGTGTGATGGGGAGAGACGCCGTGTGTCCTGCTGCCTGCGGGGGCTGAAGGGACAGGACGGCTCCAGGGAGCAGCTCTGCTCCTCAGAGGCAGCCCCCCACGGCCCAGGGACCGGCTCCCCGCTCCTGTCGCTGATTCCAGGGCTACAGCAGCGGGTGCTGAGCTGAACCCTCCCTCCTGGCATCTCCCCGGCTGCCCTCGCCCTTCGGAGAGGAGGAGAAACGGGCCGGGTGTCTGAGTGAGGGGAGCCGGGGGTGCCAGGGATGGAGGGGAGGGGGGGGGCTGCCGGGGGTGCATCTCAAAGTGCCCCTGGGCAATCGGAGGCTGAGCACGATACCCTTCCTCCCACCTTCCCCCTCTCCTGGCTGCTCGCCTCTGGCAGGGCTGTTTTGGGAGAGCTGCTCCCCACTCGCTTGGTCCTGCTCCGGGATCGCCTCCCACCATCCCCACCCCAGGCAGCTGGGGCAGCTCCTTAATCGCAGCCTCCCCCGCCTCGTTAGGGAGCCCGTGGTGGCCTGGCCACAGGTCGTGGCCGCCGGCTCCCTCCCTCGCCACCCACAAGGGCGTGCATGGGGGGTTTGCCACCACGGTGCGCCCCAAGGAGCACGGGGGACCTGTGGAGGGAAGGGCCGGGGCCTCTCCAGCTGGTGCCAGCAGGCAGGACCTCCCCGGGCAGCCCCTTACCTTCCCGCTCGATCTCGAACACGCTGACGGCGTCCTCGGGGCTGAGGCAGCGGAACTCGCTGGCGGGCAGCGTGTGGCGGCGCTGGCCCCTGGGCGAGCTCCGGGGGGACCTCAGGTGAACGGGCTTCAGGAAAGGCAACGCGCTGAGCGCCGACATCCTCCTCCTCCTCCTGCCCTGCTTCCCACCGCTCCCTCTGTTCGGGGCAGCCTCTGCCAGCTCCCAGCCCCGGCGGCGGCACGGCACCCTGTATTTCAGCCAATCTCCTCCAGCACTCTTAGCGCCGAAAATACCTGTTGGTCACGCACAGGATTAGGCTGCTTGCCACTCTTTTCCTAGACATAGGCGCGTATGTATATGTAGAGCGAATACCCGCCCCCAGTGACCCCATTGCCGCTCTGCCATCGCTGTGCGCTGGGGCTGGTGCTTGTAGCAAACCCACAGACCAGGGGGACAAGAGCCTGGTGACCAGCTTAGGGGTCTGGGTGGGGGGACGGAGCAGGGACAGGGGTGGCAGAGCTGGAGCAGGGGGAGCAGGCATGGGGCTGAGCACCCTGCCCAGCATCTCCCAACCCACAGCAAAGCCAGGCAGTGGGTCAGGCAGAAGCCCTGGGGCAAGTCCAGCCGCTGCCCCGGGGCCAGGCAGGGTGGGATGTGGCTGCAGGAAGCCACGAGGCTGTGGAATAAGCCTCTCTGGGTAAAAGCTCCCCGCGACCCCCTCGCGTTTGTGGTACTGCATGGCTGCCTGCGAGCAAGAGGTCAGTGCCAGGCCACCACGCACGTACCGCACTGCCCCAGCACGGACACGTCGGGCAGCCAGAGCTGCCAGGATTTACTGCCTTTCCTGGCTCGCTCAGCGGGTAAGCGGCACAGCTCAGCCCCTGTCGGGCTCCTGGGTCACATCCACGCTCACAGACAGAGCTGAGGTGGGTCCGTGGCGGGGCGAGCGGGTGCCTGCGGCCACAAGCCTCGGGCACCCTGCCTGGGTGAGGTGTCCCCAGGCTTTGCCCCCTGCCGTGGCGCGGTCCCACCAGGCACAGCCCACCCTGGGACGTGCCGCCTGCGACGTGGGACCCAGAGCCCTCGGGTCACCGGCCCCCGAGCTCGTCCGGCAGCACCCATCCTGCATGGCCTGGCCAAATCCCTCAACCTGGATCAGATCCTGTAGCGTCAATCTGCCTCCGGTTTCATGTGCGAGCAAACCAAGTTAATAAATCCAGCGAGAACCATAAACTGAGCAAATAACTTCGCTAAGTACAGGCAGCCCACAGGCAGAAATAGTGGGAATTGCTCCCGGAGCCATCCGTCCGTCCCTGCTCAGCCCAATATTCAGGCAATTTGCAGCGAAGCCAGGTCATTTTTGATTATTGTTTGAGAGGTGCTGGCTTTCCCTGCTAATTATAGGCTTGCCTCCAGCTAATAGGATTTATAGAAACACAAGCATTACCAGCACAAACATTGCGCAGGGCAGAACTGGTACAAGCTGGGAATTTTCCACCTGAAATGCTGAGGGCTGGCTGCTGGAAACGCCTGTTTTCCCCAGTCTGAGGCGAGACGGAGTGTCGTCGTGAACTATTTCCAATGAATTGCTGGTTTGGCAGTGGATATGTATCTAAGGGATCGGGGCCATCAGGGAGAGGGGGTTTCTTTGGCAGGGGAATTGTTTAGCATCCCCAATGCTGGTTCCAGTCACCAGGGACTAACTGGGATGGTGCTGGGAACGGGTGGTTCATGCTCCTGGGAGCAACGTTGAGGGAAGTAAAGGGGTGGCCGAGCTGGAGGGGAGAGCGGGGTGCTGGGGGGGTTGTAGGGTTTGTAGAGCTTATTGTGAAATCTTCTGGAACTCCTCATCCAGCTAATTGGATCGGGGCTCATCCACCTGGATAAATCCCAGAGCAGGCAAGAGGGTAGGCTCTGGGCACCTAGAAAATGCAATGGTGGTTCGATCCTGGGTGGTGCTGAGTGCCCAGCAGTTGGGGATGCTGCTGGGTCGGGCCCGGGGAGGGCTGTGTGGGCAGAGCGGCCAGCTGAGTACGGCCGCGGGCAGCGCTGGCGTTTCGGCTGCCGTGGGAATTCTGGAGCAGGAGGTTTGCTCGCCGACAGCCGCTGTCGGCCAGGTCGCTGCCAAGAGCGAGGCCCTACCCCGGATCCTCCAAGCGGGAAAGCCTCTGGGAGGACATGCCCAGAGCTGCGGGGGGTTCAAGGCCTCTTGTGCGAGCGGCTGCTCAGCTCCCGTTAGAGATGACCGGGAAAGGGGAATCGGATCCCTCCAGCTCATTTTAGAAATTTCTTGAGACCCCAGCCAGCAGCAGCCCGGAGCAGAAGTCACGATGGGGAAAGGCTGCTCCTTAGCTTCTTTTCCTTGTATTTTTTCCCCTCCGGCACTTTATTCCTGGCAACCCAGGTATACAGCTGGAGGGCTGATATATTTGTGTTTGTTTTCTGGAAATGAACTTTTTGCTTTGCTTTTCAGCTCCCTGCAGACGCGGGAGGATACGCGCAGCCTGCAGAGCGCAGAGGAACCAGCCGCGCTCCCCAGCCCGTCCCTGGCGCCGACCCCGGGCATGCGGGGCCGCGGGGGTACCGGCAGCACCGTTACACCCGGGGAGGATCCGACCTGCAGAGGCAAAGGAAACTCACCCCAGGTCACCAAGTAAGCGAGGACCACAGCGAGGAGGAAAATCCTCTCTCCCTGGCTCAAGACCTCCGTCTCCCATGCTCCAACGCAGCCTCCTGAGTATTGCTCAAGGCACTTATACCCCAGGCTAAATTTTGTGCTGTAGCTCCTTACCAGACCTGCCTGAGACAACCCCGATACATTTGTGCATATGTAGCAGCCTACTAAAAGCTTGCTCTGTAAATTTTTCCCCCCCACTTGTGTTTGTGCACTAGAGACCAAAGCATCCGCATGGTCCGTAGAGATGCTCACAGGTAAATAAAGAGGCAAGTCCGCAGTACCCCCTAACGACATCTTTTTATTGTGAAGAATGTCTGCCTGGATTTGGAGCTTGAATTTTTAAATGAGTTAGTAGCAAGGAGTTATCCACCCAGTTCTGAAGGCAAATATTCTTTGCAAAAGAGCACGAGTTCATCCCACACCCCAAACACAGAGGGTTTCCACGAGAAGGGTCCCTACTACACCCAAGTTTCGCTAGCGTGTGTTGGCAGCCTAGGGATGGGACGGGGCCGTGATGAGAGTCACGCTCTTGCCTCCACCAGAGTCATTTTTCAGGCAAGCTAAGCTCCATGCTCCAACCTCCCTCCCCGCTGGGGCAATTCCCCCAGCCTGGGATACTGGGACTGGCAAGTCGCAGTGGCCTGGGGACCGCCAGCTGGCCCCAAGGCTGTTGGTACACCGGGATGCCACGGAAAGGTGGGTGCTTACCGGACAGGGACCCCGCGCCTCTCCTCCGCCCGGCTGGCTCCGCTGGCGCTGCCTCGCAGCCGGCAGGAGAGGAGGACCCGGGTTCTGCCTCCCCTCCTCTTTGTCTGCCGCACCCTCCGCAGCCCTTGCTTATATATTTGTTATTTACGGAGCACGTGATGACATCCTAAGGAGTTTATAGTCCCGATGAAAGACAGGGAGAGGTGAGAGGCTTTAAGGTGACGGGCCAGCAAAAGGATCCCATCAGGCTTTTATTTCCCCCCCCCCCAGCATGACTGCCTGCAGAGGGATAAAGCATTTAGCTGATTGCTCCGCGCTGAGTCCCCGCTGCCGGCCGGGCAGGGAGAGCAGCGGCCTTAGCTGGGAAAGCAGAGCAACGTACTGTGCCTGATCCAGACCTCTCTGAGGGCAGCGGGAGCCTGCAGGAGCTGAAGGCAGCTCCGTCCAGCGTGGATGAGCTTGCTCTGTGCCGAGGGTGAGGAGGCTGCTGGCTGTGCCAGGCATGATCGTCCCTGGGGCTTGAGCTGTGGGAAGTGTCTCAGGGGAACCGGCTGGCTTCTTGTAGGATGGGCGGCCAGACCTAAGGTTTCTGCCCCAAGGACCTTACTCCAAAGACCAAGCATCTCTGCCCCGCGCAGCCCATGGTCCCTGGGAGCCATTAGCTAAGAAACTGGACAGGCAAAGCCAGCACTATTCGTCCCCACCAGGACATGTGTAATAAAAGGGGGATTATCCCAGGCGTGAGCTCCTGCAAAGGAAATGACTGGGAAGGTCAGCAAAAAGAATAAGTAAAAAATGTTGGCATCATCATTATCATCATCAACCAGATGCAGGCCTGAAAGAAAGCTGGCACCGGGGGCAGAGCTGGCTTTGCTCCACCAGAGGCATTTCCAGGGGAGCTCAGGACCTGCTTTAATTCCCAGCCGTGGGCAAAGTGACCTGGGGCTGCACCCTTACCTCCCCCTTTCAAGTTTTTTTCATGGAATCAAACCAGAAATATGACCCAGCAGCTTTTTGCTCTTCAGAAATGGCACTTCAGAGCAACTCCCAGCCATGAAATCTCAGCCCAGCAGAGCAGAGGCTGGCCCGTGGCTGGAGGAGTCAAGCAGGGATGCTGCTCTCAGTGGTTTTAGCTGGGTCCGGCTCCCCCTGCTCCTACACAGCTGCAGAGGGTCAGAAACTCCATTAAATGAGCGCCGCAGCAGCAGCAGCGTGCTGAGATTTACATATTTAGCAGCGCTCTCAGCATCTTCAAAGAGCCCCGAGCTGTCACTCCGGCCCCGCGGCCGGTCCGGTCCCTCTGGAGGGGTGCCCGCTCAGGAGGACAGCAATTATCTCTGGGGAGGGTCTGCAGCGAGGGGTGGCACGTGGCGGGCAGATGAATCGCGACTCGTCCCCCGCTCCGCCAGGACTTGGGAATGCAGTGACACACGCGCAGCCCAGGGGCTCCTCAGCTGTGCCGAGCTCTGTCCCCGTCCCCGCCGCCGTGCCCGGTTACCCCGGTGCGCAGGGGGATTCAGCTGCTTCTGGTGGCTGCAGCCTTCGCAGTCCCTTGGCCTCAAGGGCCACCCCCACCGGGGACACAGGTGGCATCAGGGTTCTCCCCCGCGTGGCACCATCGGGGGTTTCTCTCCCAAACTCGTGTAATTACTCACACAATTTCCAAGCTGGACGCTCTGCTTACACCCCTGCTTTACACCTTCCCCCATGGGGACCCGCGTACCCAAGAGGGTGACGCTTTTCTCCTGGCAGTGGCATAACAGGGGTGGCAGCAGGGCTCTGCAGTTTGGTGTCGCTGCAAGGCCAGCCACGGGCTCTGATTTCATTCCCTCCTCTCTCCTGCCTCTTCATCAGCTGCTGCGGACCGGCAGCATGCGAGTGCTCGTCCTCGCTGTAACTTCACGGCAGGATGCGGCTCTTTGGACATACTCGGTTTTCTCAGCCCTGGCCGGGCTGGCTGCCTGCTGCTTGTATCCCCAGTGCTCCCCTCGTGCTGCCGAGAGCAGTTCCAGATCGCCAGCAGGTCCTGCGAAGCCAGCGTGCCTCCAGCCTCGCCGCTGGAGCGGGGCACTCGGTGCGGCTTAGGAGCCTGCGAGCCGATGCTCTTTTGAAATAGCACTGCAGGGCTCCTACGGAGGGCGGCCAGGCCCCAGGCTCTGAACAGACCTTAGAGGGGCTGGTTCTGCTCCCTGCTCTGAAATGTCAATACATACACAGTGTATATAATATGCGAATATTCACATACGTGGATTTCCTCTGGCATATTCCCTTTGGCCCATCAGTGCAGCTGACGGCTCTTCTGCGAGGGCGCAGGGCTGGTCCCTCCGCCGCAGTCACAGGGAGCTGGGGAGGGATGACGGGATGCTGCTTCACAGCTTGTTTGGGATCCCAGCGGTGCTCAGCAGAAACGGGCTTTGACCTGCGCCAGATCAGCACGTGCCGTCACAGGGCTGGCGTGCCTTGTCGCTCCTCTACGTGGGCCTCTGAGGAAAGAGCACAAACAGCTTGGGGCACAGTTCCACCCGTGTCCGCTTGGCCGTGGCAACCTCGGCCAAAAGCAGGAGGCAGGGGATGGGGACCGGCTGGGACCTTGCTCATCCGCTCCCCGGGGCGCGGGCGCTGGCGGCGATTAGCCTCCTTTCCTTCGCTCCGCCGGGCTGTGGCAGTTTGTAACTAGGTCACGGCCACTCGTGGCACAGTTCCCGGGAGGAAGGAGGATGGGGTTCAGCGGGGGCTGCAGGGGCTCCTCTGGGAAGAGCGGGGCGGGAAGGGGTCTGGCAGAGGCAGCCCCCACCCACCACTCCCAGACCTCCAGGCAGTTTAGATCCAGTTCTGACTGGGACGTGGTGGCTGGGTGATGTGCTGCTGGGGCACCCTGCTTCTTACAGCGCTGGCGCGCTGCTGCTGGGAGCCAGGGTGACCCCTTGGAGAGGGCTGGGGACCAGATGCCACCTGCGGGGAAGCCGGATCCTGCATCCCGGAGGAAGGCTGGGCGCGGGCCAGCCCCATCAGGGGATCTGTAAGGTCTTGGTGTGTGCGAAGAGGATGAGAGGAGGGACGGAGGAGGAGTGTTCTTGCATGAAGTGATAGGTACACAAGGTGACGCCATGCTGAGGCCGTTTGTGGGAGGGCCAGAGGTGTTGGGGCAGGGCAGCACACGCGGGGAGCGAAGGGCTGGGTGGTCCCGTGCGGCTGGGGGCACCGGGCGCTGCTAGGGCCCCTCTGGCAGGGGAGAGGCTTCCCCCCCAGCCTCGGGAGATTTGCTGGCCTCACCGAGACGGGACGAAAGATTGCCGTCTGCTGCAGCACTTGCTAGTATTTCTGTTCCCTGATGCGATCAGGACGCAGCGATTCCTGCTAAGCTGTTTGCCTGCACGATGGCGATGAACTCCCACCCTGAACTCCCACCCTGTCCCTGTGGGAAGGTCTGGAGTCATTCCCCGGGAACCGAGCGGCAAACTCGACTCCGAACTACTTTGCCTGAAGGCACCAGCTCTTCCGAGCAGCCGGTGGGGCGGCCCAGCACACGGCTGCCCGGGGAACCAGCAGCAGCAGAACTCGGCGGGCTTGGCCGAGGAGGGGCTGCAGCGCGGAGCGGAGGCGCGGGGAGCGCTCCCGCCCGGCTGCCAGCGGGGGCTGCCGAGCTGCGGGCCCGCAAAGCCCCGGCCCGGCCCTGCGCGGCGGCGGGAGGCGGCAGCCCACGAGGGGGCACCAGAGCCCCGCCGCAGCCGGCACCGGCACCGCGCGTCCGGGACCCGCGGGCGTCCGGGACCCGCGGGAGTCCGGGACCCGCGGGCGTCCGGTACCTGCGGGCATCCGGTACCTCTGGCCGTCCGGTACCTGTGGGCGTCTGGCACCCGTGGGAGTCCGGTACCTGCGGGCGTCCTGAGGGCATCCGGTACCCGCGGGTGACCGGTACCTGCAGGTGTCCGGTACCTGCGGGCATCCTGAGGGCATCTGGTACCTGCGAGCACTCTGCGGGCATTCGGTACCTGCGGGCCTCCAGTACCTGCGGGCATCCGGTACCTCTGGGCATCTGGTACCTGCGGGCACCTGGTAACCGTGGGAGTCCGGTACCTGTGGGCATCCGGTACCTGCGGGCATCCTGGTACCCTCTGGGCATCCCCGGCACTCCGCAGGCATCCCAGCACCTGCAGGCACCCCAGTACCCTGCGGGCATCCTGTGGGCACCCGGGCAGCCTGTGGGCATCCCAGAACCCTGCAGGCACCCTGCAGGCATTCCAGCACCCTGCAGGTATCCTAGCACCCTGTGGGCATCCCCGGCACCCTGTGAGCATCTGGCACCCTGGTACCCTGCAGGCATCCCAGTACCCTCTGGGCATCCAGCACCCTGCGGGCACCTCGGTACCCTGTGGGCATCCTGGCACTCTGCGGGAATCTGCGGCACCCCGCGGGCACCCCATGGGCATCCCAGTACCCTGTGGGCACCCTGGCACCCTGCAGGCATCCCAGCATCCTCTGGGCATCCTGGTACCTTGTGGGCATCCTCAGCACCCTGCGGGTATCCTTGGTACCCAGCAGGCATCCCAGCACCTGCCCCTTAACCCCCACAAGACCTGTGCAAAGATGCCCCACGCAAGGTGCACCCAGCACCAGCGGGGTCCCAGGGAGGAAGGACAGGTCTTGCTTCGCACCAGTCCCCTGGCACAGAGGCAGGTAGGGTGGTCAGGTCCCACGAGCAGCCTGCTTGCAGGGAGGGTGCTCTCCTGCAAAGAGTCAGGGCTTCCCGAAACAGCCGAACACCAGGAATTGTCCCTAAACAGGGCGGGAAGCTGCTCGGTGTGTGTCACTTTGCAGAAGTCCTGCGCATTCAAGGCCTCTTGCTGAATCAGTCCCAAAAAAAAGTCATGCACACAAAATGCTGCTTGGGTTTGCCTTAGTGTGTTGCAGGGTGGTCTGACTTGCTGAGGTCGCTCAGTGGAGATCCAAACAGCCTGGCTTGTTGAACGGGAGACGCTCCTTTCGACACCCAGGGACTGTAATGTGCCCAAGGCACGCCAGCACTACAGAAGTCTGGGCCCCGGGCTGCTGTGCCCCGGAAAAGCCACGAGTTCTCCTTCAGCGCCACTTCCCAATGGAAGCACGTCAGAGCCCCAGCTGGGATCACGGCACAAAAACACACCTGGCTCAGCTCCTGCTAATGAGCAAACAGCCCTGACTTGTCCCCGTTAAAATCCCCCTGCCGTGAGCCCGGCCGGTTGTATAATGCGATTGTTTGCATGGCCATTTGTGGCTACCTGCAACCCCAGCGCTGCTCTTCAGCACGTAATTGCTCTGAAGAGGGACAGTTTCCATCTACACACACGATTATGCCCATTACGTGTATCTATATTTTATTAGCGTCTGTTATGATGTGCATTAAGGAGATGATGAGAAGCATCGCCATGCTGGATAAAGCTGTGCTTTGAAACCTTGAGAAGAACATGCCGCCAGCTCCAAGGGAGCCAGAGGGCACCCTCTCCCCATCCCAAAGGCCTGATCCTGTTCCCACAAAGGCACCGTTTTCCCTGGCTTCAGAGGGAGGGAGGCCGGCACCTCGCCCCGGTTCCAGGTGGGCTGGCCGTGTGCCCGGGGAGGTGTGCTGCGCTCCCCGTGCCAGCGCGGCCGTGGGCAGAGGGCGAAATCCTCCTGCCCGAGGCACTTGCGCGCTCAGTGAGTCACGGCTTGGAGGTCACGGCTTGCGGACAGAGGTCTGTGCTGCCAGAAGCACATCCCTGTAAACAGCCGTGTAACCAAGTGGCACGGAGTGGATATGTAAACTGTCTTTCCCCAAGGGTATGCTGCTTTTTTCCCACCCAATGGTCCCTTTTAGCTCTAGTCTGGTCCTTATCCCTGGGCTGGATGCTGAGAAACGCTCCAGCAGGGAACCACATCAACACGATATCCCTCTGATTAAAATGATGCTGTAGCAAGTCATTAAATGCCGGCATGGAGGTCAGGCTGACCCGGGGCCCGGGGGAAGGCAGGCGCTGAGAGTGCTCGCACCGCCTGCAGCTCCCTGATTTGGAGGCAGGACGGGAATAATTTGTACTTCTCCATCACTTAGAGCTCCCGCTGCCCCGCCGCCCATGCCTCGGGAGAGCCGAGGCGCCGGGCAGAGCTGAAACGCCGGCCGGCGCCCAGCGCACCCCTCACCCACGCACCACCCGTCTGCCCCGGCCTCTGCCCAGGGTTGCAGGGCCATTCGCAAGGTTGGAAAATCCCAGCAGGACTGAGGAGAGGGCCCCTGCTCCCTCTGGGGTGGTGAATCCCGGAGGAGAGCACGGGCAGACCTTTATCCCCATCGCTTTTCCTAAAAGGAGAATGCTCGGAAGGCGCAATGACAGCCAGCTGGCTGATCCGGCCGCGGCAGAGCAGCGGCTGGTGGGAGGGAGAGGGAAAGAGGAAAAACGCTGCTCTGCCGCTCCTGGGGTTTTCCTGCCCCAGAAGAAGTCAGGCTGAGGATCTGGGGCATTTTCCCGATATTCCAGCCAGCGCTGCGCAGGTGGGGAGATCTGGGGAGTGAAGAGGCAGGATAACGTTGGGTGACGGACAGGCAGCAAAGGCTGGTTTGGGTTTCTTTAGCCCTTCACCTGCCAGAGCAGCGGGACCTGCTCAAGAAACCATTTTATTTAAAAAAATCCCTGCAGAGAGAGGGGAAAAACCCCAACATTAGAGTCACTGAAGCCAAATACTTGGCTCATTTGCACACCCTAATGAGGGCTTCTAGCAGCTGTCAAATCAAGACCGGGCTTTGCTGTCGGCCGGACCTCGCAGCAAGGGGTGGTGGGGGGGTGCCAGGGCGGCCGCCTCGGCAGGGCAGGGGGCTGGGGGGCAGTGGGGGGGCAGTGGGGGGGCTTTGTGCCCCCTCCTCCTGCAGGTACCCGCAGCCGGGTTGCGATGGTGAGACCCATCGGCCACTCCAGCGGAGCACTGGGACTGGGGACATCTCTGGCCCCCGGTGACTGCGGACCCGCGGATGATGGCCCAGGGATGATGCTGTGCAGCCCCCCGTGACTGTGACCCCAGGACGATGCCATGCAGCCCCCCATGACCGGGGCCCTGGGGACGATGCCATTCAGCCCCCCCATGAAAGGGACCCCAGGGACGATGCAGTGCAGCCCCCGATGACTGCAGTCTCCGGGACGATGCCGTGCAGCCCCCCATGACTGGGGGCTCTGGGGACGATGCCGTGCAGGCCCCCCGTGACTGAGGACCCCGGGTCGGTGCCGTGCAGCCCCCGGTGACCGCGGCCCCGGGTCGGTGCCGTGCAGCGCCCGGTGACTGTGGCCCCGGGACGATGCCATGCAGCCCCCCATGACCGGGGCCCCGGGACGGTGCCGTGCAGCCCCCGGTGCCAGGCCCGGTCCCGCCCCCTCCCGCCCTTCCCTCCCCTCCCTCCCGCTGGGCGTGGCGCGGGGTGGGCGTGTCCCTCCGCCGGGCCCCGCCCCCGGGCCGTTACTTGCGCGCGGCCCGCACCGCCCCTCCCCTCCCCCAGCCTGCGCCGGCGGCCGCGCGCTCTCCCGCTCTGCCCGGCGCCATGGCGGAACAGCCCGCTGAGGCGGCCCCGGCCCCCGCCGCCCCGGCCCCCGCCGCCCCGGCCCCGGCCCTGCCCCTGCCGGCCCCGCCGGGCGGTTCGCAGCGCCTCCTCTTCTCCCACGACCTGGTGTCGGGCCGCTACCGGGGCTCGGTGCGGTTCGGCCTGGTGCGCCTCATCCACGGCGAGGACTCGGATTCGGAGGAGGAGGAGGGCGGCGGCGGCGGACGCGGGACCGGCGGCGGCGGCGGCGGCGCCGCCAGCTCGGGAGGCTCCGAGTCGGGAGGCCCCGGGGCCGGCGGGGCGGAGGAGGGCCGCGCCAGCCCGCTGCGGCGGGGCTACGTGCGGGTGCAGTGGTACCCGGAGGGCATCAAGCAGCACGTCAAGGAGACCAAGGTAACCGGGGCGGCCGCGGGCACCGCCGCCTCCCGCCGAGGGCCCCCCCGCCGCCTGGCTCGGCCTCCGCCGGGCCTCCGTGTGTCCCCCTCCCCGGGGGCCCGGCTGCGAGGCCGGGGCTCCGCCTTGGAGGCCTCCCGGGGCAGGGGCCTGCGCGGCCCGCCGCTGCGCGGGGCTGCCGGCCGGCTCCCCTCCCCTCCCCTCCCGCCGGCCGCGGCGCCCGGCCGCTCCGCTCCTCTCCCCGTGTTGCCCGCGCCCCGCAGGCCGGCGCCGCTCCGAGCGGGGGGCGGCCGGTGCCCTCCGCAGGGCGAAACCCCTTCCCCGACCTCCGTCGCGCTCCTGCCGGGCGCGGGCGGCAGAGCCCGGCCGCTCCGCTGGGCTTCGGCGGCAGGAGCGGAGGCCTGCGAGGCTGGTCCCGGCCGGGCCCCTCGTACGGCGGGGCCGCTGCCCCTGCCTGCGCTGCACAGCATCGTCATCGGCTCCTTTAGGGGAGCCAGCAGGGAAACCGCGACCAGATAAAGATTTCAGCGGCCAGTAGCCGTGGTTTGGATCTGCCCTTGTTTACGTGAGCGTTTACCCCCGCGCTGACGGGGCGTACGTAAATCGGTGACCTCTTAATTGCACCTGAGGAGCCACACGGCGCCGGCCTGCGTGAGAATATCCCCGCTTCCCAAAGTTCGCCTGGCGTGGGGATTCGCGCAGGCTGACGGACAGTAGGGAGACAAAAGCGAGCGAGGGGGCACTGTAATATAGCACAAAGGGGCCTGGAGGAATGGGCGTTGCACCGAACAGAACAGGCGGCCTGCGCTGTCCTTGCGGCGGAGCGGCTGCGAGCGCTCTTCTGGGGCGGCAGGCGAAAGCCTGGCCCTGCCGTCCGCTTTGCTGTTTTGGGAACGGCCCCGCACACCACAGGAGAGAGGGGAGACTGGGAGGAAGAAAGGTGTGTTGCAGTCTTACAGGCATTGGTATGATGCACAGAATGAGCTAAATTTAGGTGGTAGTGTCATTAGACACGTGACCGGTTGGAGATAAGGAAAATGAAAACAGGTATTCAGAAGAGAGATTGCCACATGAGGTATTTCTCCCTTAAAAAAAAAAAGAAGCCTGCCTTCCCTAAAGAACCACAATTCAATCACTGCAGCCTTCCAATAAAATCTTCATCTGCTGTTGCAGCAAAAATTTGTCCCAAGTTGAGTGTGGTTTTCAGTGTCTAAACAAAGCCGCCTCAATTTGGGTGAATAAACATGGACTTAGGAGTTGTTATTGGGTTCCCAAATCCAGAAGTGCTAGCTCTGACTTTAGTTGCTTGGTAACTGCACTCTTTGCAACGTGGGAAGAAGCTAGACTGGGGAGGATCAGAAATCAGTTATGTAAATAAACGGTCGGTCTGTCTGTCCTTCTCGTGGTCCTTCTCCTCTGGTGTAGGCGTCTTTACTGCTTGGGTAATAGAACCTGGGGAGCCATTTCCTAAGTGCCTGAAGAATTTAGGTGTACTTATCCTATCGATTTTTCCATTTGAAAAGCTGCCCGCTAACAAAATTGAGAGGCATTGTGTACGATCTGCACTGCAGCTTGGGGCTGCTAAAAACAAATCTGACGCCATTGGAAACGTGTTGCGGGACTTCTAATTTTGTGGCGATAATCAGGTGTGTTTTAGCTGTCCGCTGACCCAGCCCTTTTTGCCTTACGCCGGTGTGTGAGAACCCGCCAGGTCAGCCTGACGCGCCCGCGTTGTCCGCGCTGGGAGGGGTACGAACCGTCGGCACCACGTGGTTGTCCTGGGCCTAAAGTTTGCTGGCTTTTGGGTGCTGTTGCCTGCCGTTATCTGCAGGTTACATCTTCTGGCTGCGGCTCTGACTCTCTAGCATCTTTGGGTGTGAGATTCTTGTTTGAAGTTCTTAAAAATGTTAACCTGTCCTGGTCACAGTCAAACCGTGGATTCAAGAGGGTGCTTGTTGCACCCTTTTATTTCCTTTTATTACCTTTTATTTCCCTGAGCTCTTAATTCTGCAACGGGCAGAGGGTAAAGGTGCTCCTGGGGCCGGAGCTTTCACTAGCCCCATCTCGTGCCATCGCGCGCCTGTTCTGTATGTGAGATCCTGCTTTCCCGTAGGAGCCTGGGTGCCTGTCTGTCTCCTGTTCGTCAAGCACTTTAAGATCTATGAACCCTGGCGTGTGTATCGGATAGAGCGAGTGTTGTAACCGAGGAAAGGGAGAAATAAAGTTGTTGCAAATTCTGAGGGTAGTGGAAGAGCACCTTCAGCTCCCAGTGCAAAGGTCAAAAGCAGCTTTCTGTACCCAATTATAATCAAAGAGCTTTCCTCTCTTTTCTTTAAACTATGGGCAGTTAAATAATTTTTTTTCGGCTAGGGAATAGGTAGGCTGATTACTTTTACTGTTGGTTCTAGAAGTTCAGTGCTTGCTGTTGCTCTTTCCCGTTGGAAACGGTAGGCAGACTGCCATTTAAACCCAAGCACGCGATCACTGATGTTGGTAAGTAATAGAAACTTTCTCTTGAAATAGAGCTAGCATTTGGTACAAAGCCCCACCAGCTCCTCCAGCCGAATAAGTGGTTTGTCCGAGTGCATTCCTGCCTTTGATTCCCGCCTTGATAGTCATTAGCGGTATCGTGACAGTGATGTGAATAAAAGAAAAGCCAGGATTTGTTACCCTCTGGCTCTGTGTGCTCCTTTTCTGCCCTACGTGACCGCTTTCCCCATTCAAAACACTGGGAGATCATTGTTGCTGAACGTTGTAAAGCTCAAGCAGTCCTGGAAGCAGAAAGCTTCCCTTTCCAAGTACGTTTGCCATCCATGTCTTTGCCGGACCCAACAAACCTGAAGCGCAGTTCCTCTTCTATGGCTAAAGCCACCTCTCCTGTCTTCATGGTGCTGTTTGAAGGCTAGATGTAATTTGTGACTCAGGTTGTGAAAGTACTGCAAACTGGTGTGAGCACAAACTGGTGTGAGCACTTGATGCTTTTTCTAACGAATTAGCAGGAGTACTTGAGACCCAGCTGAATTTTAATTTCAGGCTTTCTCAGCTGTAGGTTAGCATTCCTGCTGCACGCTTGGGCTGCCTTTGGGGACTTTACAAAAATGTTTGAACATATTAGATATTAGTAAGGCTCATAGGGTGCTGTAAAATGCTGCTACCCTTCCTCCTGCCTCTCACCTGAAAGCCTCAGAGCTCTCTGCCACCTTTAATTCTCACAAAGCCTGTGCCAGGCAGATAGGCCTCTTCTGCAGCGGGGGAAATGGGAAGCGCGGGTGCTGTATTGCAGCACCTTATCTAAAGGCCTTCAGCCGGCCGAGTTCCCTGCCTCCTGCTCTGTGTCCGCCTCGGGGACCAAACGCTTGCACTGGCGTCTTGGTGTGATGCTGTGGTGTGCACGCGCAGTGCTGATGGATTTACCCGTGGGGGACCCTGTAGGCCCCAGGATTGCCCTAGGAGTCAAGGTGCAATTATTTTTTTAAGTTTTTAGCAGCCTTTTGTTTTGTAAGGTCCAGAATACAGCTTGGTGCGGGTGGCTCTCTTACTGCATTCAGCTTTGCTTTGGAGACAGATTCAAACTATCGGGGTTCCTCAGACGTAATCCAGTGGCTGGTCAGCTTCTTAGCTGGAAGTTGTCTGATGTTATCTCCACAAGTCTCTCCATGAATTCAACTCTGCTTCATCCCACACAGCCCTTCTGCTCCTTCCTACCCTTTACTGCTATAATTTCTGGACCTCGAATATCGAGTCATGAATATAAGGTTGCAGGAGAAGTTTCTGAAGAGGTTACACTCGCATCATTTCAAGATTTTAATGAATATTTTATTTCTTGTCTGAATTTTGCCATGTAGTTACTGCTGTGACCTAAACTTTCAAGTTGCGGCCTTTCTGTGCTTATACTCTAGGAGAAGGAAATATTCCCTTTTACCAAAGGTCTGTTTTCCCCCTGTCCCTTTACAGCCACTCTCAGCCCTCGCTGCTGGGATCCCAGCCCACCAGCCTGTGCTCTTCCGATGTTAATCCTAGCTAGTGACTCTGGAACCTGTTTGCAGTTGAGGGATGAAAACAGAGCACCTTACAAATCTTCCATCGTCAAAGCTGGCGTGGCGTTCACCGCCTGGAAGCGCGGCGGAGCAGCGTAGGTCCGTCGCGGCAGGTGAGGAGGGGTAGCTCCGCCTGGCACGGGCAGGGTCCCTCGGGAGCCGTGAGGAGATGCTGGTCCCAGTGCAGAACTCTAGTTTTGTTGCAGCACACAAATTCAATGCCCATCAACTATTAATACTGGGTTTTATTGCGTGAGGAAGCTGTATCTAAGCCTCTTCTTGCATCTGACATTTCAGTTAGTCTCCCAGGGGGGTTCTTTGAAACCACCTGATGTTTGTAGCCGTTAGAGACAGGAGAAGAGAAAAGGCTTACTGGAATTTTTGCAGTTCTGTGTAAAACAGAACCTCTTTAATGGATGACCTTTCCATCCTGTGAGTATCCATTGCAAGGTGACGTACCCTTGAGTCAGTCCCCCATTTTACTTTGATTTGTTTGGCTCTTGCAATGTGGACTTGGGGATCATCATTAATATTTTACAGCAAAAGTGGAGTCCGGCACAACCCGCAGTATGGAAATCTCAGGAGTACTAAATAGTGTACGCTGTTACTGTGTAGAGAATTGCTTTGTGTACAGCATTGATAATTCAGGAGTCGCGAGTGGCCACCTGGGCTAAGCAGTTAATTATAACTATTCCAAATCTAGACAGCAGTGCTATTTTTAAAATGGACGAAACCTTTCCCCACGCAAGCTGGTTTTGTGACATGCTCTCTTCCACGGTGCACTCACTTTCAATGTGCTGGTATAGCTTAAAAAAAAAGAAGCTACATTAGTAATGCTCTTAGGACTAGTAAAGAAACTAATGTGCACTAGAAGCTTTGGAAGGAGCCAATCAAAGCCCGCAACAGGCTTTGAAATACCTGTGCGAGCGAGGCATTTTGCTGCAGCTTTCTCATACAAGTTTTTCTTTGCTGATGTGATGCGGCTCCAGTGCAGACTTCTGCAGAGAAGCGACCTTAAGCAATTTTTTAAAGTTACTTTTTTTGGCTGAAGAGTCTTCAGTGAAGTTAAGTGGCAGAAGCTTTGACAGATGCTTTTTTGGGGCAAGGTCTTGCTTGCTATGGCAGCTGTCCTCAGCTCCTCTGCTCTCTTCAGAGGAAAGACACTATTTTTAATGTTCAGCATCTATGTTGGTGCTGGGAAATAATTCGCGTTTGCGAAGCTAAAAGCCTCCTCTCCTTTGGCTGTTTGACTGTTTAATTACTTGGGGGATTTCAAAGGCTCGGAAGGTGATGACACCTTCCTAAATGCTACTTTAGGAAAAACCTGCCTCATTCTTTCCACTCTACTGTTGCCTCCCACCATGTGCTGGGTTTTACCCAAATGGGTCATTGTAAGCACAGGAGCTAATGCCTTAATCTGAAATCTTTGCACTTTTGAGGTTGTCAGTCCTGAGTTTCCTGGAACCGAGCAATGTGAGATGATGGCTTGGGTTTCTTTCTTCTTTTTGTGTTGTGCTCTGGAGCACTTGACCTGTAGCTCAGTTCAGGTTCTACCTCGCCTGCCTGGTGTCTCCCACTCTGACACCTTTAGAGCCATGGCAAGTTAGGAGAATGCGAACTCCATCTTCTGGAACAAAAAAAAAAAAAATCCATCAGGAGACTCCATGGTAATGTTTGGGTTTTTTTTTTCTATTTGCTATTGACTGTTAGGCTGCTAAATAGATGTGTGTGTTGTGGCTGAAACCAAAATATTTTGCTAACTTGAATTTGCAAAGGTAACAAACTTGAGCAAAAGTCAATTGCTCTTAATGGTGAGGTCCTGGGGCTGGATGGGGGATTTACCTTTGGCAGGTATCGGTGAGGTTTTTTCTGTCTGAATGTTGAGTGTTCCTGGAAAGGAGCAGGATAGTACGTGGGGGCAGAGCGATGATGATTGTAAGGGGCGATTAGAAACATCGGGCACTATGAAAAACGTGTGGTTTCGGCAGTAGAGGTGGTGGGGGTTACTGATAACTGTAATAGCTGCAGCGCTTTCAGATGCGCCTGAGTTTCAAGCTGACAGGTGTCCTTTCAGTTTTATTGCTCTTTTTGGTCCGTACTGGATGAGTACGGAGGATCCTGTGCCCGAGGTGCTAAGCCAGAGCACATGCAGCCCGGCTTCGGGCAGGTAGGTGCGTTGTGGGTTCGGCTGTGATTCTTGATAGAAAGCATCTCTTACTATGCATTTCAGGATTATTCTTGCCTACCTTGTGCGTTTGAGTGTGCATATGGAGTCACGTCTGCTGCGCGCTCTGCCCCAGCCTTTGGGGAGTGCTTGGACCGGGCAATGGAAGCGGCCCAAGTGGAAACTGTGGACGTTTGCTGGGCTGAAGTCTTCAGAGCGTGGTGTAGATGGGAACAAATGTATTGATGGTGGACGTGATAACTGTATCTTGGATATGTGCTTGTGCAGGGAGGTAAGGGGAAGTACAGGTGATGTTAGATTTGTCCTCTGCCCTTAATTGTGTAGGGTTTAAAGCAGCTTAATGGAGAGAGAGATCGAGCAAGCACCGGCAGCTGGAATTCCTCCCTCTTACAGAATATGACATGTAGGTCGAGCCCAAAAACATGGGTTGAGAGGGGTCAGATTTTAAGACTAAGAAATCTGTACCTCTGTAGACTAGGCTGTGCTTTTTGGGTTGTTATTTAAAGAAATGATAGCACCTTTCTGCTTTGTTCATCCTTCTCCGTTGGTCAGGTGCATGTTGCACCAGAGGAGCTCTGTGGCTGTGCAGGGGGCTGCAGCGCAGTTCAGGTCATGGGGAAGACTTAAGGTAAATAGTATTGATGCCTGGGTGCTGTGAGCTGCGAGTGTGCACCACGTATCTACTGACCCGCTGGTCTAAACGTTTACAAATGCACAGTTAGAGATGTGTGGGAGCGGTGTCTAGAGCAGTATCTCGATGAGACTCTGATTTTAGGGGGTTTTTTGGACTTGCTCTATTAGCTTCTGGCACGGGGTAGAAGGTTGCTGGGATATATAAGGGGAGCAGGTGGAAGCCAAGATAAAGACCTTTTTTTTGTGCATATATGCTGAGATCTTGAAAGTGGGGTGCATCAAGCTACATCTTAAATAATTTGCCCAGTTTTTCAAGGAGTAGCTCCCTGCCACAGAGGTGTGTTAGATGCTCTAGGTAGGTAGTTAGGCTTCTTCATGATTGCAAAGCTGCACTTGTTCCCTGCTCTTGCCATTGTCTTTAAAATCATGACCTGGGTTTCTTTCCTCAACAGCAGGTGCCGTAACTTTGTGAAACGAACGGGCAGTGTGAAGGCTGCTGGTAGGAGGTGAGACCAAGGGCTTGCAGGAAAGCAGGCTAGGAGAGGGCAGGAGCACTCACTATCTTGCTGTGTAGCTTCCAGGCCAGGGAAAAATTTAATTCACAGGAGTAAATTTGAAACAAGGAAACCCTGCTCAGCTTGCATTTGCAGTGGTATCACTTCACAGCCTCTGGTTACAGTCTCCCGAGTTGAAGAGAAACTGGGTAGCTATGCCCGTGGTCCATTAAGCAGCATTCATTTTGTACCGTAGGATTGCAGCAGCGGTACCATGTGGTTCTGTATTCAGCGCACATCAAACACGGCCTCGGTGGTTTGTTCTTACTGCTGCCTGTAAAGCTATTAGCTTTTCTGCTTGTGAGGGAGGGGTTTGGAGATGATCAAGTGAAGAGGGCTGTTTAATCACCAGCTGAAAAGATGAGGAGCTTAAGGCTTTTAACTGTGTTTCTTAGCCCAAAGCTGGGAGTTCCTGGTGCATCGTTCCTGTTGAAGTGACTGGGTACGGTTTTCATTCATCAGTGGATGATGACCCTTCTGCTTAGTGAAATACGCTAATGCCGGGAGAGCTGGAATTTGTTCCATCAGTTCCATTAGTTTATTTTTTTACCTACTGTTGAAAGGATGTAACTTCTTTGAGACTAAAATAATTTTGCATATGAATCATTTTAGTTGTAAAAAACGGTGCTGCTTCTCTGCTGATAAGAATACTTAGCAAGTAAGTAGCACTTTTCATCTTCAAAGCGTTTTCCGGGCCCTGACGTGGCAGTGCCTCTTTGGCTCTGCGTGTTGGAAAGGTGACAAAAACGTTCCCCCTCCGGTGACTCCGGGTGGGACAGCCTGCATCAGGGCTGCCGGGCCCTGGCGGTGTCCCGGTGCGTGCTCCGTGCCTCCTCGGTTTGACCCTTTCTGATCGGGGCTGGAGAGCACGAGCTGTCTGGATGCTGCAGCAACTTTTGATGTTCCTCAGTGCGGCTATAGCTGGAGACCTCTGTCTGGGCAAATCATTCTCACCCCAAACCATAATACATTGGTTATTCGGCACATGTGTAAAATGGGGTGCTTGGAAATTAGATGGCACACTGTATCTCTTGCTATTGAGGAACTCAAGTTTGATTTGATTTTACTCACGTGAGTAGCTAAACTGAGTAACCCAGCATTTTTAAGAGTTAGTTTAGGTATAAATCTAGCGAGCTGTGAGTTTTGCAGGGCTGGGTTAGAAAGAAATGTAGTCAGTGAAGAGCGGCCTAGATGTAGGCTGCTAACGTAGTTCATAGCGGTGTTCTAGAGTCAAGTGGGTGCTTCAGGCCTCTTGGCTCGAGATATATTGTTAAATAACTGGTCCTAGATCTCAGTCCTCAGTGAAATTGTTGGCAGTGGCGACGCTGAAACACAGCTGGGGGCTTGAGTAGCGCTGATCACCAAGGAGCCTTTGTATTCTCCTTCGTCCGGCTTTACTCCACACGGCGCTAAAACGGCCCCTTCTGCCTTCCCTGCTGCTGGGGAGGGGTCGGGGGCCTCGGCCCCTGCGGCGTGGGGCTCTGCTGCCCGTCTCAAGCGGCCGGCGCTGCCGCTGGCCTCGCACCTTCGCTTTTCGGTGTTTGAGGTGAGCGGGCATGGGGCACCGCTGAATGTTTTTGTTCGGAGTTGATCAGGTTTCCAGCAAGGCCCTATTTGTCCTTTGGCTTTGCCCTTCTGTCTGCTTTTGAAGATGGAAGTTGGTTGTTTTTTTTTTCCTTGGAAGGTGGGTTATGTATCTGATCCAAGTGAATAATTCTCGTGACTATTGCAAGAAATATTCATGCTTCTGTTCAGCGTCTGAGTCCAAGTTCCTTGAAACAGCATTAGTCTTGAGACAAAACAGCCACATTTTCTAAATTTAGAGTTACTACGCTGTTGTGTAACTGGCTGGAAATGGTACATAATGAACCGCCTCTTCATGCTTGTTTTGTCCTTACCACATGCGACTTCTGTCAGAAGCCTCTTCTCTGTCCTTGTGCCACAGGTTGTAAAAGTTGCTCTGGTTTCCCGCGCTGAAGTACAACCTTGTCTTAGTGAATTGTCTGTGGGCTTCAGTTTAAAGCAGAAAATGGGAGCCGGGGAGAGGGAGGAATCTCCATCCTTCCTGGAAAACTTCTGGGTTTGGGTTTTTTTTTTTTAAAGTCTGCAGATGTGGATGATTCATTTGCTTCCTGTACGAGGTGGGCTGGCCAACATTGCAGATGTACTCCAAAGAGCTTGGGAAGCTCTTCCTAAGGAGGTGTAGTAGTATATAATGTTTCCTCCTTGGGGTATATTTAATGCAGCTTGTGATTGATGAACATAGACCTGCGTTATCCTGACCACGGAAGCCTTTGGAACTGGAGCAAACTTCACAGGATGAAGCAGGCTGCATCCTGGATGAAGCAAGTTGCTTCCTAGACTCTGCACCTCTGCTTATTCCTGAAATATAAGAAAGAAGAGAGCACCTTGCGGAATTACACAGCACGGAAGGTGATGCTGCATGGGAAATACCAGAATCCCTGGCTGCTTAGAGTAGGAAGAAACTTCAGGATTTTTTTAATATGATAATTGATATTTGTATCATCCTATGTGCCAGCTGTCAATGTTTTGAGCTCTCAGTTTATGTGTAAAAATTAAACAATCAGATTCAGAGTGCGTTACTGGCTCGGTAACTACCTTTTCACCCAGAACATCTGACCTGCGGAGCTGAATTGGCGTATTTGCCCTTTTCGCTCTGGGGCTAGAAACTTCCTCTGTTTAGTTTTGTGTGGCGTTGGGGATTGTGCTGGTACATGACAGAGAAACATCTCATTTGGTTCAGAAACAAAATCTGCCCTGTAACGGTAAAACAAAGTGCTAAGTACAGGGTGAGCGTACTGTAACGCAGCGTGCGCGGGGCAGGAGCTGCTGCAGTTGCTCGTGAGCCCGGCCGCCGCAGCAGCGGGCTCCTGTCCCTCATGGAGGGGAAACTGTTTGCTCTCATTTCTTGAATTAGGAAGCTGTCCCAATCTTGACGAGAAAATTTGTAATTTCTAGCATAAACACGCAAGCAGTTTACACCCATCTCTTCTTGTAGAAAGCAAGCCTGGCTCCTAAAGAGCTTCTTGTCTTTATAAATGTTGCTGTCATGTGGTGAAACACAATTGTTTTCTCCCTTTTCACCCCCGGACTGTGTATCACTGCCTTCCTTGCCAGACAGGCTCTCATCCTGCAGCCCTTGCCCGCGCCTGCTCCGGCTCGCGCTGAGCTTTCCGGGTCCGCGGGGGCTCTGCCTGCCCTGGTCGGCCTCCGGTGCCTTGTTGGATGACATTCACGTTTCTTCCCTGAGGCGGCTTTCGTCTGAGCCCAAGTGTTGGATGAAAACTTATCGCTTCCCATATCAAGCGCTCTTTGTATTTCACAGGAGTATTATGTGATCAGCTCTCATATTTCTCGTTTTGTTGGGGATCTTAGAGAAAGATTAATAATTTATAGGAAATAAATATCACAAATATGGTAATTGATGTGGTCACTGTAATGCATGTGTAAAATCTTTAATTGGAGGAGTCTTCTGGGTTGTTTTTTTTTTCAGTGTTGACACTTTGAGCTTTGGAAGAACTCCAGGCTAAGTTCCTGGCTTCCTTTTAATTGTGCTGTCTGTATTTTTTTTCTTTCTATTCTCAGTAACATAATTTAGTAGCAGATTGCCATCCATAGATCCCGGTTACCATTTGGAATCTGTCTGCTCTTGCACAATGGTTAAAACAATTGTGAGTTGAATTATGCCTTATGCTAGCATAGCGAATGTGGCCTGAGTGTGTGTTGCACTAATTCTGTGTATTCTACTGTTTAATTGGCATTCAGGTGCAAACACACAGTGTCTATTCACACCTAATGTGCATCTCTCTCACAGCGATGCTTTGGCTTCTTTTGTTTCTGCCCCACGCAGTTGTTTTCTCTTCAGATTACAGCAGTCTTTCTGATTAGCATATGTACAACCATGCAAGCAAGGCAGTTTGGTAGAGAAAATACTCTTATCTGAGAATTCCCATAGCTGGCATACTTGCTGTAAAGCGAGCACTTGCTGCAAAAGCTATTTTTTTTCCTTTAGTGTTTGTGGAGATGGTTGGACACTGATGGTGAGCTCTACATGTTGGGTTTGACAAACTGCAGTTGACCTTCTTGGCCATGGTCAGTTGGGTAGACCGGTCTCATCACCCACCCTACCTCTGGTAGTTACTATTGAGTGTACTTACTGCCCATGGTGACTGACATGAACCTTAACTTTCTCTTGTGATAACATAATTAATCTCTTCTAACGTGGCCTTGATAAGTGTTTGCTGTCAGGAGAGCTGCGATGAGAAACGAAGGGACTGAAAAGATCAGCTTTCGAAGGTTGTGTTTGTAGGGCAGATTCCTGTCTCCATGCTCCTGTACCTGCTTCTCTAAAGGAGCGTTGTGCCCTTATGCTGCTAAGGATGAGTGTGTGGAACAGGCAACAGCCTCGGGGTGGAAAACTCTTGCTTTCCAGCACGTGGATCTTTATGACTGCTTAGCACCGTTTGGGCTAGCAAGCCATGTCGTAGAAGCATTTACGAGCAATCTTAGAAGTCCGCTGTGCGGCTCCTATCTGCATCTCCTTGGTGCTGGCAGAATGGCGTTGATGTGATGATGGCAGTGGCCTGAGCACCCCCGGAGCTGGAGTGTCTGTGATACTTGTTCTGGAAAGCAGCCGCAGAAACCTTTATGCAATGCTGTTTGTTCTCATTAGCGCTGCTAACTTAGCTCAGCTACAGCTCAGTTCAGATTGCCTGCCTCTGATCTGCAGCGCTGGAAATGCTTGAATGAAGGCCTAAACCGACAGATCGAGGATTAGATGCAGAATGACATTCATAGCGTCGTTGTCCAGCCCATGTGTACTACGGAGCGTGGTAGAAAAGACACGAAATTGCAGTTCTTAAGTCTTTGCTAGCTTGGCTCCTAGCTCAGCTGGTTCCCGCTGTGCTGTAAGCGGATCAGGTGTTACTGCTACTGCTGACAAAAGTTTGTTGTGGTAGCAGGTCTTTTTTCATAGCTCTTTCTTTCATTTTTATAGCATTTTGCTGCTTCAGAGGCCCGTAAGTGTTCATGCTCTTTGATTAGGTTTAGTTTTCTCCCCAGACCAGGATCTCCGGTGCCTCAAAGACCCTTTCTGCCCACCCATTTATCCTCATATCCTTTATCTTTGCTATTTTCGTTCCTCTCGGAGAGTTAAGTTATTCAGGGCAATAGCATGTTCCTTGCTCTGTGATCCCTGCCCTGCTCTGGATGGTGGCAGACCTGTCCAATGCTTTGCCTCCCTGGCTGGCCCGGCGTCTGTTTGCCCTCTCGTTTTTCCATTTCCATCAGAAGAAAAAAAATCCCTGGATGTTCTCAAAATGCTGGGTTGGTTAAGTATGACCTTTTAGCCTGGGCGCGTTGCATCTGAACCGAGGAGTGATGTTAAGCTGGGTTTTTGTGCTAATGAACGACGCTGGTATGTGAGCTAAAAGGGCATTTTTTTCCACTAAATTGCTTTAGGGCATTTGAAATGAAGCAGGGTTATCTGTGTTCTGAAGAAGAGTAAAACAAAGGATGTTTATTATGTTCCCACGTGGAAATGAGGCTCCGGTAGGAACGTTGCAAGGTTAGCACGTGCTCTGTGCGTAGCTGGTGCTGCTGCTTCCAGCTCAGCCTCCTCTGAACGTTGCCTTTGAGTTTATCTTGTGCTTTCAGTCAATGTTCAGCGACTCTGTGATTTAGCAAAGTGGCAAATCTCCATTAGAGCCAGGGAAAGGAAGAGCTTTTAATCGTAAATGGCAACATGCGGTCTGTGATTTGCACTCAGGCCTCAAGTGATGGATGAAATTACCCTTCTAGACACCCACCTTGCTAAAAATCGCTATTTTAACTGGGGGCAGGTGCTACCGAAATGTCACTTGGGTGAAATCCGAGTGATGCGTTGAATGCATGTGTCTGAGCAGAGAGAGGCATTGGTGTATGGAAAGCTGCGCATCTCTGCCAGGAGGTGTTGTAACGGCGAGATAGCTATTTATCAGAGCTCCTCTTTGGAGTGTTTTGAAACTCTTAATATTTTCTTGAATCATCTCAGTGCTCCATTCACAAAAGCTGCTGCTGTTGTTGTTAAAATGTCACGCTGATAGATGTGTATTGTTTTTATCGCACCCTACTCCCCCACCATAAGTGATTTTTTTTTTTTTAGGAAACTGCACTTTTTCAGTTCCCTACTTTTGTGCACATCACAAGGGGTTTTTTTCCATTATCATGAAAAGAAGTGTTGTTTGAGTGCCCAGACTGTTGGTAACATCTAGCAATATGCTTTTTGGTGCAGCGTTCAAGTATCTTCACAATTCTCTTTTTATAATTGTCCTCTGAAAGAGTAAGCCATGGTGACTTCCCCACTGAAATATTTATCCATCACATGCCGTCTCTGCAATATTGCTGTGGGAGGTTTTCTGCAAGAGGAAAATTGCAGTTTGTCTAGATCCATTCAACCCTGAAGTGTTACCTGAACTTTGTGGAGAGGTCTGTGACTGATGCATGTGGTAGAAGAAGAGCAGGATTCAATTGCAAATTTTACTTGTCTTTATCGCAATCACATTCCAAGATGAACTCTACTGATCATCACTTACTCTTAAGATGAGAGCAGCAGCTTCTTTTTAAACTTCATTGGCATCTTTTTTTAAAGCTACTGTATCAAAATCATCTTTGCTAGATTAAGTAGATCTGGGACGTTTGAATTATAGGCTTTGACTTTTAAGCCAGCTTCTGATCTTTGGGCTGTTCCTGTTCAAAAGGTGTGCCACTTAAATGCTTTAACACTCGGGTGCTTAGAGGCTTCAGGTGGCTGGATGCAGAACTTGACTGGAGAGTGCCTTTTTGCAGTTACGTTATTGCTTTATTAAGTGAGCTAGCGAGGTATTGGTAAAAATCCGACACCCAAAGCCTGTGGAAGTTACCTCTGTGTTGCCCTGCTCGTGACTGCCGAGGAGGCTTAGCGCTGATGCCTGCGGGTGATGTGATTGTGGTGACAATATAATCCTGAAAAGGTTCTGGAACGTGGCTGTGGCAGAGGACTCAAGCACTGATGGACAAGCATGTACCACACCACCGTATAAATGATTTTTAGTAATTCCCATTTTTGTGTTACCGTCTCCGCCTAAGTTGCCACCCAGACTGGAAGGTAGGAAGAACTCTGAATTTGGGGCTGGACCAAGATGTATGCTTTGTCCGTGGAAGACACAAGCGTGGTAAGAATATAGTTGGAGGCTCCATCCTGAGGGGTGCAGAAATCAGGGTGGTAAGAGTTGAGTTTCTTTACAATCATTTCACCCAGAAAGGTGGCGTTTGCCTCTTCTGTTGGGATGAAAATGCAGGTTTCTGATAGCAGAACTGTATGGTTGTCTGCTATTCAATTAATAATTTGCTAACTGTTGCAGTACTTCAATACAAACCATCCATCAGCGCAACCCCTGAAGGCAGGGGATGGTTTCAGAGGTGACTTGTGTTTCTGCCAGGACTCTGCCGCAAACGGTTTGTGTCGCTGCTGATCAGGTACACGGAAGGGGAGACCCTTCTTGTTAGGTTTCAGCTTGAATATACATGTTGGCTTAGTTTCCCTAAAAATCTGGGGTTAAACTTTGCTTCTAAAATGGGTAAGTGCTTCATTATGGGCTCTTCATATTTTTAGGTTATTGTGAAAAGTAACCTTACCTTGTTCTAAGGTCTGAACATGGGCAAAAGTAGAGATGAGCTCAGTTTACAGCATGCTTAGTATATTCAGTGGCCCTTGAGGATGTTGTGCAACAGGCTCCATAAACCCTTCTGTGCGGATTTTCAGTGGGATCGGTTATTTCTTGTCGTGGGAGAGTAGCAGCTTTGTGGGCAGGCAGCCCCTTTGGAAAAATCTGCTTGTCCTGCCTCCTCCGGTTGCTTGGACTCCAGGCCAGAAGTAGTTCATTAATGGCTTTGTACTCCCAGGTTATGCCTCTCTGGCTGAGATTTGAAAACAAAACACTTAAAAATGGCAAGGGAAATGACAGTTCTGCGAAGGGCTGTGCAAGGAGAGGGAGGAAGATGAGCAGCCTTCACCTCTTCATCCCTTGCCGAGAGTGTCACGCCCTGGTAGAGTACAATGTGTGAGTGCATGCTTGCACACAGCTGGGCTTGGGATCTTTGTTTCGTTTCCCCAAGTCTGGCACACAGGATGGAAAAGTTTGAGAGAAGATGCGATGCTGAACGGCACCAGGAACTTGAGAGGTGCCGGTGCTGCAGCGAGGCGGTGGGACGCGGTGGGAACGGTGCCGGCGGTGCTGGTGGGTCCTGCGGCAGCGCGAGGCTCGGGTCGCTCCTGCGGTAGGCAGCCTGGACCTGGCTGCGGTCTGGCTGCCAGACCTGCCCTGGCTGCTGGCCTAGTGCAGGCAGGGCCCTTTGCAGTAACACCCACCAGCCTGGGTCTTGCAGAGCTGCACGTACGAAGCAAAGGAGTTCATACCCTAACAAAGGAGAGGGCGTGCTTGTTTCCTTCCAGTCGGAGGGAACTTTGAGCCTGATCTCTCCTTAGTTTGTTCTGTTTGGGATGATGTGAACAAAAGGGAAAATCGTGGGATTTTTTTCATCTGTGGCTTTCTTACCACACCCCTGGTGATCTCATATCTGTTTAAATCTCAGACCTATTTCTGTGCAACATAATCCTTGTCGTTTTGTGACAGCTTATTGTATGCACGTTCTCTGTGCACCTCCTGATCGTAACTGCTTAGTGTACCAACGCAGGAGTTATTTTTACTGCTGTCAGTATTGAGCTTTGCAGCGTTGGGCGTATCCTGTTCTGCATCATGCATCAACTAACAGCCTTCGGAGCTATCGGGGATCTTCATTGCTAGTGGTGATGGAGAGGGCAGAAAAATGATGTGGTTTAGCTTGTTAAAAGTGTTGGGTTTTATAAATATCTAAAATTGACACGGGATTGCAAGACGCGGCCTGCAGGCAGGCTGTGCCCATGGCCCTGGTGTGCGCGGGGGAAGCCCCCAGCAGCCGGGGCCGCAGCCCTGGCTCCCGCGCACGCTGCCCCGGAGCAGCTCTGCACAAACTGCTTCTCTTTTCAGCCTTCTGTGGTTCCTTTCTGGGTTTTTTTGTTGTTTTCTTAGGGTGGGTTTGAGGGGGGTGTTTTGGGGGGTGGTTTTTTGCTGGCTCTGTATTAGTAGAGAGGAGAGGCTATATCTTGGAAGCAGTTGGAATTTCCCAAAACTTTGGGGAAACAAGGGTATGGTGTAATCCCTACATGTGAGTTGCTGCTCCCTTTTTGTATTTTAATGCAGCCGGTGAGTCTGCTTATCTGTATGTTCCCTTTACTAACGGCTCGTAGGCTCCTTTCCTGTGGAGACAAGAATTAAGGTTGCTGACTGCCCCAAAGACTTCTCCTGATTTTGTCTTCCTCCTTAAACCTGACCCTGACGGCAGTTTCAGCAGGAGACAACCCCTCGCACAAGAAGGCAGAGCAGCCGGCCAGGCTCACGGGGGGCACGCGGAGGCTTCGGTGTCCATCGATCCCAGCGGTCTCTGGAGCGGAGGGTGCCGGTCAGACCAGGCTGCAGGTACTGCCTGCCCTTAGTTGAACTTGATGGCTTTTTTACCGCTCTCTCCTGGAGCTTCTGTAAGCTGTGTGTTATCTGGAGAGACAGGAGGCTGCTCCATCCTTCCCTGCTGAACCCTGGAAAGATGCTGGAGCTGATTAAAGAGGCACGTTCCCTCTGGAGATGGGCCTCCTTCGAGCAAAGGAATGTAGGTCATGGTTAAGTATGTAAAATGAAAAAAAAGGCTCCACTGTAATGGCAGCATTTCACCTAGATAATCCAGTGAGGTCCTCGCACTAATAGAAAACCTGTTCTTACATATATGCTAGTTAATATGACTCATTAAGCAAACCTAATTAAGTAGCAGCTTCAGCCCTACTAAATGCCATGGCACATGTGATTGTTAAGGCTTTAGGGCTGGCGTCCTGACAGTGCGTCCTCCTGTCTGCCGTGTTTTCTCTGTCCAAATCGGTATTCTCAGCCTTCGGTGCCCCAGGCAAGGGTAAAGGAGGAGAGCAGTGAGGTGTGAGGCACTGTTAAGTACCCGGTAGGATAAAGGTAATGTTGCATATGTGGCCGTGGGAGCCAAGCCTGTAGCTGCAGGGTAATGGGGAATGAATCGGGACAGATGAATTGAGCGGGATGGCAGCTGGCTCTGCGCGGAGAAGGGGGTGCTCCGCGTTCACTGCGCGAATCTGCTGCAAAGGCGCCTGTCGCGACCCGCAGGAGATCTGACCCGCGGCTGATAAGGGGTGTATCCAAAAAAAAGTGACAGAAAGACAGCAGATGCCTGTTGGCAGCGGTGTAAGGCTGGTGGGTTTGTTATGCCGATGTTCGCAGTTGGGGACCTTTCACTACAGGATTCTGCCACATCAGGTGCTTTCTGGATTTTTTGGTTTGTGGTAAGAACAGTCTCATTTCATATTCGGAGTAAAAGTATCCCTCTGCTGCTTTTTCTGTATACTCAACGTACTTTTTAATCTTGACAATATCTTGAGTACTTGAGTATATGAGTACCTACTTGAGTACAAGCAGAGTGCGCACCATCAAATGGAGAAGTGCCGTGTTCTTGGCTTGTTGCTGTCCGCTGTTTAACGGTGCACCTGATTTTCCGTACTACCACGTTCGACCCCAGCGCTAGCTGCGCTGCGGTGGCTGGTGACACAGTACCTTTGCATACGCATAGCCTGTAAAGCTGGGGAATCTTTTCCCAGTAAAAATCCCTGTTGTAAGCGTAGGAGCGTCCTGGTAGTGCCTGGTCTGACTTGGTTTGAGTTCCTGCTGGAGGTTACGCATCCTATTCAGGAGCCTGCCAAATCTGAGGAGCATATAGTGGCATTTAATGAGGGGGGGCAGTTTTAAGGAAGAATGTAGCTTGTGTTCAGTTAGGAACGACAGGCTGTATAAGCCTAAGGCTTACCACCCCACGGACCCTTCCCAGAGCACGGCTGGGGCTCGGTACCTCGGAGCAGTTCTGCTTACGGTCGTGCTCGTGCTGTTCAGGTCGTGCCACGTGGCTTTTCAGTGACTCTGAAATCTGCTGTCCAGCCATTGCTTTCCGCAGTCACAGGCCTGCAGCTTGGTCCCCTTTCAAGGGTCTGCAGGACGGTCCTCACCACGGCGTTCTGGCGGCGCTCGTTAGCGGCGGAGCTCAGTGAGCCTTCGTTTGTGGGGAGCAGGGAGGAGGAGGCCGAGCGCTGCCCCAGCTGTCGGGGGAGCAGAGTGCTCGATCGTCTTGCCAGGGTGTTTTTGTAGTGTTTGCAAACCTACTCTAGCTGTGTTTATGGCTCAGTGTTTCACTGGGGTTGTGATGGGCTGAAATCTCTCTGTTATAACTGAAGTCGTTAAAGCAAAGACCAGGTTATGTATATGGCACATAACAGAGTCTGGTGTTGAAGCGAAATACGCACTTTCCTACTGCATATGTGCATACAATATATCCTCAAAAAAGGTCATTTTAGGAAGTAGGCATCAAGTGAATTACAGTTCCAGGAAATATGGGGCTCCTTGTCAAGGATAACTGACTTGGCTTAAGGAGGTAAAATGTATTTTGCAGACGGGGCTATTGATCAGTTGTTCACCAGACTGTTGTCATGCTTTGGTGGGTAGATGCGAAGGCATGCAGATGTACAAAGCATGCGTTTGGAGTCGTGCCGCTGTAGGGACAGGGATCAGTGGCTTTGTAATTGATTAGCTGCATCGTTTGTCCTTAGTGTTTTTTCTTCTCGGTTAAGATATTCCCAAGAGGCTGTTAGCACAGGTACAATGCAAGACTCAGTATCGCATCTGTGCTGGGAATCTAGTGCCTTTCTGCTCTGGAAGGTGAATGCTTTTTTAAAGGGAAGAAAAAAAAAAAGAAAAAAAACCCCTCTCGCTGAGTAGCTGTGTGCCTGTTTGGAGGCAGAAGTGCTGACTTCAGGCAAACAGGCTTTTACTGCTTTTTGCTCCTGCTGCCTGGAGTGAGCACCTACTCCTCTAAGGGCGTCCTCAGCAGAGCTGCTTACATCCAGTCAGGTTGCACCCGAGAGGGTCCGCAGAGGCAGCGAAGGTGCTTCAGATGGCAGCCCTCAGCTCATCCCAGACCTTAGGCTGAGCTCGCAGGTCTGAAGGAACGGTGGGAAGGATAGGAGGGGAGCAAGCGTGCTTTAAGTGTGCAATATTTGACAGAGCTACTGAGTCAAATGTGCCATCTCCCAATGCCATTTTAGCATCTTTTCTAACCAGATCTGCACTGAAATATCTTACCGGTGATGTTACTGTCTGATGTTTGTCATATCAGGCCAGGAAGGGAATAGAGGCACATTCCCGTGTTCTTGCTGAAGGTGTACAAATTCAGAGAAGGCTTTTTAAAAAACCTGCTAGGAGCAGCCTGCTGATGGATATGCAGAGGTGAGGGATGCAGCAAAGCATCCCTTCAAACAGTTCTAAACCCCAGTTAGGAAAATTCTGAGACTTTGGTCTTTGAGGTTTATGGGAAGATAGTCAGCTCCGAGGTGAGTTCTGTTAACAGTCCGTCTCCCCTTCCTTGCCTGTAAGAGGTGACCTTTTGGAAATGATTTTAGTGAAGGGGCAGTTCCAGGTTTCTCTGAGACACTCTTCTCCTTAAAAATGGAAGATTTCGGTTTCCTGGTTGGCCTAGAAGTGTGTTACTCCCCTGGGGACTCTTCTGATGCCGTGTCTCCTAAATGCCTAAGCCATTCTTGAAAACTGGATTTGAGCATCCTGGGAAATATTCTTTTTGCAGTAATTTGTGATGGCTGTACAGCTGTTGGGCTGTAGAGCATGTGCGGAGTTGAGGAGCATGAAGACAGATTCCTGCAAGAAGTTTACTGTTGTCTGTATGCTGTGTCCAGATGAAAACCAGGCTGGCAAGGATTAATGCAGGTGTAAAGGATTTTGCCCTTCAAACCTGTGTGCAGGGAGGTACTTGGTAATCTAACTTCAGCAGGTTTAGAATGAGAACTGTGCGTACTTCATAAAAACCCAAGGAAGATCTGGCTTTATTGATCCTCTGGTTTCTGTGGCATTGCTCCAAGTGTTTACTTAGACCAGTGGCTCGGTGACTTCTGTGAGCCACCTATATATGTGCTTTTTGGTTGCTCAGTTGCCCAGGAAGGGACAGGGGGACAAAAGAAGATTCCCCAAGCTATAATCTTGAATTATTGTCCCATCAGATGTGCTGCTGAATAACTGAATGGGTGCCTGCGGAGTAACGCGGAGACGAAGGCGTCGGGTGTTCTGCTGGGCGAATGCTGTGTTGTCTTGGGTTGCTGGCACAGATCTGGAGAGCTTATGATAAATGGTTTGGAATTCGGCCTAGAATACACCTGAAGGCAAAGTGATAGAGCAGCGTTGCGTGATCGCATTGATGGGTTTTAAATACGGTGTTGAAAGCTTTGTGCTCTGGCTGAGATGGTGAGGAAGAAAAAGTCAGGCCACTAGACTTACCTGTGCAAGGGGCAGACAGTGCTTTGCTCCAGGAGTATTAAGTCACTCCGAAGGGCTTTGAACACTGCTGTCCCTGTTGCATCATTGCTGTCACCGGTCCCGGGGAGATTTTCTCGGAGTTATTGAAGGAACTGAAGGTTGGTTGCTTTTGTGTTACAGGATGCACAAACAGGAGGCAATGAATTAAAGCTGCTCTGGCTGGGAGATGTTTCAGTCCTCCCCCAGCCGTTCCGCAAGTGGTGAATTCACCCCTCGAATAAAGAGGCATGTAACAGTGCAGGGGTTGCAGAAATTCCGTCATTAAATAGCTGTGTAGCCTGGTGTATGGATTCAGTAGGGGCTGTTCCTTTTTTGTAATGGCCAATACAGCATTTATGTAGGGGGGGGATAATTGAAACCCGTTCAGTGAATAGGAAATGCAGCGGAGGTGTTTTGGGCAGTGATGCAATGGTGCTGCGTTGTCCCGCAGCATTCACGCTTCTGCAGTGAGAGCTGGGGAGCGGCTTTGCTGTTTGTCAGGAGTGAACGCGTGCACGGGATACCCACACTGCCGCTGAATTTCGGGTGGATTCCCCATAGCATTCCAGAAGTTGCCTGAACTGGTCGTAAAGGCTTTGATTTTTTTTTTTTAACCCAATATCTGACTTAACTGTGGATACAGCTGGCTCAGAAGGCATGTTATTTAACAGAAAGCCTTTGCAGAACACTTGCTATGTCTTGCGGCTAGCGTTAGCCATTGTACGTCTTAAAACAGCGCTTGCCTTCGCCCTGTGCGAGGAGGGAGTGGGCAGGAGACCCTAGACCTCCGTCCTGACGAGGGGGCAGCGATACTGGCTTCTGTGGGAGCTAAATTTCAGAGTTTCCCCTGAAAGCTGTTAATCCCTAGCTGTGGAGACGGCCCCCACCTCCAGCTGGAACATTCTGTTTTTCCCAGCTGATCGCTCTGTCGAATGCACTGCTCTGCCTCTTCTCCTTGGCCTTCAGGCGGCCCGTCTGTCCGTCCGGCATTCCTCATGGGCAGCAGAGCAGCCAGGCACCGCAGCGCGTTTGGGGAGCCTGTTCCGCATGTGAGATCAACCAAGGCCGTTTCTCCGGGGGGATGCACCCCTTTCAGAGCAGGTGTGAAGCTCGGAGAAGCTACGGGAGAGACCGGTCGGCTCCACGCACTCGCGGCCCCGGACCGGCTCGGGAGCGTGGCATGACACAGCATTTGCTGTGCTTTCAGCTGCAGCTATTTATAAGTCGCTTTTAGTGTTATTTTCTCTCCTCTAGGAGATTCTATACTTGATACAATAATCCTGCTTAAGTTTATTAAATTTGCTGCAGTTCCTAGACCTAGATGAGTGCTTTGGCTCTGTGGCAGCGCTGTACCTCTGGGTCCAAACACGGCTGAATGAGGGGATTTCATTGTTAAGGTACATCTGGATTCAGTCCCTTCAAATGATTTGACCTGCACCGGACTTGCATTGGGTCTTACATGTGAACCAGAACTGACATGCTGGGGATTTAAGGATAATAGGCTAATATCTTCCCTCTCTCCTAGGAGAGAAAATTGCAGCAATTGTGAAACATTACTGTCTGCGTTTGGGGGCAGGGACTCCTGTGAGGGTGGTAGTGGAGGCTCTGGGTGAAAGAAAGGGAAAGAAGAGTGGGCTGTATTACAGTAACCATCCTGTGTCAACCTCCTACGTTCGGGTGTTGCATGGCTGACATCCTATCAAAGAGCTCCGGCTGTGTCCAGAATTTTAAGCAGCTTTATAAATAGTGTTGCTCAAACTGCCTGTGTGTGCAGAGACTGTGAACGACTGGGGTAGACCAAAATATTATTGGTTTAATTTTTGAACCAGTCCAGGTTTCCACTCTTTCTTGCTCCAGTTTTTGAAGAGGAGAAACATCCATGGGTTATCTTCCTCTGCAATGCAAAGCACGCGTCTTGGGGGGGTCTGTTAGAGAAGCAGCATTGCTGGAGATTGCAGGCTGTGAGACTTCCAAAGCATGAATATATGAATCTTGTTAAGGCATCTTAAACCATTCTTTCTCTCCTACTTGCCTGTCGTCTTAAAGCTGCTTGCAGGTTATGCTGTCTCTGAATAATTGTGAACAATTAGAAGCTAATTTAAATGGCTGGTTTGTATTCACAGCAGCAGCATATGAGCTAACCAGCTGGAAAGCAGACATGGTGATTTTCTGTTGATATGTCTCCCTCTTGTTGTTCCCTGGCAGTTTTTGCAAGGTGGATTTTTGCTGCGGGCTAATAACGAGTTCCTCCTGCGCCCTGCTGCCCTGATTGCAAGGGCAGAGAGGTGCTTGGCTCCCTAGCACAGTTACCACCACCCCAGCAGAGACCAGTTGTGGCTCAGCAGAGAGCCCTCCCTGCCTCACTCCAGGAATGGAGCAAAGGAATATTTCTCATGCATATACTCTTTATTCCTACTCCCAAAGATGTAGAAAGGGGCAGTGCGCTTATTGTGCCTCAGGAGTGGATCGGTCAGCCATAGGCACACGCATTTCCTCGCGGCATCCTTGTTATCCTCTGGAAAGGCAGATGGTGGTTTGAGCAGTCCCACTCTTTCCTGCAGGCCTGGCAGAGTGCCCCAAACGCTGCTCAGAGCGGCGAGGGGCTGATTCCGACAGCGCTGATGCTGTCCAGATGGCAACTCCGGCGCGGTCCAGCAAAAAGGTGGAAACCCTGTTGCATAACAACTGCCATCGCCCTCCCAAGGCAACAATTTGAGGAATCCTTTTGCTTCAGGTGAATGAAGGAGCTACTGGACAGACTCCTTTTGCACACAAGGAGGAACACAGCTTTATTGGCAAGCTAAAACAGCGGGCTGTTGGGAATCCCAGGAATCTAGACTGGTGGCTGAAATGGGCTCCTACTCTCTCGCTGTCACACTGCTTGGTGTTAGCATCCAGGTGAGCTTCTCCGTAGGGGAGTCTCTTCTAGCTGTCAAATGCGTCTCACTTAGACCTTGTTAAATACTGCCAAAAAGATCAGCACAAGCATTGCTTTCGCCCTGGGCGATTAGGCGTTCACCAGGGTTTCCACAGCCATCCCCTTAGGTCCCGTTTGAACTGGGCATCTCTCCGCAAGCTGGGCTTGGGTGGCTGTAGAGAGGCTGTGCTCCTCGCGGCTCTCGTCTTGGTGGGGATTGCTAGCTCTGACCTGTGCTTCAGCTGAGGCTTTCCTGAGGGAGTGTCGAGACAGCCTGTCTGTGAGAAGTGTTGGCTGATGTATAGGCAAAATGTTGTCTACTTTCCTGCTTACTGCTTCCAGCCAGCTCCTCCTGTGTCTAACTGTGGTCTCCTGTGGGTTTTTCAGGTAACAGTGCCATCTGGTGCTAGAGCACTGCTCTTTATCAAGCCTTTCTCAAATTCTTAGGCAGAGGTAGGAGGGACAGTATTGCTTTTAATCTTACTATAATAAAATGGGAGGAGTGGTGTCCTGTAATCATCTGTGCTGTTGGGACATGGCACCTGGAGGAGATCCTTAGGACTCTCTTGTCTTTTCTATGAAGCAGCTGATTTTCCCAGAGCTGCTGTACCCAGCAGATGGGGTACACGAAGCAAGAAGTATAAACACTGAGAAGGGGGATCATATCTTTTACTATAAACCGCTGCTGAGAAGAAAAAGCCAATGTTTAGATTAAATCCTGTAATTGGGGACGTCTTTGAAAGATTTCCCGTAGGACTCTAAGTGGCTTACTGCTAGACTTACTAGTCAGTAAATCTTCTCTTACAAGATCTTTCCACATTTTGTAGTCACAGCCATGGATTTTTAAACTTTAGCCTTTATCATGTTCATTCTTTCGGAATTATTTTTCAGGTCTCCTCTAAGGTTTTGTAAACCTTTTTGCACACACAGGGTTATTGGTTGATGTGAGTGAGTATATGGGATGTAAGCCTGTTGGAACAAATAATTCAGCAGCACTTGATGACGAGGTTGGACAAAGTCAAACTTTAACTCTTTTCCCAATCGCGCTGCAGGTCGTTCTTGCCTGTTGAGTCTAGAAACCTCAGCAGCCTGTTGAGGTCCTCTTCCTTCAAGCCAGAGCTGGCACTTCAGGTACCAGGTTGTCCTTGCTGCTCTACCCCTTCTTCAGGCTCTAACCCAGGCTCGCGTGCGAGTGGGTTCCCTGTCGCCGCATCCCTTTCGTGATGAGTGGTGGTGCTCAGCTTCTACGCGCAGGAGGTAACCGTGAGACTAAGGATGCTGAAAAGCTGAGAGTTGCTGTTGCTGGTTACAGGTGGGATTCACTTTTGAGGCGAAGCGGAGAGCAAGGTGGATTTGTGCAGCTCTCCTTCTATTCCCAGGATCCTCTTCCCTCCCAACCGTGTTGCTGCCTCTGCTGGGAAAAGCTCCCAAACCTATTTCTTTTCCTTTAAATAATAACCCAGTAACCTTCCTGTCGTCTTGTCTTCCTTCCCTTGAATTACGGCCTTGTACTTTGTCTTCATTTTTAGACTGGTGTGTTCACCAGGCCAGGGAAATCTGTCTTGCAGTATTTTCCAAAATGTCATGTAAATTTGCAGAGTTACAGAAGTGATTTGTTGCCGGTATAAACAATAATGTTTGACAGTCTTGGACAAGGGAAATCCAAGTAAAAGATTTACTTTTGCTAAGCAAAAGATTTATGTTAAAGCCAGATTCCTCTGATCCAAAGCACAGCATTTACCCCCATTATAATTAAACTGAAGTTTTGTTGCATCCAAGGATTTGTTCAGACTTTTTAGCCAAATTCCAGTTCTTGGGAAAGTAGAGCCTTTCAGTGTCTTTCTGCCAGAAGGCTCAAAGGTGATATTTGTTGGGAGGGGGGGAGGATGCCGCAGCACATGGCTGCGAGCGAAGGACCAGAACTGTGCTGCGGAAGGAGATTTGTACTTACAGAGGATGGAAAGATATTCTGCCACCAAAGAACTTCCCCAGAATAATGGAGAGGGTAAGAAAAACCCAACAGGTAGGGTGATTGGACATGTAGACAGGGACAGAAGTAGCTACAAGTCTGTTGCAGGTGGATGTGTAGATAGGGGAGGCTGGGGAAGCTTCAGCCTGAAATTGGAAGGAACTCAACGGAGTGGCACCACTTCAGGTTTCTGTGTCTCCATAATATGTCATAAAGACAAATTAAAGAGCTGTCAGTTTGCCTTAGGAGAGCTGCAGGTCCCCGGGGAGGCTCGCAGTGTTGGGAGAGGATCAGAACTAACGACACAGCTGGATTTTGAAGCTGCCTGTGTAACAAGCCTTCCCGCACTGCCAGCAGCGTTGAAAGGGAACAGCGATGCGGAGCCAATGGCTTGATTCGCCTTCAGATCGCCGGTCTCCCGCGGGTGTTGCAGAGGCTTCTCCCTGCCGCCTGCCACACAGTCGCTGCCGGGGGTTCCCAGTGGCTCTTGAGGAGATCGCAGGCGCTGCCTGTCCCTGGCAGTCCGGTAAACAATTGGTGTGTAATGTGATAAAAATTCACGGCCCCTTAGTACGGGGGCTTTAAAGCTGTTGTAGACATGCGGCTGGTGACAGGCAAGTTTATTTTAGAGCAGCGTGTGATGGCCTGGGGCTGGAAGCTGCTGTTCATCCCTACCAGCAATGGGATCTTCGTGAGCTAAGTAGGAAATCCTGCTTTAGGTTATGCCTTTTGCTCGTTGTCTGAAAAAGCGTTATGTCCACGCTGTACAATCAAATCCGCAGTGGTTTGCTGGTAACAGGCGCTACTTGGGGTAGGCTTAGTGGTGAATCTTAGTTTGTGCTGCTAGTTGTCAACGTGCGGAACGATGGGCAGATTCAGATCTGCTCGCTGCGTGAACAAAAGAATGGTAATAACGTGTTAGCAGTCGACCGCCTGCAGGTAGTGCTGCACGCGATGCAAAGCTGTCTTGATTTCACCTTAGCTCCTGTGAAGTCCTTTAAAGCGTTTATTTTGGTTTTGGGGAGCATTTTAGCACCTCCCTGCCTACCCCGGTTCTGTTCTTCCTGCAGCTGAAGGTAATCGTCAGCCTGACCTTCTGCAGAATGGTGTTTTGCACTGCCCAGAACAGCTCGTGATCAAGCTTTTGGACTCCTTTGCACTGAATATAGGAAACAGAGATCCTGCTCGCTGTCCTTCCCCGGCTTTGACCAGTCCCAACAGGGACCTGCGTGTTCCTGAGTCACTCAAGGTTTTGGAGAGTTAGTTTAATACAGGCCACGTTGACCAATTTTTTCAATCTCCTGGTGCAATTCCTAAGTAACTCTAAATATTTTCTCCTTTTGTAATTCTTTGAGTGCTTTGAGATGACAAGTGATACCATGATGATATGAAAATGCAGAATTATGATGTTAAAATGCAAAATGGCTAAAAACCCAAACTCATCTAAAGGCATTTAAACGGGACCTTTAAAGGTCCCTTCCAAGCCAGAGCAGTCTATGATGCTATGATTAGTTGTATGGCAGAGCGGTGACTGACTCTGTTATACCGCAGGGTGTCGGGAGCAACGTACCACTCCGACATCTACTACTTGATCAGGCAGAAGCCTAGACCTTGTCCCAGAAGGCCGTAGTTCCTCTGTAAGTAATGCGGGTGTCTCCACAGCCTCCTGTCTCAAACAGATTTTGAACTTTTTGTCTGGAAGAGCACGGACTACGTGCGCTTGCCATCTAGGAGTAGCCGTGAGCTGTCGCGGGCAGAGCTTGTGTGCCAATCAGCGCAGAAGATTTATTCTTGCTGTTTTGCAGCTGCATCCCTCAAGGGTTGCTTTTAAAACCCTCTGTATTTTCTAGATCATTGTTCAGCTCTTCTGGGTAGCAGAATTTTGGTTCTCAGGAGTCTTAAGTTTCTAACAGTCTTTCTTCTGCCCTGTTCTCCCATCTTCCTTCCCCATAAAACCCAGGGTGGTTGGAAACCTCCAGTTATTAGAAGTGAAGCCACATGTGCCACTTCAAATGTCGCGGTGTGAACCAAATCTGAGCTTCCGTGGGATTCTCTGCTCTTGCTGCTTCATCCTCTCTCCCGCTTTTTAGGCGGCTCACGTGCAGTTTAATATGATCAATGTAACAGAAGTCTTTCAAGGGAAGTGAACTCTGTATGTGGAACATATTTTCCCGAGAGTAGTATGTGATGCCACTGGTAATGTGTTGATGCTGAAATGATATTAAAAATATCTTGGCTTCAGATCTTCTGGGCCTTTGAATTTCTGAACCTTTGTCATCTAACTCTGTGTATCCATGCTATATTTGGACAGCTGACTTGCTATTTTAGACACCTCATTTGGATTTAAATTAAAACAGCTTGTGTTGAGACGATTGCTACACTACTGTTTTAGCTGAAGTGAATTTGGGTGTGTAATCAGACCTTAGGGTTAAAAAAAACGAACTGGGAGATGCTGAGTGGGGCTGGCTGCTGCCGAGCCCGCTGCCAGCGGTGCTCCCTCCGGTCCCACCTCCCAGCGCCCGTCCCACCGCCACCCCTGTGCCGGGGCCGCCGTTGAGCTGCTCCGGGTTGCAGCCAGCCATAGCATCAGTCAGCACCATTTTATTTTCTCTTGGTGCCCGGGCCTGGAGCTGGTGGTGTACCAGGAGCCGCTTCATGTGGTAAGGAAGTTTCCCCTTAACCTCCAGTAAGAGCCCTGCAGCGGTCCCAGCTGTGAACCAGTGCTATCTGGTGTAGGCTTCTGAATCATGGCTTCACCTTTGGAGTAAAGGACTTAATAGCTTTCAGGTTGAGAAACCAGGCATGGAAATACGGTACACCATGTCCTGCTTTGCTGGGGGGCCAGATCACTCGAAAGACCTATGAGGAGCCTGTCTGTCAGCTGAACGAAGCAAGATTATGTCTTTTCACAGCATCGAGCACTTCAATTCAGCTTTAGTTGATCGTGGAGCATCCTCTGAGTGTGTTCTGGGGTTTGGAGGGCTCTGCGGCGCCGCCTTACCTGTTGCTGCAGTAGGCTGCTTTCCCGGTGGTTTGTTCTTAACCTGTGGTTTCTCTCTTTCCTCTGACCGCTGATGCTACAAGTTTCCATGACGGCTTCCAAGCTAACACGTAGGTGCTGTCCCTTCAAAACAAAAATACTACTGTGGGGATGGTGGGAGACTGGCAGTCGGAGCTGGTGGCCTGGAGAGATCTCCCAGGGAGGGCGTTAGTTTTTAACTCCAGCACAGATTCAGCCAGTTGACTTGCCAGGAGCACTCTCCGGTGCGGTTTTAAATAAACCTCGATATGTATGAGACTAAAATCCTAACTTTAAACATGGACAGAAATCAGATATCTAGTTCTGTCTCTTCCATCACAACACTTGTCCATCGGCACAGAAGAGACCCAAGTGTGACATGTTTTCCATGTATAATACCTCAGCTTGACTAAAAAGGAGACCATAGAATGGTAATAGATCCAAAAGGCTTTATTTATTATTTTTCCCCCTCACGCTTTCTTTTAGTCCCACTGAGAGATCTCACCATCCCTATTACAAGCCAGGCTTTATAAAATTGCAAGTAATTTTTTCTTTTTTACTTTTTTGTTTGCAAATACAGGAGGAGAGCCTGGGAACAGTGGCTTAAATGAGATCAGTTACACAAGATGTGTTTGGAGGGTGTTGAGCCCAGCTTGGCGTGCAGGACTAGCCGAGAGCATCTCTGGGAAACTGATATTTCTCATTCTTGGGGCTATTACCAAGGCGTATGGCTAGAACATAAAACTGCTCATGTTAATACTGACTTTCATAGAGGTAAATATAGCAACTGAGCTGTAAGTACCTATTTTAAAAGTGCTGCTCCAATATTGAGTTCCCTCTCTGCTGAGTGAGGAGGCTGACCTTCGGCCGATGGCCTCATCGCGCTGGGTGTAGCAGAGGAGAGGAGGAATGGCTGGACTGGCATGTGTTCATCAGCAGCCATTCTGGTTTCTTCTGGGTTTTGACAGTCTTTTGTGTGATGACAGACCTGCTAAGTATTTATTGCTGATGCTGGCGTTCTGCCTACTACTTGGCTTGCTTATCCTAGCAACTGAGGCAGGTGGGTCTGGCTCATGAAGCCGAGAATAGTTGTGCTGCCTTTAAAAATCGAGAGACCTGAGAACAGGTTAAATGTAGTTCCCCTGCAGAGAAAGTTTTGTGTCGTGCTTTGAGAAGAATTTGTGTGATTATATCCTTCAGGAAGGATCACACAATGGGAAAGCTACTCATTTACAACTTTTATGATTTACCAGAGTTGACTAACGCACAAATATTGCTGCTGCCAGGTAGCATCGGATCATCTTGTCAGTCTGGGTTCTTCAGATACTGTTTAATACGGAACAGAGAGGTATGGCTCGGTGATATGTTGAAACATAATGCATCAATTTAAACACCACGTGTCAGAGATTAAATTGCCCTAATGCACATTGAAATGAAAGTATCATTATACACTTGGAGCTCTGCAGCAAGAGAACTCCAGTTAAAATACCCAAACTGCTGCTCACGCGTGAGTACTTACCGGAATGTGAATGTTGCTGCCTGCTCCTGGATGTTCAGAGGCTATCTACACTGTACTTATTTTAACAAATAATTTTAGAAAGCTGTATAAAAATTGACGTCTATCTATTTACCCTGGTGGGATGTGGGAGGCGATGAAAACCCTTCCACAATCTGGAAGCAGGCTGTGGGAGGCTTCAGGTTTCCCACTCCGGTGGAGTTCTGCCTCCAGAAGTTGGGTCTAAAAGCCTGGCTGGCTGGCTCTCTTCCTCTTACTGAAACACGCAATCAAGAAGGCAATAAATACTCAGGTACTTTGGTTTGATTCCGGATCCTGTCCTCGGATTATAGATTTATGTCTAATTTAGTAAAGCAGGCTGCGAGCCAGGGTGTGGGTTGGGATGAAATGCTGATGAAGCACAGTGGATTTCGAGCTGGGGATCAGCAAGGAGAAGCAAGGAATGCAACAGTAGTGGAGAGAGAGATTCTGACAGCGGGATCGAAAGAGGCTCTGTCCTTGATACTGCGTTCACAGGGCGCTTCCCAAAACGCGTGGTGTGTAATTAGTGTCTTTGCAGGGCTCAGTGTGATGTACTTGTATGTTCTTGACCACTGACACGCAGATGAGACTTCTCCCTGTTGAGCAGAAGGAAACCTTAACTGGGTTACTGTGAGGCTGAGCAAGCCTGAAATTGGAGTTCAGTCTTGTGGCCTCCCCGTTGGTATGCTTAGGACATCGTCCCTCGTGTAGCATTTCAGTATTAGTGTATTCGATGGCAACTGCATTTTGTAGTTTTGATAACGCTTAATGAAATAGCCTGCAAGTAGTCTCCAGATCACTGAGGCAGCTTGATGAAGGGCTGCTTCTGGAAGGAGCTCGCCTTGGTTAACTGGCCAGGAGTCACTGGAGATTCATCAAGTGATACCTTCCCTTGCCAGTCCTGACTCCTGGTGCCCACAGCTCTGCGTGAACTGATGTGCAATATGTGATGATGCTCCAGCCGCATCTTTTGCTGCCAGCTCTTTGCCAGCAAGTGCTTTAGCAGGAGCTGGAGTATGAGCAGCGCTTTGACTTTATCCATGCTCTTATCAACGTTTTGTTACCTGTGTGGAGCTGGGGGCTACTGAGTACATCAACAACAGCCATTTCTTTTCCTTTTTTTTTCCAAGGCAAGTGCTTGCTGCAGTGAATTTGGCACCAATTCCCCTGCCAGCTAAGACTTCTCACTGTACAGTACCTTGTTTAAAATGTTCCGGGTAAACAGGATTTCCGCAGATACTTGGGGGTGTCCTGGGTGCCAAGCGTGCAGGATGATACACAGCAGTGTGGTGTGATGGCATTTTCCCGTGCCTCCTGTCTGCTCCAGTACACGGACTGGACGTGGGTAGGAAACGGTGCGTGATGCAGACGGAGGAAGAGGGGAGTTGAGACTTGAAGTGACGAACGAGGCAGTGTCTGCACCCTTTCAGCTGTGTCTGCCGACCGAGCACAGTCGTGGACAGGTCGCCCGGTTGCTGTGTTTCGGATCTGTCAGCTGGATTTTTGCGAATGTGCCGAGGGGTTAACTGTATATGAAGTACCATCCTCTGCTGAAAACCTCCTCAGTCTGAGGAGCAGGATGCTGTGCATTTGTATTTGTCATGTTATTTCTGACCAAGTATCATCTGGGGTCACTAAATCCAGTGTCTCTCTCTTTTCTTAGCTGAAGCTTGAAGATCGCTCTGTGGTCCCTCGAGATGTGGTCAGACATATGAGCTCCAGCGTAAGTGCTTTTTTTCTTTGTCCCTTTTTGATGGTGATACTGCTGCATGGATTTCTGAGATTTGCCAAATTGCCTGAACGGAATTGAACAGTAATGCTTTGAGCATGTTCTATTTTTAGTGTTTGATAGACCTAGCTGCATCCTTTGAAAATGAAATGCTGATAAAGCTGCGTCTCTGCTGTTGCGTATCTGCAAAGGTCTCCTGAGCAAGTGAGCCTGATAATGTCAGGTAATGAGACGAGAAGCTTGTCGATATTGCCATCCTTTACGTTTTAAACCAGTCCGTTCTGAGATGTGGGGAGCGTGGACCTGCTCTCCCGGACCTAACAGGGAGGCTGGAGTGGAGGTAGCTCACGTTGCTGGTGCGTGCCTTATGGTGTGGCAGAGAATTTGGAGGGAACGTTTTCAGGGAAACCTCTCAGTCCACAGTGAGCACCGCCTTGTCCAGTTTCTCCCAGAAATACAGCGAATCCAAACGCTACTGAAGCAGACATACGTTGAAGCATCTGACACAGCCAGGTCAGCAGAAGGCAAGCTGGTTCTTAATCAGCAGCCTATAATCGTTACCTTTACTCTTCCTGGATGCTATTTTAAGTCCTAGTCGTTCTGTTCTAGTTGTGCAGCATTTGTGCTGGTTAGAGATGAGTGGATTTGGTTTTTGTCGGGAATACTGGGAAGGTTGTTCAGATCAATTATCAGATGCGATGTGGGCTCTTCAGGAGCTTAGCTAGGTTGGCAGTTTCTTGCTGTTGCTCACCTAACCTATAACCCCCAGCCATATGGCCTGCCATGTGTGCGCCTCTGTCTTCTCTTGACTTGCTTCCAGCAGTGTGGCTACCAAGGCTGTGATGAAGCAGGCAGCTGGCCACTAACTGCTGCGGCTGCACCACATGGTGCGCAGCCTGGTGCAGGGATGGGGAAGGCCGTTCTCTGACCTGGGTGTTCTGGTTTTTTAAATAAAGCCTTTTTTGTCATTTAAAAAAAAAAGTAAACCCACCCCTTTTTTCACAGAATGTTCCGAAGAGAAGGGAAAAGAACTTGAAGGGTAATTTGAGAAATGCTGAAACAAAATATTTCCTTAAGAAATGTAATTGTTGTTTGAAATGGAAATTTGGAGTCAACTTATTTTATTAGAACTGCAGCTTTATGAAAGCGTTTCAATCCAAAACAAAGAACTGCTAGCAAATTGAAATGTCAGCTGTTCGTGCTGTTGTACCTGGCACAGCTGGGCTCTGTAGTATATCCTTCTTGCTCAGAGGGATGCTTTGAGCCCGGCCTCTCAGCTGTTTGTTCTCCAGTGCTTCTTAAAGTCATTTTAAGCTTTCAGGCCAGCAAGTTCTTCTCCTCTTGGCAAACGTGGATGTGCTGCCTTTGTGTGCAATTTCCATGCTCATCTGAGCAGACATTGGCCTCTCTGGCTTGCTGCGCGTCAATCAGTAGATACATTGCCCAACAGTCGTTTTGCACCCTCCTTTATTGTCCGTTCGTCTGTTGAAACACTGGCTTTTCCTTGACCGTTTGTCCTAGTGGTTGATAACTTCGCTTTTTGTAATTGATGGAATGGTGAGGGTATAACTCAATTTCTTCTCTCCCCTCTAGTCAAAAGCATAGCAAATCTGAATATGACTTATGCTTCACCTTGCCCTCAAATATGTTCTAAATGTCAGTGGTAAATGAAACAAACCCCTTCTATCCCAAAAAAAACCCTTCACTTGTTTATCAGATGTGTTCCAAAAATTAGAAAAGAATTTAAAATAGAAAATCTGCCGGTGTCAGCCTGCCAAATTCAGGGTGTGGGATGGTTGCCCTGCACCAGTTGGCCTGGCAAATGCACAATGTGGAACTCGCTCTGTGATCACCACGCTCTTAGGGCTTGTTTTTTTAACTTTGAGCGGGAAGGAGTCGAACTCCTCTGTTCCTCAAGAGAAGAGCTGACTCAAATTCAGGTGCTTCTCATCAAGCACTGAATGTGGGGAAAGACCGCTTCTGAGGGTAGTGCGTACAGCCCGATCACCTTCTCTGAACGCAGCTGGGCCTGTAAGTCCGATCCAGCGGGATGAGAAGTGGTGAAAGTGGCAGCGTCCGTTTTTCCAGGTGACATGCTAATTTGGGGGAAGGATTCGAAGTAGGTCTGTAATCTGTCAGACACTTGGATTTTGTTGCTTCAAAGGGTGCTGGGCTATCCTGTCCCTTTTAAATACAGGAATAAGAGGGTGGTGTAAAGACCCCCGTATTACAAAAGAGTGTTGAGGGAAAGAATAGAAGGATGGGAGGCAGAAGATGTGGGGCTGCAGCCTACGCTTGCTGAACTGCTCTTCTCTCAGACAGGAGTTTGCTGGTCTGCCTTAAAGCCTTGTCTCTGATGGGGAAGGAGGAGAGTCCCTTCTCCATCCATTCACTGCTTAAATACTCGGTGCCTCCAGCGTGGTGCCTGCCATCAGGGTACCAGAAGCAGCAGGAAGAAAATCTAGGGAGTGCATTTTATTCTGGTGTGAGCAGGGCTTGAACCCATCAACTCTTCTAATGAAGATCAGTCACCTGCCTTTTCCAGTTCTGCTGTTGGAGTTGATGGAAATTGCTTTTTGTAACAGAACTGTGAAACGTCAGGTCATTTCGCTTGCCCCCCCTTTAATGGGAGCGTTTAATGAACAGGACGGGACGGTTGTGCTGGGGCAGGCTGGTGGGGAGCCGTGCTCCGGCTGCAGACCTGCCCTGGAAGACAAGAGACAGGCTGGCAACTTCTCGCGCCGGGACCGCATTGCTGAGCGCTGCTATAATCGGAGTGATTCAGCAGAACCCCTCCGCCTGCAAATCTGCCTCCCCTGTTGCAGGCTAATGTTTCATGTGACAGTGAAATAAATAAACTCATGATAAACAAAGGTTCAGTGGCAGGTGAGGGAGGAGGGCTGTGACTCAACAGCCCCGTAGCTTCTGGGGCTGCTCACAACACTGACCTCTGCTTTCCTAACCACAGACGGTGCTCTGTGCTTGCTCAGTCACTTTGCAACTGGAAGGAGAAGCAAGCTGAACTGAACCCGGTGCCCTTGCCCGTGACGAGGTGGCACCCAGCTGCCTTAGATGGGAGGCAGGCGTGTAGGGTGGTGCAGGCGCCTTCTCCATGGGGAAACTGCCCCGTAGAGAATGGGCAGAGGGTATTGGTGTACGTCAGTCGCCCCAGGCCTGGTTTTATTGCTTGTTATTCTTTCACCATCAATAAAAGAGGGTGTTTAGGCCCAGAGACAAGATGATCCACAGAAACTGCAGGTGCTCGGTTGTATCACGTCTCAGAGCTGCTGCCGTGTTGGCTGCTGATAAAGGAAAAATTATTTCTGAAATGTTCAGTGCAGGGCAAGGGATTTGTTTCTTGAGGTTTTTTTTGGTTCTGACTACTAAGAAATCTGAAACACAGGGCCCAAACTGCAAAGCATGGGCAGAGGATGGACTGGGCCTACTTTAATTTAGCTTAATCTGGAGGAAAAGCAGGGTAGGTGGCTGTGCTCTGGCCTTCAGAAGCTGTGGGTTTTGGTTGAGCCTGTGCCACTTCTGAGCAGGCCTTGCTCATCCCACAGCTCGAATCGTGCCGGTAGCAGCTGTCGTGAATCCAACATAGTTCTGGCAGACCCTTTTCAGGTGAGCGTTACGGTACGGCTCTGCTGGGCGCTCTCCTGGCAGCCTGCGCAGGCTGCAGGCTACGTTAGGCTTGGCTGCTGCCTGACGTGATGGAGCTGGAGCTGGGAAAAAGGCTCCCTTTGCTTCCCAGCTTTTCTAGAAAGAAATGGGAGTGATACGTGGAGCAGCTGGAGGGAACGAGCCCCTGCTGCTTTGGCTCTGCCAGCCCAGCTCTCCCAGCCCTCCATGCATGGCGCTGCCTGGGGCAGGACCCGCTCTCCTCATCGCCGCCTCCCGGGGGGCTGAGGAGCGCAGGGTTTGTGGGATGCGAGGAAGAGGACTTGCAGCAGGCGGGTGGAAAGCAAGCCAGCCAAATGGGCTGAGCGATCTGTCCAGGAATTACCCGGGACTGCGGGTGTCTGTAGGGTGTTGTTGCGCTAACTACCAGTCCCTGAGGCGAGACTGGATGAGTTCAGCACCAGCAAACTCCTGAACTCCCAAAAGGGCTGCCCAGGGCTCTGAGTGAAAGCCTTGAATAAATATTTAATGCGGTCGAAAGAACAGCATGTTTATAAGTGGACTGAGCAAACAAATCCACTTCTTGCAGGGTAGAAGCCCTGCGAGTGTTACGCTCAAGTCCTGTTGGAGCAGAGACCTTGATGTTGGAGACAAGGACAGCTTCAGAAGTTGCTGATACCAGGGCATTTGTCATCCTGGCCCTCAGTCAGCTTTTATAATGGACTTGTGGTCTTTAATAAATAAGAGTATCGATTGTCCCAGCTGTCAGGAGGCCAGGGCAGCTGCCGCATTTGACAGTGTTTGGGTTAGCAGCCCTTCCTTGCAGGCCTCCGCCATATGTGTGAGCAACGTGCATATTGCGTGCTCCCTGCCAAACTATCCCCAGAAGGCTCTTGACAGCATGCATTATTTTCTTGGGGACAAAAAAGATTAAAACTTTGCTAAAAAGTGAGGGAGATAATGACAACCATCTCGTAATTGGACCAACTGTAAATTATCTGGCTTGAAACCTTGAAATCTGACAAAAGGTGCCAGATTTTTTTTTTTTTTAGTATGGCAGCAACTGAAGACCATGTGAATTGTCCTGCAAAATCAGGCTTTACGTGAGGAGTCATAGCTAGTTTTAAAGGTTTTCCCTTGTGTGCTGGGGTTGATCACCTACCCCTGCCTTTGGCTCAGGGCAGTACCTGCAGGACGGTCCTACGGAGTTGCAGAGATCTCAGTTGGATAGACCCAGGGGCCAGGCAGATCTTAAAGCAAGTAAATGCTAAACCCTGACATAGCGTGGTCTTATTTGACCAGATGCAGGAGTCTCTGGGCTGCTGCATTAGCAGCCATTGCAAATTTTAACTGGGAAGAAAACACTGCAGGTCTTTAATAGTGATCTCGCCTTCTGAGTTGTCTCAGGGTCACGTGAAAGGCCCCTTCAGAACGAGGGCCTGAGGGGTACGAGGCGGGTTTGCTCTTGAGACCCGTCTCTGCACTTCCCATCTGCACAGGGAGCACATACGTGTGTATGTAGGACCTTCCCTAGGTGATAAACTGTTTTTCTCTTTTGTGTTTTCAGGACAGCCAGTGTGGGACTGTAATTGATGTCAACATAGAGTGTGCTGTGAAGCTGGTGGGAACCAACTGCATCCTCTACCCTGTCAACAGCAAAGACCTGCAACATATCTGGGTGAGAACACAGCCAAAATACACGTGGGAGCCAGGGCTTGGTGGCTTGGAGGGCTGCTGCTGTATTCCAAGTAACACATGCAAGGGAGGCATCCATATTGTGCAAGATGCATCTGCAGTTTGGTTTTATTTTAAACTTACTGAAAGCATCCTATCCCTGGAAGAAGATGATGCAGCATCGCCTCATCTCCCCATCTGTTCTGTGTTTCTGATCACATCGCTGAGGCCAAATTGACTTGGAGGGCTAGGCTGACATTGAATTGTGTGAGAACTTCTGCACCGAGATGGGCTGGTGTGACGACCTGGTTGGGGCAGCCCCGTGGCAGTGGCACAGAGGTTCTGAGCTGCAGCGGTGGTGTTGTTTAAACAGGCTATAAAAATGCTGAGAGGAGGCGAGTATCTTTCTGTTGAGCTGGAACAGTCTGAAACGTACCTGGTTCTGCCTCTCGAGTGGGTGGGTGATTTCCAGAGACCAGGTGGGGTAGGATTTCATCACTCTTTTTCCTCTGAGAAAAAGATAATTTGGGAGTGAAGAGCAGGAGTATCACAACCCTTCTTAAGAAACAGCTTGTAGAAAGGCAGTAGGGTACGGGCTTCTCTGCCTGGGATGGAATATTAAGGCTCAATGATAAAAAATAATTGTTAATATTGGCTGAAGGCAAGTGTGACTTAGCAAGTTTAAGATCCAAGGAAAAAATCCCAGAAAGCCTGAGCTGTTTAACTGGAGAATCCAGGCTATGTGCTGACTGTCAGGCAAACTCTTCAATGTACGTTCATTCCGGTTTACAGCGAGATCTGCAGTTGCTGTCATAAATCCCTTTGAGATTGCTCCCTAGTCTGCATTGTCTGAGGACTTGCTGATCGCTCAGAGTACACGGGTTGATGTTCATAAGGCTTGTTTCATGTTTTCTTCATAGCCTTTCATGTATGGTGACTACATAGCCTATGACTGCTGGCTGGGCAAGGTCTATGATTTGAAGAACCAAGTCATCCTCAAGCTTTCCAATGGAGCCAGGTACTTCTCTCTGTTGAAGACTGTCCCCCTTGGGTTTCACGACGCTGAGCTGTTTTGGGAGAACTGGGAACAGGTTGGGCTTCTCATTTGCATACTGATAAATCATCTGCTTGCGTTATCTTCAGAGGTAGAGTAAGAATACATCTTTCTCTGAAAACACTGAGATTCATTGGTCACCCTCCGGAAGAACTGTTGTCTGGAAGGTGACAATTTTTTTCAGTCCCAGCACATGAGTCCTCCAGAACTAAAGGGTGTTGGTTTTTAAGCTGCACTTCTCCCCTGGAAAAGTGGCTATTTAAGATGGATCGCATGTGCCAGACTTTTTCTCAGTAAGAGTGCATACCTTCACTGAGACGTAGGGAGGGAAGATTCTTACTTTGGGGGAAGAACAAAATCTGTGAAAGTGTGGAACCTGCAGGCTAGTGGTTTTCATCAAAGACGAAAAAGCAGCCCAAGACTGAACAGCACTGCTTTATTTTCACTGTTATTTACAACTGTATTAGGAATGTTTTTTCAATGAAGACGTAATCCAAAGTCCTATCTCTAGAGAGGTTTAACCAGAGACATTGAAAGAAATATCGGTTAACTTATTCTGTAGTTCTGCAAAGCCAGCAGAAGGACCTGAATTCTGTTCCTTGTGCGTGTCGGACAGTTACTTGAGAACTAAAACAGTCTGAACTCACTACGTTCGCTCTGTTACTGAGACACGTCTTGTCCAACAAACTTTTTTATTGAAAAGGAAGGAAGGAACCAGCGGAGGGCCAAGAGGCTTATGGGCCTGGCACTGGGGGATAACCCATCTGTCTTGTAAATTGAGTGTTGACGTTGATGCTTGAAAAAAAAAAAATGAAAACAAACCCACAACCCTGCAGCCAGCTCTGAGTCTTTCTAGGAGAAGCGAGTAATGCAAGAGCTATAAGAGATGATTGGTGGATGCGTCTGTGATCTTGATTGTTTTAGCTTTTGGTTAATGCAGACTGAAAGGCTCTTACGCATATGTTAAACTGGGAGTGAAAAATAGCTACGCTTCTCTATCTGTATCGCCTGCAGTTACTGGTGCAATTTAAAACCTTGCTTGGTTGCTGTTACCAGCTCATGCAGAACTATGTAAAATGAGGTAACTGTTTTCAAAATTTCTTCCTAATGAATCACTTGAAACCTCACCAGAACTCACTCTGGAAATGAAGCTATTACTGAAGCAAGTATACCCAAATTGTCTTTAGGCTCCAGTGTTGGTGTGACTAACAAACGGAGCTTTTGCAGCAGATAAATCTTGTCCAGCACCCTGCATATTACTTAATTATTTTTTTTTTACATGTTGAAGGGAACATTTAAATACCAGGCAGTACTTTTATAGCTTGTCTACAGCCAGTTTTGCTGTGGACCATAAAGGCTCAGCGATATACTGCTGGGCATATGGACAGACCTGCTCGGGCAGCGTTAGTTACTTTGGTGCTGTTTACTCTTGAGATGGATGGCTGTGGAAATGCCACCGTGCCTCTTGTCTGTTTTCCAGGTGTTCTATGAGTACAGAAGATGGAGCCAAGCTGTATGACGTTTGTCCCCACGTCAGTGACTCGGTGAGCTGCTGGTTCTCCTGACTCTTTTTGATCAGCTTCCTCTTGTAAACTTTTTGCGCAGGAGGGAGGGGGAAGGCAAAGCCATAGGCACTTATTAATCCTGAAAATTAAACGATGCATCTCAGCTGACAAGCACTTCACTAGATCTTCACTTGAAGTAAGTGTAACAGGATGTAGCTTAAAGGTGATGTTAGTAACGAGCAGGTTTTGGGGAGGTATTACAATTAGTATATCCAACTGCTTTCTTTGCAAACAACTTGCATAACATGCAGTCAGATGGCTGATGTCAAGGCAGTTCACTGTCTGCTCATTATATCTGTACATGCTTGAAAAGGCTCTTACTCCATTTAACGCTTTCAAAATTGTTCCCCTTCTGGAAAAGGGCATATTGTTTAAAAGGTGTTCTGCTAGAAGCATGGTTCCAGATCATGTAAAATACTCTCTCTTGCTATTGTAATCCATGGCATTCTCTCAATGGAGACCTGCCGCCACGCTGGCGTTTTCCAGATCACGTGGTGGGGAAGGTTTTGCTGGCTTTTAGGTAAAACACGGAGGTCCCTGTGTGATGACGGGATCTACCCTCTCACCTTGAAAGGCTGACGACAGCTTGCTTGTTCTTCCACACAGCATCAGTAGGGCCTGGCTGCACTTCTGGCCGCGGTCTTGGGAGTTGACTGGGAATGGCGTGTGATCCTCAGGAACTAGCAATGCAGTCAGCCCTCGTCCGTCCCAGCCTTCAAAGCAAAGGTCCCTTTGATCTAAAACTGCTCTTCGGTTAAAAGTCTATGCCTGTTTCTTGAAGAGTAAATGGACTATCAGTTTAATAGGGTGTGCTGCTGTGGTTTTCTTGTTCTGTACAGAAAAGGGGTGGTCTGTTGCTAGATGTTCTCCAGCGTCTTGGTCTCTGCTACTTTGGGTTGCGCAGTACGTTTTCCACTTGCTAAATGGATGCTGTAGCAGCTTCCAGCTTCTGGGTACCGAACTCTGAGATACCTTGGTTTGAGTCAGGCCGCCTTTAAAGTGTACATAATCCTCTGGAGGCTTGCGGCTTGGTCTGAAACATGAGTTGTCTCCAGTGTTACTCTTGATCCTGTGCTCAGAATTGCTGTGTGTTACTTACCTGACTTAGATCTCTTCGCACTGCTCATCCTTTCTGACAAATTACAAGACTCAATACGGTTTTGTGCTCAGTATTTTATCTACCCTAAACTGCTCCGTCCGCCCCCACATTCTGAATCTTCAGCTCATCAAGTCACTCTAAATAGCAGTGGGAAAGAGCTCTAGGACAGCAATTGTTGTGTTTACCACCCTGTTTTGTTTTCAAAGAACTGTCATATTCACTAATCCACTTAAGACAGCAGTAATACAAACTTAATTTGACAAGCGGAGGAGTGAAGGCAGGCATCCTCTGGGTCTGAAAGCTGTAGGTACTTGAATTAGAGCACGGAAAAGAGATGGGTGTCCTTGCCCAGATCTCGGCCCACCTTGGCTACTTCGTTACTGAGAACACTGGTGTGGAAATCCACATCTTTTGTTTCCTCCCATACCTTTGCGTCTCCCCCACTGAGTCATAGGCCCATATGGATGTGTGACAGAGCAGGTTGCTATAGGAACTGCTGGGCTGACTTAGGAGAGGAATGAGCTTGAGAGATGGGCAACTTGAAGACTTTTCCTTTATGGTTAATCTTACTGATCATGAATAAGAGAAGAGAAATGCTGGAATCTTAAATCTTAAGAGCAAGAGTCCTTTATGCTGGGTTTTTTTTTTTCTCCTCCCTTTCTTCCGCAGGGTCTCTTCTTTGATGATTCATACGGCTTTTATCCTGGACAAGTCCTCATCGGGCCTTCTAAAGTCTTCTCCAGTGTGCAGTGGCTCTCGGGTGTGAAGCCTGTTCTGAGCACAAAGAGCAAGTTCAGAGTGGTGGTGGAAGAGGTAAGGACTGACAAGCTGACACATGGCCACCTCCTGCGCAGAACGGGCCCTGGCTGGCGTTTTGGAGCAGAGTCAGCTTGCCATGGTAACCTTCCAAGAGCAAATGCGCTGTGGCTCTCTTCTTCTGAGGTGACAAATTCCCTATTGTGGACTGACAGGACTTTTGAGCATGGCTTGGCTTTTACTCCCAAGGGTCCCTGCCAGCACCCTGTAAAGTGATCGTGTGCCAATACACTTAGAGGCCAGTACTGCTGATCATTAGGGTGGTAGAAGCACCTCTTCTGTTGAAACTTAATGTTGCATGCTGTCCAAAAAGGGAAAAACGTTGCTGACTTTCTGCTGAAAGAGGGAGCAGCTCCAAGTCCATTAGCATGTCTCTTTGTGACATTGGACTGCTGATTTGTATGTACTATAGCTTCCTTCCCAAGCCAGGTGCCATCTTTCTTGAAGTTAAAAACTGTAGAAGCTCCTGGATGTGGTGAAACTGCACTTGGCCATCTTAAATGATGAAAACAGGTCTGCTCTCTTCCTGTGCGTTCAGATCCTGGACACTGGTCTAGGAAAGCTGCTGAAAAATTCAATTGCTTTCTCTCTCTTTACATTGTAGGTACAGGTGGTAGAACTAAAGGTTACTTGGATCACTAAAAGCTTCTGTCCTGGAGGTACTGACAGTGTGAGCCCTCCTCCCTCGGTCATCAGCCAGGAGAACCTGTCCAGGTGAGATCAGTTTAAAACTTGTTTTCGCTCCCAGCACCCCGGGCCTGCACAGACTATGGGTGACATGCCTACCAACTAATTAGACACAATGCTGCTGTTTCCAGTGGGTTTTTCTCCTTGTTGTATGCCTGTATATTCCAGAGCTTCAAAAATGTGAGAGAATAGCTTCCAAATCAGTTTAGCAGACACTTGAGTTACCAATACAGGGGCTACCATCCCGCCACTCCTCTCCAAGTACTCTCCAGCTGACAAGTGCATAGAGGAGGGTGGTGTCTGGCAACAGCTCGCTTCTTCCCTCCTCCTTCCACTTGTGTCTGGAGCAGGCTGCAGCTCTTAACTGTGCGGGCGCAGTAAGCAGCGGGGGTGTCCTGCTCGGGACCGGTGCGGAGGGAGCATCGGGTGCCCTCTGCAGGCTACCGCTGCGAAAATGGGCTGACAAAACTCGGAAAGAAAAGTCAGATGAGTAACAGAATAGCACAATGCAGCGCAGTTCCTGCCTGGAGCTCATAAGGAATCTGGAGGAGAAGAGCTCTGCGATGACGGCGAAAAAGCCAGTGCCAGCTTCAAATGTCTCTCGGCAGCTGTCTCTGGGGGGGGAGCTGGGGGAGAGGAGTGACTGACGTCCGACCCAAACCCTTTATTCCCACCCAGTCCCTGGTGAGATGTCCCACTCCTCCTTTGGAATTGTGTGCCTGGAAAAGGTTTGGTGTGATGTTGGCTTCTGCCACCCCAAAAGCGCCGTTGGTGCGAGGTCCTGCCAGCCTTGTGAAGGCCCTGGTCACTGCTAGGTTCTCTTACTGCTTTTGCACTTTGCTCATGGCTGTCCTCCCGTTCTACCAGGGTAAAGCGTCTGGGGTGCTTTGACCATGCCCAAAGGCAGCTTGGGGAGAGGTGCCTCTATGTGTTCCCAGACAAAGTGGAACCTGCAAAAATCACCTGTGAATGCCCTGAGAGGAACTGTGTCCTGGGCGAAGGATCAGTTGCCAAAAAGGTGAGTTGAGGGGTCGAGGGAGGCATTGACTTCTCTGAGCGCTTCTGGTCGCTGTGGCTTTTAAAGCAGAAATCTTCCTGGCAGTCATGTGGTCTGAAATGCGATTCCTGAAGTGGTTGTTGTAAAGAGTAATGGCTTCTTGTTGCCAGCAGCGAAGTCACCTTGTACAGCAGTCTCGCCACACTGGGTGAAGCGTGCAGCTAATGCCACGAGAGAACATGAACAGGACGTTGAACGTAGAGGTGTCACCTTGCAGGGGTCAAGCTGTGTCGGAGCCGGTGTGCCATGACAGCTGGGACTGTTACACATGTCATTTCTGTTAGCATGACCTCAGGTTTCTTGTGGAGCTGAACTGTTCAGTTAAATCCTTGCTACAATGAGACAAGAAAGAAGTCTTTGCTTCCCAGGCCAAATGAGTCACGCTATGGTTTCTACACGCTGGCCGTAGAGCAGCGGTGTTCCTAGAATAACAGGCTATCAGCAGTGTGGATGGTGACCTCCCTGCATAGCTGTGTCTGTTACATAGATTAACATGTGCAACCTCTTGTGGCTTCCCATAACAAAGTTTTGAACATGCTTAAAATAGCCTTAAAGAGCAAAACTGACTTTCCCTGGAGTAGTCCAGTGCTGCTCAGGAACTGGCTGGTATTTGCTCCTGAGTAGAGCAGTGGTGAGCTGCTGGTTTGCAGAATACACTGGTGCAGGTGGAGTGTGCGGAGGCCCGTGGGGTGCTGTTTTCCTCTCTGTCCCAAGCTAACCACTCCCCAGGTCGGCTGGCGGCTTGCTGACTGTACAGGCGTATTGTCTGACCCAGGTCTGCTTTCTCTAGGTGAGGCGGCTGCTGAAGAAGCAGATAGTGAAGATCATGTCGTGCTCCCCGGAGTCTCAGGGTACCAGCGAAGCCCCTGACAAAGAGTCTGCTGCAGCTGCTGACCAAAAATCAGAAGAGCTTAAGCCTGGATCAAAGTGTGAGCTGGATGACTCTTCCAACAGTGCACCAAGTCCTGGGGAGAGAAAGGAGGAGCAGCCTGAAGAAACAGGGAAGGAGAAAGGGGGAGCAGCAGCGCGACAGCAGCAGCCTCCCTTTCTGCTGAAAGACGAAGGGTCATCCGACTACCGGCTTCAGTCCATGGAGCAAGATGCTGATGATGAGGCAGCTGATGACACTGATGACACTAGCTCTGTCACCTCTTCTGCTAGCTCCACTGCCTCATCCCAGAGCGGCAGTGGCACTGGCCGCAAGAAGAGCATCCCTCTTTCCATCAAAAACTTGAAGCGGAAGCACAAGAAAAAGAAGACCAAGATTTCACGAGAGTTTAAGCCAGGAGACAGGTGAGTTGGATTTCCAAGCTTGCCAAAATATCCCTTATCGAAGTTCTCAGGTGTAAACCCCCTCCTCAGCTTGGGTGGAGGATGACGGCGTGCCTCATGTTAGAACACCCCTTGGTGGTAACCAGCAGTGATTACCTTGTGGTGACTGTGCAGTGGCCTGGCTGAAACCAGCTTGGTCTCAGTCCAGCTTCTGATGAAAGCGGAGCCACGTGACGTGACACTGATGCTATTCTATCTCAGCTGCGCCTCAGGGCATCGACAGCATATCTGTGCTGTGCTAGACTCTACGCAGAGAAAGGGACAGGTGAATAAAGATCATACCGCTTAAACATGACACTAATTGGTTACCTCCTCGGCAGCGTCTGCGGAGAGGCTGAGGATGGGCCGTGCTAGCAGGAATGGACAGCTTATCCCCAGAGCTGTCTCCAGATCAGCGCGGAGGGCTGTGCTGGCAGGCATTCGTACTGCAGTGGTCTCTGTTATCCTTACCCTGCTCTGGAGAGAGATCTGCAGCTTTTGCCAGCAGTATAGTTCTTAGTGGGTTTTTAATGAACAAAATACACTCCTTGAGAGCCTTAGAGGAATTTATTTCAGCAGCTTGCGGGAGGGAGGATTGCAGGTATCTGCCCATTTCTAGATAAAACTGGATCTCAGCAGCTTTGAGGATGTTTTCAGGGGTGCAAAGACATCTGACAGCTGGCTGGCCTGTCTTGCTGGCTTCCCTGGGCTGCTTAGTTCTATACAGATCCTGCCTCAGAAATGAACTAGTGCAGATAATACGTGAGAATCCTCCCAGAAAAGTGACATTATCAGGATTCAGGGGATCCGGTAGTTTGAGAATGCCATGAGCTTCATTCATGTTTTGTTTGGGTATTTTAGCTTTGCCTGTATGCAAGGAGAGTTGTTCCCTTAGTCCTTGTGGGTTTTGGAGAAATTGGATTTGAAGGTCACAAACACGAGCAGCGCAGTATTCGAGTGAAGGGAAAAAAAAAAAAAGGAGGGGAGTGTGTGATAGAGTGCCTGGGAACTGATTCTCAGGTCAATTTTCACTTCACTCCCTGTTGCTGAGTGCTTCTGCCTCAGCAAAGGCTTTGCTAAGGAGAGCTTAGCTGGTAAACCTGGTAGCTTTCTGCACAGGCAGAAGGGGAGAAATCCCTGTGACAACACCGAGAGATTCCTGCGCTGGGTCTGGGCAGCTCCGTACAAGGAAATGCAGAGATCAGCTGTTGGAACGCTTTGCAGAGATGACCGTGTCACGGAAAAGAAGAAATACAGGTTTTTAAGCACAGAATGTGAAACCCCAGCTGACACTTCAAAGGGCGTATGTGGCAGCTGGTCACAGCTCAGTACGAGCGGTCTTCGCTGTTCGAATGCTCAGGCGAAGGTGGTGAGACCATCAGCGGTGTGCTGCCAAGCACTGCTGAGAGCTGCAGAGCGGACGGGCTCGCTGCCGTCAGCCACCAGACCCGATGTGTCAGCTCACGGGCACCTCCGACTGCAGGGGACCAACTCAGCAACTGGCTTTACCATCATTTAGTGACTTGCTGCAGCTCTCCGGGCAGCGCATAGACCTCAGGTTATCTTTTAGTGAGGATATACAGGGATTTTTACTAATGCCAAGTCATGATTTTTGTTTGCGAAGCAGCATAACTGCGCTGCAGACGGGGCCGTATCACTTCCCTGGGTGGCCTGCCTTTCCACTCTTTGTCCTTGGCTGCACATGCCCCGGCTTCCCCCAAGGACCCATCTCTTGGCCTGTCGCCCACCTCGCTTGACCTGCTACAATTTCCTTCTCCAATAATTTCTGCTGTTGAGTGCTTGGCCCTATGAGAAACTTCATATTATTTCTACTTTAAAATATTTCTCTGACATCCATAAAAACCGTGCTGGAGGGAAACAGTTGTGTTTGCCTATTGTATCTTCTTTGACTTGAAACCAACAGAAATGCAGCACTTGTGTTATGTGTGGAAGTCCTGGCCAGCAAAATAAGGACAAAATTTAAAATCAGCGAGGGATTCAATTTTTTCTGTGCTGTAGGAGAGATGAAAATGGTGGAGGGCTCATTAGCAGAGCCTGGCCAGCTAGGCTGCAGCTCTGCTCCTCCTGCCCCCAAGCGAGTTGTCTCTTCAAGCAACTCTGTCGAGCTCCACAGCGGAGTACCAGCGTGTGGTCCATTGTTGCATGTTTGGGTTTCATTTCTGAGCTGCAGAGACACACATGTATGTGTTTGAACAGCTGGGAAGGAGACTTGTCTCTTTTAAACAAAATTCTTTTGCTTTACCCACATTCAATGTGTTGCTGCTCTTTTTTTTCCTTTCTGGAAGGGCTGAGATGGATGCTCCTTTATCTTTCCTTTCCAGTCCCATGCTCCTAGTTTCAAAGACTCCTCAGAGCTGCCAGGCTGGAAGGTGCTTCAGTGGAGAAGATCTTAAGTTTCAAAGTATTTGAAGCTCCTGTTGTGCCTCTGCCAGGGGTAGAAAGTGGGTGCTACTAGATGTTAATTTGCTCCACTAGGAATAAAAGTGAGCTCAGCATCAACTCCCTGGAAAGTAAGTCCTCCTGCAGTATAGACTTGCAGCAGTGTAATATCTGCAGTGACTGAGAACCTGTCAAAGCAAAACCTGCTGTGTAGCTGCTTCTGCTGGGTCTAGATGGAGTTTCCTGACTTGCTTCCCAGCCTGCTGATACGGGTACCCTCGCGTTGCTGAGATCCGTCTTGATTCCTTATGTTGGCAGCATCGCGTTCTGGTAGTGCTCGTGCACGTTCCCTCTGGTAACTCGTTGCCTTTCTGTGTTCCCAGGGTTGCCGTAGAAGTGGTGACCACGATGACTTCGGCTGACGTGATGTGGCAGGATGGCACCGTGGAGACAAACATTCGCTCCAACGAGCTGATTCCAGTCCACCATCTGGACAACAACGAGTTCTGCCCTGGGGATTTTGTGGTGGACAAAAGAGGTATTGGGTGTCAAAACAATGCTCTCCTCAGGGAGCAAACATGCTCTTAATTGTGAAGTATTCTTCAATCTGGATCTCCTAATGGACACTGTAGCCCTTTTTACAGTAGTTGTTAGTAGTGCTCGCTTGAGGTGGGTGCAGGAGCCTAACAAGGGACAGACAGTGATTCAGGTGACTTAACACGAATGTCAGCAGAGAACCATTATCTAAATACCAAGGATGAACTATTGACAACAGGCAAAATGGGAAAGGAATAAATGCCAAGGAACAAAGCTAGGATTCTCAGGATTTCTATAGGGTAGAGGTGGCCCACCTTCTCCTTGAAAGTGCAAACGTCTCTGAGCTCTCTCGCAGAGTAAGGGGAGAAATGACTGACTTGCATTGCTTTTTCTGTATGGCTTACCTGTCATGACCCTCCATTTTTTTTCTTGGAGGGTTTTGGGATCCAGAGGCGGCATCTTGCATCCCTTTTCTTCACCAAACCAGTTGGTAACGCTAGTGTACACAAGTTCACAGTACAAGTTCAAGGAGACTTACAGCTTTTGGATACAAAATATTGATGGCACACCATCTGGCTCTCAGCTCCTCTTCTGTTCTCGCAGGGACAGACCCTCAGCAGTGGGGAGCACAAGATACTGTCAGACTGGGAAGAGGGAAAGCTGGCTTAGCAAAAAAAGATGCTGTTTTGCGTGGCCATTTCTGATGACTGTGGGTTAGACATGGTTTGTGGAAACTGAAGTTATCCATCAGCTCTAGCTCTACCGTTCTAGTTTGGCCTCTGGGAATCTGTATTCCTCTGTGTCTGTCAAACATACTCTCCAAGCAGTCTGGGATGCCCGCAGTTCCTTGCATCCCCCTGCTAAGGGTGCTGGGAGGTGGATCTTGCATCCAGATAAATCTGAAAGGTATCTGGATACCGGTGTACAGGGTAACAGCCCAGGCCTAGGGAGGTGGTCCAGGCCCAGCTTTGGTGCTGCTGGATCTCCGATGCATGTATACGCACATGTATGCCTGCCTGCCTTCCACCTTTGTCCAGTCCATTTTTCCAGAGGACCAAAACTGTTGTGGGTGGCACATTTCTAGATGAAGAGCTCGGCAGCCAGGGCTGCTCTCGGGGAGCTCTTGGCCAGCCTGTCCAGAAACTCTGACGGTCTTGGTGTAGAGCTGATCTGGAGAGCAGAGCACTAAGGTGGCAGCGTCTTTTCTCTTGGTGGCAGAGCTCAAAAGTGGTCTCAAAGTGAATGTGTTCACCCAGCCCAATGCAACATAACCTTACTTCATCATCACTCCGTGCCCCATTATAGTGCAACTCATTAGCCAAGTACAATTTTGACTGTGTAGGAAGAACTATTTTTCCTCCTGCTGCTCACAAATGGAAGGTTTCAGCTGTGAGAGCTTGGGAGCTGACAGCTTCAGTTGCTGTGCAAAGTCTGTGCTCCTCCACTTAACTTGTCTGTTTTCTTCCCTACCATTGCGACCAAAAGCTCAGAGCTCCCAGGACCCCGGGTTGTATGGAGTCGTGCAGTCTGGTGACCATATTGGCCGTACCTGTGTGGTGAAGTGGTTCAAGTTGAAATCCAGCGGAGATGATGTAGAGGTAAGTGCAGGAGCCACTGCCCGTTGGAACCAGCTAAGAGAAAGCAGCCACAAAACAGCACAAGCTTCACAGATAAACACAGATAAGCCTGGGAGTCAGCTCTGCAGTTGAGTTTGTCCTTGAGGATGGGAACAGCAATGTGCTTTTGGGCCTGGGAGGCTTAGGTAGAGGTGATGTCGCTTCATATTTGTAGAAGCCTGCAAGGCAGCAAAGACCAAGCAGAGGGTTTACATCCCATAAATCAACATCAGGCTCTGGTACGGATGAAGATTTTTGCTGAAGTTGTCAGACAGTTGATTTCTTGAGTTCACTATTAGAATTTTTCCTTCCCATGTCTTTGCTAGTTCATGGAAAGAGAGTCAACCTATTGCGTGTTGTCCTGCTTGCCTCTGCCGGGCACTATTGCCTGTAGTCAGCCTAATACCTTTTCCTCGGGGCTTGTAGGAACACTGTATTTTGCAGTCTTGCTAGACTGCAGTCTAGTTGGGGATGGGAGGGGACTTGAGCCACACAAATCTGGTGTACTGCTTTCTGCCTTAGGGTGGGAGACCACATTGTCGTAACTGAGCAGGGCCCTTTACATCCAGAAGCAGAACATCAGTCTGGCCTGGGGTTGTGCTCCGCTTTACCCGCTTCTCATTATTTGTGGGCTCCTAGCTCTGTTCCTCCAGGAGAAATCAAAGGAAAGATGTTTCCCGTTAATTGACGAGTCTTTTGTCAGACACTTGTTGTTGCCTTGGATCGTTTCAAAAGTGAACTCTAACCCTTTGTGCCCCAATGAACTGCTTTGAGAAATCTGGGTGTTCAGAAGGGAATAAAATGTTGTTCTTGCATGTCTCATGATTGTAGTGAAGTGGAACCTGAAGTAAAGGTGAGGGTGAGCAGATGAGACAGAATATCTGCTTCCTTTCGTTGTGCCTTGATGTGCTACAGGATGAGGTGACAAGAAGGGACAGTAGCAGCTCCTTGCAGGTTGTTGGAGCAACTGAAAACTGACAAAACATAACAAAAAGTACTTTCGAGTGTTGAAGGCGTGCTCTGAAGGTCAGTGCAGCGTCCTGGGGCTGACATGTTCGCATTTTGTCTCGATGCAGCTGATCGGGGAGGAGGAGGACGTGAGCGTGTATGATATTGCCGATCATCCAGACTTTCGCTTCCGCACTACTGACATCGTGATTCGCATTGGCAACTCGGACGGAGCCACAGCTAAGGAAGATGAGGTAGGCTCTGGGCACAGTTATGTGACCGCATTGTCACCAGGTATTAGTGGAGACACCTGAAAGAGTCGGAAGGCCTTAGGCCCCGTGGGCATCTTAAACTCCTTAGCTTGCTAGTTTTGTATCAGTGTCCCCTGCTGTCATGACTAACATATCAAACCTCTGAGTCTGGTGGAGATGTAACCTTGAAATCCTTTGACCTTGGTGACAGTCTATAGCAGAGGAAGAACAAAGATGAGACAAGAATCGAACGTATGCCTGAGGATTTTTAATAAAACTCTTGCTTAGGATTTCGGAGTAACTTCTAATATGAGGATATTCTGTGGGCTCCTGAGCAAGAGTGAAGGTGGATTTGTCATGAAACCAGTTTCACTTGGCAACAGAGGACTGGGGTTCTGGTTTTCATCTGAGTTATTACGTACATGTTAATTTTGCTGAGCTGATTGATCTCCTGGGGAGGAAGAGGGAACAATTTATATTGTAGAGGATACATTCTTTGCTAGCAAACAGGCTTCCTTACTGTGCAGGGAAGACCTCCAGCTTTTGAGACTGCTGCCCTAAAAAAGGGTTAAAAGGGACAGCGCGGCTCTTACGGCAGTTCTAGTTTCAGCAGCATGAAACACATCCGAGCTTGCTCAGCTGACCTAAAAAACCTCCTTTGGCGCAAGATGCCGCTTGCCGCGCACGCCCGGTGCCAGCTGTGGCCTGTCTGTTCACGCCTGCCCTCTCTGCTGGGAGAGGCCGCTGCGAGCCCCCGGCGCTGGGCCTGGGAGCCGGGGGCCGGCTGTGGGCACCCCGCTAGAGGGCAGCCCCCCCCCGGGGAAGGTCCCGTCCCCTCGCTCCGCGTCCCGGCCGTGCTGCCTGCCGAAGGGCCGCAGCCCTGTGGTGGCCCTGGTCCTGATCAGAGCTCGGGATCCGCTGCCCGACCAGCCCTCCTGGTCCTCTCCTCCTTGGGGCGGGGGGATTTTCCCCATCTCCGCGGCAGTGTTGTGGGGTTTCTCAGGGAAACCCAAGCTGTAGGATTCTTCTCCCCCTTGGCGTGGGACCCCAGGACTCCTGCCGTTTCTGGGGCAGGCTGCAAGCATTGCTTTAGGTGGGTCTCCAACCTGGGGAATATCTGTTTCTCAAAACCTTCCTGGCTCTGCACTGAAATGTCTGGGAAAGAAAAGGGCCTGACAGCCTGCTCTTGTTTCCACAGCCTTCGGTGGGACAGGTGGCTCGCGTGGATGTCAGCAGTAAAGTGGAAGTGGTGTGGGCTGATAACTCCAAGACTATCATTCTGCCTCAGGTGAGGTCCTGTTCCAGCTCGCGGTATCCCTGTAATTCTTAGCCGAGTGACAAATCTTGATTTTAAATCCTGGGTGCAGAGAGATTCGCTGGGTAAGGGAATCTTGCTCTATTTATTGCTGCCTTCCCATATGGTAGGGTGGCTTCCCAAGTCTGTTAGCGCAAGCAAATCCTTCCTTTGTCAGGAAATGACTTACTGGTCATCGCTGCTCTTGAATACGGAGAATAAGACAGTATGGGCAGACTGTTGCTCCCTTCATGTGCTGCACTGCGTGTTCACGGCTCTGAGCGCAGCCCTGCTGCTGGCCTCCGGCACCCGCTGCTTTGCAGAGGGGGTTGCAGAGCTCAGGGATCATCGGCTCTGACTGAGCCCAGGTTCACTGCGTTGCCCAACTAAGGTACTGGTGAAAGACGATTGCTTGTTCTGTCTTGCTTGTGAAATGGCACCATAGTGGTTTTTCTTGGGCTAAAGAAGCTCCTCCAGAGGCTGGGCTAGAGCCGCAAGCTGTGACCTTAGCTAACCTAGGGAGCAGACCCGAATCTCTTCCCAGGGCGGGGAGGGAAAGGAGTTAAGTACGTACTTAAAAATATAGATGTAGCCACGCTAAACCACTTAACCCCATTGATTTGTCTTCTGCACTGTTCTAAGGGTTTTTGTTGTACTGTCTTGTGATCTTATTCACTGCTTCACGTACAGTTTCATCCCATGTCTCTTCTCCTTGTTGCCTCAAATTACGGCAGACAGCCTAAAGATAAGAGAAGACCTGCTTCTGTAGGGTCCCATCTCCGTCACTGTGGAGAGAGCGCTGCTGCCTCCGCTGCAGAGATGCATTTGCAAGTAGCAAGCACTCGATCAAGATTTCTTTTTAAACCAAGCAGCTCTGCATTAATTACAGTAGAATAGTCAATGCCTGCACTATGGCAGTGGACTAGAGCGTTACAAAGCAGGCTGCTGTCTCCCTTCCCCCTGTTGTCACATGTGCTTGGATCACAGGCACAATCGGAGTCTGATGTGTGCTCCACAAAGGGCTGTTCTCACGCTGCGGTGCTGGGGCTCTGCGGCAGCTCCTGCTGTGTCACGCCGGTCCCTTCGATTCTGCTCGTCTGCGTAATGATGGGAGTTGGGGAAATGTCAGGAGCGTGAATTATCAGTTGGTAAAACCGTGATTTATCAATGCCTGTCCATGTGCCCAGAGACGAACTGTCTGGGTGCTTTTTCGCAGCTCTAAAAATAAAGATGGCATAACTGTCTAATTAACTTTCTGACTCAGATTTGGATTAGCTTTGAGGGCAGTGAGTTTTGATGGCTTTTCCTGCCTGCAGTCACTTGTGTTGAACCCAACTAACCCCTGCTGGCTGCCTGTCTCTGGGTGGCACAGGACTAGCTGAACAGTGCTGGTTCAGTTCAAGGCTTTGACAAGATGACCGAGTGTCCATGCGTTTTAGCCTCTGGGGTCGTATCTTGCAAGATTAAGAGGATTCTTGGGCCGTCATTCAAGTGTCAGAAGCCTGTGGATAAAATGCTCCGTCTTGAAACTCCTAACGCAGCCTTACAAAGTTGTTCTTGCTCCCCTGCTTCTGTGTTGGAGCTCGTAGCTGGAGCATGCCTGTGAGCCTCTGCAGGGAAACCTCGCGAGAGGCGTAGCATGTGCAAAAGCACGATTAAACAGGTGAAGCTGGATGGAGCGTGGATGGGTTCAGCTTCTAGTAGTGAAGGGGAAGAGAACATTTTATGTAAGAGCTTATTCAGCAACTTGGGTTAGGCTTCATTGTCCCAGCTGAATTTTAAGCAGTAGTGACATACAACAGCTAAAGCAGCGTTGTGTGCCGCAGAAGGAGAAAGCTGGTGGGGGAATGTTTTCCTGGTTCCAGCATTGTCTCTGTGGAAGGCACAGAGCTGGAGTGTGGAGGCAGCCAAGCCAGGGCTCTGCGCCAACGCGGTTGCCAGTGCAGAAGCAGGACCAGAAATACTAACTCCGCACATGATACCCAATACCTCCTGGACTAGCTCTGCATTCGGGAACCCTGGGGCATCCAGGTAGCTGTTCGGTGCCTGCGTGCTCTCCCTGGCTGGATCCCAGCCGCTGGGATGGCTGCAGCCCACCTAGAACTTGCCCTGGTTTTCCCCCAGTCCCCTGCTTCGAAAGGTGGAGGATGGGGCTATACTGATTTGTAATCTGTGCCGGTCATTGATGAGCATGTTATTTGGATCAAACCCAGTCCACCCTCTGTAGATGGAAAGGGTTGAAACAGCCCAACCAATCCTAGATGGAAGCTCCCTTTTCATGGGGAGAACTGACTTGCATTTGGAAACAACTAAAGCTCTGTGCTTCAGCCTAAGTTTCTTGTAACTCTGCTCTCCTTTAGCACTTATACAATATTGAATCAGAAATTGAGGAGTCGGACTACGATTCTGTTGACGGCAGCACCAGCGGGGCATCCTCTGAGTGGGAGGATGAAAGCGACAGCTGGGAGACAGACAATGGCCTCATGGAAGACGACCACCCAAAAATTGAGGAGTTAGAGCCTGAGGAGCCGGCAGCAGAGGAGGTGAAAAAAGTAGAGGAACAAGTCCAGGGAGCTGTGGCTATGGCAGTTGCAGATCTTGCTGCAGAGAAAGCTGGCAAGGACGGAGCCCCAAAGAGCTTCCGAGAACTAAAGGAGGCCATCAAGATCTTGGAAAGCCTGAAAAATATGACTGTGGAGCAGCTGCTGACTGGCTCTCCCACCTCCCCAACTGTGGAGCTGGAAAAACCCACTCGGGAGAAGAAATTCTTGGACGATATTAAAAAGCTGCAGGAAAATCTAAAGAAGACCTTGGATAATGTGGCTATTGCAGAGGAGGAGAAGATGGAAGCCATGGTGGAGACGGAGAAAAAAGAAGAAAAAGCAGAGGCACAGACACCAGTGAGGTCGGAGTGGCCCAGTGAGACGCCAGTGCTCTGCCAGCAGAGTGGAGGCAAGCCTGGAGTCACCTTCACCAGTGCCAAGGGAGAAGTCTTCTCCGTGTTGGAGTATGCTCCAGGTGAGTGTGTCAGGTCAGGCCAGCGCAGGATACTCTGTCCTTCATTGCTGTCCTGCAGTCTGTCTTTCTCTAAAACCTTTGCTTCTGGGCCTTTCAGATGGGGTATCCTCTCTTCTTCCTAGTCCTTTTCACAGCTCATTAACTGGGGAGGAGAAATTAAGACAACTTCTGTAGCACAATCTGTTCTGGGACTTCAACCTGGCTTTTAGGTGGCATCTCTAGGCACTACCGTAACCTCTCAAGCCACAGAAGTGGGCTTCCCCTTTGTCCACATGGGTGACTGACTTTGGAGGGCTGTGGAGATCAGTCGCTTTCCGTTGCAGATACTTTCTTGAAAGCTACAGGGTTTGTTCAGGCTTTTTTGCAGGGATGGATTGGTTGAGAAGCAGAGCAGGAACAGCTGGTGTTCTTGTGCTGGGTGTCCTTGGTGGGTGAGTGTCCTTGTCCGCTTGTGCCAATGTTAATCAGCCAAAAATAAAAAAGAGCATCTGGTTGTGTGGAACACTGGTGACAGCAGAGCCCAAGGTGCTCGGCGAGCCAGGCAGCCGGGCCAGACGTGAGAAGGAAAGGTGGCCAAACTGTTCTGAACCTGCAGGTGTGTATAAATAAAGATGGGGAGCTGTGCTTAGCTTTTGCAGAGAGAGGGGCGTCACTTCGTGAGGTGCCCCGTTGTCCCGGCTGTGGGACAGGGCTCCTTGTGGGGCACAGGGACAATGTTGTGTGGGACCATGAGAACAGAGGATGCAGGTTGTGGCTGCTGTACAGTGTGGGAAAAATCAAATAATCTCTAGGCTGCCTCCTGGCTCAGCACCAAGGCAAGTCAACTCTTCTCTTCCCAATTATAGCTTTAACACATGGATAGATTTGCTGTCACAGGGAACCTCGGCAGTTTCCAACGGCTGACTTTAATTCCGTTCTCCTCCTTCCCCACAGACACCCATGCCTTCAAGAAAATGGAGTTCCAGCCCCCAGAAGCAAAGAAGTTCTTTAGCACCGTGCGGAAAGAGATGGCTCTCCTGGCCACCTCCCTGCCTGACGGCATCATGGTTAAAACCTTTGAGGATCGAATGGCAAGTGTCTGCTCTCGGATGCCTGTGTTTTAGTGCTGGGCTCAGCATCCGGATTGCTTTCTTTGGAATTCCCTGCTTAGCCTTAATCCTTTGCATTAGAGCTGCAGGAATGTGTGCAGCATGTGAAATATGGCTGTAATTACTGTAAACGGCTGCTTTCGCATTCCTCAAGGCAGGGTTACAAACAATGGGGAGCTCCTCATTGCAGGAAGCCTATTTTGGGTGCTTTGCCCCCTGGGCTGCCTGTCCCACCGAGCAGGAAGGGCAGGCAGGCAGCCAGCGTGGGGCTGATGTCACCAGCGAGCAGCGGGGGATTGCTGGCCGTCCTCTCAAGCCCTGCTTCAGACCTGAAGGCTTGGTCTGCCGTCAGGCCGTGGCAGAAGCGCAGCTTCAAGGGGGAAGGCGCTCTGAGATGCGTTGCTTGAGCTGACTCTTGCAAGGGCTGAGTTAATCGCATCCCCTCTCTCCCTCTACGTAAATACAACCCTGCCAAGGTAAGAGGACTTTTCACAGTGCCTGACTTATATTGCCTCTCTCCACAGGATCTCTTCTCAGCACTTATAAAAGGGCCCACGCGCACGCCCTATGAAGATGGCCTCTTTCTCTTCGATATCCAGCTCCCCAACATCTACCCTGCTGTCCCGCCTCTCTTCCGCTACCTCTCCCAGTGCAGTGGGAGACTGAATCCCAACCTGTACGACAACGGCAAAGTGTGTGTCAGCCTCCTGGGGACGTGGATAGGCAAGGTAATGCTTTCATCTGCCCGCCCGTGGGGAGCGGTGGTTGTGCCAGGCCGCTTTGGGAACAAGGCGCTTTCTACCAGGCCAAGAGTCCTGGGTGGCTTCTGGTCTCAGGTGGTGCTTGAGCTGGGGATAGTTCTGGCTTTGGGCTCTGGTTTAGGTGTCTGGAGCTGGTAACTGGTGTAGTTTGGCTTCTTCTGGGACTGTGTAAGGCTCTTGTCTGTCCTTCCTTGATGAGAAGCCTGTGGTCAGACCTGCTGGGCTGCGTCATGGTGGGACAGAGCAGAGATGCCAACACCAGCACGGGGTGCTCTCCCGTGGTTTGGGTCCCTGCCTCCCATGTGGCAGACAAATCACCTAGTGCGGCACAAAGTCCAGCTGGAGACTTGGAGCAAACAGAGCCAGGGAAATGCTGTGTTTCGGCAGGCAGACGGACAGGGCAGCTGGGGCGGGGCTGGAACTGGTGTCTGGTGTGCAGGGTTACAGCGTTCCAGGCAGAACTGGCCTGATGGGGTGCAGTGCCGGCAAAAAGTAACGGAGAGGTGGGTTGGTACAATGGGACACTAGCACATCCCGTGCTTGTCGAGTCGGTCTCGTGTTCCTGCTGCGAGCCGCAGGACCTTAGCGAGAGGGGTGCAGAGAAACTGGGGCCGCCCTGCATCTAACAGTTATCACAGAGCAAACTGGTGGTGCTTCAGCCCTGTAACGCATTTGTATGTGCATTTCAGGGCACAGAAAGGTGGACCAGTAAATCCAGCCTCCTTCAAGTACTCATCTCCATCCAAGGTAAATGCTTCTGCAGAGCCTGGGGACAGGAGGAGGCGGAGGGAGGAGGGGATGCAGGCTTACGGGGGGGCACACAATTGGGATCTGCCATCCCAGCTGGGTCAGTGCTGCCTTCTGCTCTCACCTTGCTGGACAAAGCAGTGTCCTTATCTCTCCAGTTCAGCAGTCAAAGCAGGTGCAAGCTTTTTCATGCCCTGATTTTTGGCTGCATCCCAGGTCTCTGACAGAATGGTTTCCCTTCTTCTCACTGTGGCAGCTAAGCTCAGAGCTGTTTCGCTTGTTATTCTGAGCTGACAAAGGTGAGCCACTGTGTCCTCAGCCAGTTACTGAAGTTAGCTGAAGCTGCTAAACTGGGCTTCATTCTCAGGACTGTTTTTATCCCCACTGAGTCACCCGATGTAGGCATCGGGCATGTTTTTGCACACGATGATGGTGTTTATGCTCCTTCTGAAGCAGAGAACCAGGGGTGTGTCTAGACCAGCCCCAGGGCTTCCTGACATAGGGCTTTGCCCTGCCATATCTAGTTTGAAAGCAGACAGACTAAATCAAATCTCTTCCTCAAGGCCAAGTTTCTGTGCAGGGAGCCCAGGCATGTGACTTGAGAAACCTTTGACCCAGAGCAAGGGCTCCTGCCTTGAGTCAGCAGGCGACTCCTGCTCCTCCAAGTCTCACAGCCCACCTGTATCCTCCCAGGGGGGAGCGGCACCACGAGAAAAGCCTTTTCTTTTTTGCAAAGCTGCAGATCCAAATTTAGAAAACAAAGTACTAAATGTTTTACTGGAGCAACTTGGTGCTAGTGAAAAACCTCCTCTCCCCCTCCTGTTCTCTGGGCTTTGAGAGGTTCACAGCCTCACCTGCACCAGCTCTAATGCAGTTTGTGGCAGGCTGCCAGCAGCTTGGCAGTGCTGGTGCCATTGCTACATGTGTGTAATTACATTAGACCAGAAGCAAGCAGGAGAAAGCTTGGTGTGGATGACTTGTCACAGCATTCACTGTCTGAGAACCACACTGTCTGGTGGGACTGTGCTGGATAGGATAGGACCTGGCCAGCTCAAAGCCTGTTACTGAAGGTTGGCCTTTGTTCTGATTAAGAGGAGGAAGGAAAAAAAACTATTTAAGAAAAAAAAAAAAGCTTTGGGTGTCTTTGTGGTTTTCTTGCTAGGAGGGGAGGGAAGGGAAGGGAGCTGTGAAACCTTTTGACCTACTCTGCTGTTGTGTGCTCTCTGCACCACGCTGGTGGCAAACCGTTCTTGCCAGCCAAGGATCTTGAACGCCACTCTCGGTAGTGTCCGAGATCCCCACCGCCCTAGCAAAGGCCACAGACCCATTCGCACGAGTGCTCCCCTTGCGATACCAGTCCAGTGCGTCTTGCAGGTTCCTGGCTGTCCAACCTGGCCTCTGCCACCCGCTCGAAGTCAAAGCACAGCCGCTCCTGTGGTCCCTTCCCCGCGCTGCCAGCCTCGGGCTGCCTGCGTCGGCGTGGCTGCGGGTGAAGCTGGCGTGGTGCCTCGGCGAGGTGGTGCTGTGACCCTCGAACCTCAGCCACCTTGGCAGAGATGAGGGCCCAGCAGTGCCTGCCTGGGATGGCGATTCACAGTAAAGTTCCTCCCTTAACCCCTTGGTCTCCCCTTCTCTTGGCAGGTCTCATCCTAGTGAATGAGCCCTACTACAACGAGGCGGGCTTTGACAGCGACCGGGGCCTCCAGGAGGGCTATGAGAACAGTCGCTGCTACAATGAGATGACCCTGATCCGGGTGGTGCAGTCCATGATGCAGCTGCTGCGCAGGCCAGTGGAAGTCTTTGAGCACGAAATCCGCGAGCATTTTCGCTGCAACGGCTGGCGCCTGGTGTCCCGCATCGAGTCCTGGCTGGAGACGAACGAGCTGGTGGAGCGGAGCCACGAACAGGCCAACGGGGCGGATTCTGCCTCCCTCCTCTCTGCCTGCGGCACCCTGGCCGAGAGCCCAGGAGACAACGCGGGATCGCCGGGGGAGTACGGCAGCAGCTCGGAGCAGGGGGCGGCCGCCGAACTTTCCGACTCGGCACTCGATGGGAAGGAGGAGCTGGACGAGTCAGAGTTCACAACCTCGACGCCCAGCGCCGCCGGTGATCTCCAACAGTACTCAGACTCGGAGAGCACAGGCCAAGCCAGGGGGGGAGACCTGGCCAGAGACCGAACGGACGAGGGGAAGGCTGCCCAGGACTCTGCCTTGCAGCCTAGTGTGAAACCAAAGAAAAGGAGAAAGAGCTACAGGAGTTTTCTTCCGGAGAAGAGCGGTTACCCTGATATTGGGTTCCCCCTCTTCCCTTTGTCCAAGGGGTTCATTAAAAGCATCCGCGGTGTCTTGCAGCAGTACCGGGCTGCCTTAGCAGGGGCCAATATCCCGGAGTGGACAGAGGACAAATAAACCGTCAGGTTAGGGACAGGCAGGTGCAGGGGAGAAGGGAAAGCAGCAGAAAGGAAATTGGCACACACTGTTACCAGTAAACTGGCTTCTCCTTCCAGCTTTTCTTCCTCAGCTTGGTTTGTTCCAAAGAAGGTGGTAGGCCTGATTGCTCCTCCGAGGAAAGGTTGTCTAAGCATGAATAACTCTTTGCCCCCAGCCCTTCTTCCTTCCCCCTGTCCCACGTCCGTGCTCCTCTTGCGAGTTTGACCCTGCAATGGTAAGATTTGAGACCTGCACAGAAGCAGTCTTGCAGCCACGTTCCCTCTGCACTTTCATCTTGGGGCTCCTTTCCACACAAGGACTCTTCCCACCCAGCGCTACACCCCGCAGTTTGTTCTGGAGGGGTTCAAGCCAGGAGAAGCGATTGCTGTAGTATCTGGAAATGAAGGGCAATGCCCTCCCAGTCTTTCATTTTTCTCAGCGTTACCATGGGTTTTATGAAGTTGACCCCAGCGCATATGTACTTAGACATGGGATTGTGTTTGCATTGAAGTTGTCTACGCCATACGGAGTTGCTCTAGTCCTTAGTTCTTTACTGATAGCTACGAGGTTCTTCCCATCAGGACTTGGTCGGCAGGACCAGAGCTCTGCACTAGCCCTGGTGCTGCCCTGGTGCTGCTGCGGGGTTTCCATCCAGTTCTGCAACTTCTAGTCAATTCTCTGGAAGCAATTCTAGCCATCCCCACTTCTTTTTCTCCAGAGTAAGGCAAAATTCCCTTTCCTCACCATGCATGCCTATCTTCTAGAAGTACGTGGGATTCAAGGTTCTGCCCTTGTTACTTGCTTAGGTATCCGTGTCTCTCGTTCCCAGCCATCCTGGCTGTCACACAGCACTACACCCACCCGATCTCGGCCTCGCCTGGGCTGGCGGCAGCGGGTGACCTTGGGGCGTATTGCAGATCCAGTGGCTAGTCTGGATGGTGAAGCTGGCGTGGCTGCTGCCCAAGGGAAAGGAGCTGTCGTGTTGTGACGAGGTCCTGTCGTAGCAGCAGCAGTTTGTGACCGTTCCCATGCTGTTGCTCCACCAGCAACTGGAGCACAGCAGACGCCGGTGCGGACTGTTATCAATTCCTCCCCTTGCCAGCCGTTTCCCGCGGTGGCCTGGCTCCGCTGCGGCCGGCAGCGTTGTGGGCACAGCATGTACCATCCCTGGTCTCAACCGCAGAGCTGCCATGCAGCTCTGGGAGACGGCCGGCGAGATCAGCCCGTGTTTCAGCAGCGGAGAGCTGCCTGGGCTGCCGGCCCTGAGCACTTTGAAGCAGTGACTTGCCAGAGTCTCTCTTGCTGTGCGCACGCACTTATTTCACTTCTGGAGCTGGGAGATCGCACTCCAGCACTACTGCATTTGCCCAATGTTTAGGCATTGGAGAAGCACCCACTTAGCGTCCATGTGGAGCACGGTCTGTCAGGGAGAGTCCGTTGGTCCTTCCAGCTAGCACAAAACTCTCCTTTGCTCTTGCTCGATGTAGCTGCGTTCCCTTCCCCCAGCCCGAGCCAGGATCTGGCCTTCTCGTTTCGAAAGGGAGACCAGCAGGCGAATCTCGGCCCACTTGCGCGGTGCTTTCTGCTCCTCGAGACACCAGGGTCTGCACCCGCGTTCCCCCCACCCGGCTCCCTGCGCCCGCTGTCTCCAGCTGCCCCTGGGACGCTCCGGAGCCAGGGGCTGGCCGCGCAAAGCCCTTCTCGTGTCACTGTCCGCTGCCAGGACTTTGGAAGCGTGTCCTGCTCCCGGTGCTCCGGAGGAAGCAGGGCTTGGCTGTGAGCGAAGACCTGGGCCTGCGGAGCTCTCCAAGCACTGGTCCGCGGGTGGATGGCTCTGGCCAGCAGGCAGGAGGTCTGGCAGCGCGGCAGACCCCCGTCCGGGCTGCGGAGAGGGGCTTTGAGCCGCAGGCAGGGCAGCGCGCGCTGCACACGTAACTCACGGCGGCGTTCTGGCTGTGGCTGGTGCTACGGGAAAGGATCCCTTTGAGCGGGGAGCGCGGGTGTCCCCGGAGCATAAAGGGCCGGCTGGGGCCGAGGGGCGAGGCTGCTGCTTCAGGGCAGGGGAAGGGCAGGCAGAGAGGCTCGTTCCACAACTGACTAAACCTCTTACTCACCAGACAAAATTGCGGTTGGGGATCTACAGACGCCAGCTTCCTCTGTCCCCTGCGCCGGCCGTGCCTGTCCTCAGCCCCGCCAGCCAGGGAGGGAGGGAGGAAACCCTTCAGGGCCGAGCGGGAGGTGGAGGGACAGAGGAGCTCTGGGGTCCCCTGCTTTGCCCCCCCCTGTACTCTGCAGCCCTCATCCCAGGGGGAAGGCGGTCGCCGCCCGGGGCAGGAGGGCAGGCAGCCAGCGCCGCTGGGCCCGGCCGAGCGCTCCCCTGCGCCCGAGAAGCCTCTTTGCTTCCTCTGATCCTAATCAAGAGCTTCTGCGCAGGTTCCTGGGGCTTCCTACCGAGGAGGTGTGTGTTGGCCGCCTGGAAGGGGACGCTGCTCCCCGGCTGCCGCTGCCCCGGCATCGCTCGCGCTCCGTAGCTGGCTGTCCCGAACCGAAGCGTGCGCAGAGGTTTACAAATTTTCTAAGGCTTTTGATAATGTGAAGCTCCTGGGTGATGAGGTTGGTGGTGAGCACACTGCAGCTATGTAATTTTTTGTGTATGTATGTAATATTTAAGGGTAAGAAAATTTAAAAGGCTAAAACCTTAAAAAAAAAATTAAAAACACACAAAAAAAGCCAAAGCATGATGCATATTGTTAGCCTTAAAACTGGCTACATGACTGTGTGATGTACAAATGAGAGCAGCCTGTAACTGTTTTAAGTGCTGGGGTTGGGGAAGAAGCATTACAAAATCAGTTTGTAGCCTTGATTCTGTACAGTATTTAATGAAAAAAAAAAAAAAAAGACCTGACTATTGAGGCCATGCTTAGAGGTGTCGTTCACGTGCAGATGTGGATGCTTGGTTGCTTACGATATATGTATAAAGTGCTGTGTGACCATTAAAACTTTTTTTACCTGCAGAATTTTTTTTTTGTTTGGCTAACCAAGGTGTAATAAAGGAGGGAAGATGACTTGCCATTAAATTTTGCCTCTGTGAGTAGTTGTGACTGTCGCCTCTTTCTTTCCCCCCGCCACGCTTGGCGCTTGCCCCGGCCCCGGCCCGCGTCCCTGCGCCAGGCCCTGGGCTGGACGGCGGCCCGCTGGCTGCCGTCGCCGGTGCGGAGCGGGCAGCGGGTCCGGAGGGAGCCAGGTGGATCTGGCAGCGGGGGGCTGCCCCCGTGCCTCCGTACAAACCGGCTCCCCGAACCCCTGACTCACAGGACAGCTGTCAGGCGCTTTTTATTTTCCATGCTCTCTGCTGGCGTCTGGTGCACGCAGGATCTGGTGGCTCCGCGTGTGCCGGCTCAACCGGCTGCTGCCCCGGCGGATGGGGCCAGACCTGGGCGAAGAAAAACCCCATGCAGCCGCCCCAGCCCGGCAGCGGGACGGCTCCCTCCTGGTGCTGCCTTCCCAGCCCCGCGGCCCACAGGTAAGCGCGTGATGAGATGCAAACGCGGCCGCGGCCGGGCTGCTGGGGCCAAGGGGCTCCTGCACCTCCCGGGTGCCGATGGCGTGCTGAACCGCGCTGGTGCTTGCCCTTGGCCCGCGAGGAGGGGGCCAGCGCAGGCAGCGGAGACGGGCAGCGGTGGTGGTGGTGGTTTGAGACGCGCGGCTTGGCTGGAGCTGTTCAAAGCCAGGGAGCATCGGCCTGGGGAGGGGTGTGTGGCAGCTCCGCCGCCTCCCTCGGGTGTCGGGAGCGAGGGGCTGCGCTGGAGGAGCTGCCGGGCTCCCCTGGAAGAGCTGATGGCTGCTGGCTGACGGCTTTTGGAAGCGGTTGGGTTGAGGAAGAGATTTGTGCAGCAAAACCTGGGAAAGGGAGGGAGATCCCAAACAACCTCTCCTGTGAGCCGTACAGCTGTCCCCGGGAGAGGCTCCGGGGAGGCTCGGCTGCGGTGAACCATCTCACTTGGCGGAGGCAGCCAAGAGCTGCGAGCGCATCCCGGGCCCTGGGCTCTGCCCGCAGCCTCCTCCAGCAGCGGCCGTTCCACACAGTTCAGCAAAGCACGGCCGAGCCCGTCTTTACACCGGGCCCAACGCCACGGGGGAAAGGGCCTTATTTTGGGAGGTGGCTCCCAGCTGCGGCCGGCCCTGGACCGCGGCGCAGCTCCCCGCGAGTGAGTGGGGCTGGGGGGACGCGGGGGACCCCTTCGCTCCCAGCTCTGCAATCCGAATTGTGTGGTTTGCAGATGAATAAATGCAAACAGCCACCGCTGTTTACTCTTCTACTTTGTACTTGAGCACCGTAAATGAGCTTTAACCACTGCAATTTTATAGCAAACAGGCAGAGTGATTCCCCCCAGGCAAGGCCCTGGGCAGGGACCTGTTGCAGGGCTCCAGCTGCCCGGGAAAGGACGAGGGAGCTCCCGGTCGGCCCCGCTCCCTGCGGAAAGCCAAACCCCTCGGCTCCGCCAACCCCCTCCTTGAACCACGACCCCTTCCCTGCCCTCGCTCAGAAGCGCTGAACCTTCCTTCCCCAAGGTGTCCCAAACCATCGCCGCGGGGCCGAGCACTCTGGATTCAATCAGCCCTGGCGCAACGCTGGGCGATGAGGCACCAGCGCACCCCAGAAATCAGGGTCGGGGGCGGCGCTGCCCCGTGTCCTGCCTGCGGGGCATCTCCCCCGGGAGCAGCTCCCGGGGCCATCGCTCCGTGCTGCTCCTGGCCCCGCGGTGCTGGTGTCTGGCAGCGCGGGCAGGGTGCTGGGGAGCAAGGGGCCGCGGCGCTGAGCTGAACCCGTCCTGGCGGCCGCCTGCCCGGGCCGCATGCGAGCCCAGCCCCGGGGACAGCACCGCAGCCCTGCCCCAACGGCAGCCGCGAGCTCGGATTTAAAACCCAGGGGGGATTTTTTTGCAAATGCTAGGTATTTATTGCATTTCTCACAAGAATAAACTCTGCTTGTACAGGAAGCTTTGGGTAGAAACGTTCTTAAAAAAAAGTCGATTTCTTCTGTTAGATGTATTGGTCCCGACCATCCCTGGGGGGTGGCACTGGCTCCGCAGCGGGGACGCGGTGCCACCGTGTGCGTCGGAGCCGGGGGGGGGACGGGGCTGTGCCGGCGCAGCCGCCCGGGGCCAGGACCTCGTACCGGGGTAAAACACGCTGGCGTCCCGCTGGCACGGAGTACCTGATGGGGCTCGTGGCTCATTTTTGGGACAGCGCTGGTGGCCGTCCCAAGGGGGTAAAGCTAAGCGTGGGGGCAAGGGAGGGGACGAGCGCCCGTGGTTCCCAAGAGCTACGGGAGGAGGAAGAGGTTCCTGAGCGGGAGGAAGACTCTGGAACCCTTGTGCCGGGCCGGGCCGGCGGCTCAGCACTGCGGGGGCTGAACCCAGCTGCTCAGGAGCCGCTCAGGACGCGGCAGAGGCGGCCGTGGATCTGGCCCTGCACGGGCTCGCAGGCCAGCGCCTCGCCATCCACTGTCATGATGCCCGTGGCCGCCCGCGGCTCCAGGCGGAAAGCCCGGACGGGGACGTAGCACAGGTGGGGACAGTTCAAGTCCAGGTGAGTCCCCCTGGCCATGGCCAGGAAGAGCTTCAGCAGCGCCACGCGGCTGATGCCGGCCTTCAGGTAGAAGAGATGGATGCAGCCGTCGTGCAGCCGGGCTGCCGGTGCCATCAGCAGGTTGGTGCCCAGGTGGGACTGGTAGATGGCGTAGACGGAGACGAACTCCTCCTCGGGGACCACCGTCCAGTGCGCCGGCACCGGCTGGCCCAGCGGCACCAGCAGCGAGTCGGCGGGCAGAGCCCCGGCCGCCTCCGTCCCTGCCGGCGGCGGGATGCGGCCAGCCTGGCCGTTGGTGGCGTGCGCGTTGGGGTCCCTGGGTGGCGGGGGGGTGCCCTGCTCGGGGACGGCGGGCAGGTAGGAGAGGCGGCCCTGGTACACCCGCAGCTTGGCCAGGCACTGCAGGGTGCCCAGGGTGAAGCGGGCGTTGCCCAGCCGGCGGTACTTCTCACTGTCGATGTCCACGTCTGAGATGAAGCCCCAGCCGAAGCCGAGGAAGGAGAAGAGGCGCTTGCCTGAGGCCGTGCTCAGCGAGACCAGGTCCATCTGCGTGTGCAGCCCCTTGCACAGGATGAAGGTGCAGTTCGTCAGCAGCTTCTTCTTGGCGACGTGGTCGTTGCTGCGAGGGACGGAGAGGGTGAGTTTGGGCTGGACCCAGCTCGGGGCCGCTCCCGCTGTCCCAGCATCCACGTGCAACCTCGCCCCGGTGTCACTGTTGGGGCACATCCCAGCTGGGTGCCAGCGTCCCTCAGGGACGGCTGCTGGGAGAGGTTTTGCTGGGGGTGGGAAGGGTAAACCAGCTCCTGAGAGAGGGAAGCGAGCTGGGGCTGCTGGGCCAGGGCAATCCCGGTCCCCTTGCCGTGCAGCGGGATCGGCCGTGCCCCGGGGTGGATCCTCTGGGGTAAAGCTTTGCCAGGCTCGGAGCCCGGAGAGGAGAAAGGGCAGGGGGGAGCTGGGGACACAGGGACGCAATCTGACGCTCGCAGGGACCGGCTGGGGCTGGGCAGCACCAGCCTGCGGGGAGGTGGGGACCCAGGCGGGCACCCCTGCGCGGGGCATCCCAGCACCCTTCCCCGGGGCCGGAGCCATGCGCAGCCTTTCCCTTCCCTCGTCCCCCGCTCCTGGGGGCCAGCGCAGCCCCGTGTGCCAGCCCCGTGTGCCAGCCGGTGCGGCGCGGCAGCGGGTGCCCCCGCGGGGCCGGGGCTCACCCTGCGTAGTGGTTGATGGAGGCGGCCAGGGCGTTCCCGGAGCCCCCCGGCAGGATGCACAGCGGCTTCTTCATGGTGTCCTCCCAGTCCGGCCGCTCCATGAGCCCGTTCACCACCTGTGGGGACAGAGGGAGCTTGTGGCACCCAGAGCCGGGCGAGGAACGCAGTGGCCCCCAGGCAGCCCGGGGGGAGCGGAGCCCACGGTGACCCCAGCCAGGGCAGGACCCAGGCCGTGGCTGCCCTGCTCTGCTCCAAGCTCGGCGCCATCTCTCCTTCACCATTCCCTGCCTGCCTTCGTGCCTCGAAGCTTGGCTCCTGCCCCAGGCACCCCTCTCCTCCCGGCTCTCTGCCCACCCTGGCCGGGGCGATGCCCGCGCTGCCCCTCACCTCGTACAGCAGCCCATCCCCGGCCATGACCACCAACGTGTCCCACTGCGACAGGTCCTCATCCCGCACCTTCTCGTGTGCGTGGTGGGGCCTCTCTGCGGGGGAAAGCGGAGAGAGTTGAGTGTCGCCCTCCGTCCCTCTGCCCTGCCTGTTGCCACCCCCCAGACGCTGACCCCAGCCCCGCTGTCCCCACGGGGACCCCAAGCTACCCCTATTGAGTGCACCCAACCCACCCATCACCCTGTCCAAACCAGCCCCGCCAGAGCCGCAGCGATGCGGGGGGTACGAGGCCTCGGAGGAGCCCGTCCCAGGGCGGCGGCACCCAGGGAGGATCCCAGGAAGGGAGGAGGAGGAGGAGGCGAGGGAGCCGCTCGCGGACTCACCGGTGATGAAGACAGTGGTGGCGATGTCGGCCTCGGCCAGCATGGGCTGCACCACCGCCTGGAAGTCCTCGAGTGCGCGGCCGGCGCCGCTCTGCGGGTTCAGCAGCACCAGCGCGCGGCAGGGCCGGGGCAGCACCCCATAGCTGTCACCTGGGCGGGGGGAGAGGGGGGCTCAGGGCGGAGAGGCCGCGGCACTGCCCAGGGAGGGCTCTGCGAGCCGGGGCAGTGTCTGCCAGGGCCCCGCCGGAAGGGGAGCTGCCCCCGATCCCCCCGGCTCCCCGGGCTCCATCCCTCCCCAGAGGCACCGGGAGGTGAGCAGGGCTGGAGGGTCCCTGCTGGGAAAGCAGGGGAGGTGGCAGAGACGCGGACGCGGGGCCCTGCAGGGACTCATCCTGAGCTCTCCCGCGATCGGCAGAGGTGTTTTACGCCCAGGCCGGCGCCCCACAGCAACCCAGCGATGCCGCAGTGGGGCCGGGGCTCTGCAGCACCCAGCATCCCTGGTCATCCCAGGGCCGCGGGGTGCCGCCGGCTGCGCCCTCGGACACGCTGAGGAAAGAAAGGTGGAAGCAAAGGGGAGGTGTGAAACCCACCCTCCCCAGAGGCACAGGGCCCCAAACACCCTCGGCCGTGAGTTTTCCCCGCTGAACCCCACGGCTCGCGACGCGGCTCCGTCCCCAACGCCCAGGGAGCCGAGACGAGGGCCGGGGGGACTCGAGGTCCCAATTCCCCTCGGCCACCCCGATGGAGCAGGGCCAGGACAGACACCTGCGCTGGCAGACGGACGCTTCTGCTTCCCCTGCTCCCCGCGGGGCTCAGGTTGCGCGCGCGAGGGCCCCGCTCAGGCTGTAATTACAAACCTGGCAGGGGTCTGCACCCCTCTGCCCCCCCGCTTCCAGCCTCCCCCCCAGCCCAGCGGCCCCTGCGTGCCTCGAGCTCCCACAGCGCCTCTGGAAAGCCCGGGCGCTGCAGGGTAAAGCCAGTTTTGGGGGGTGGGGGGTGTCCCCACCAGCTCTGGGCCCCCTAAGCCAGGCTCCGGCCCCCCGGGGGGCGGCGGGGGCCAGCCCAGCGCGGGGGCTCTGCGGGACAGCGCGGGGGCTGCTGCTGCTGACTCAGCAGAAAGAGCCGCTCCGTCAGGAGCTGAGTCACCAAGGCAGATGATGTTTCCCGGCACTGCCCCGGGCCGGGACCCCCCTAACCCCGAGCAGGGGCTGGGGCTGGCTGCCTGCCCCCGCCTCCCCCGCACGCCTTGATTTGAGCTGTTGGAACCCACGGGCAGCATTTTTATGGCCGAAACCCCTCCTGCTGCCCACGCCGGGGATGGAGGCAGGGAGAGGAGAGCCTGGGGTGACGGAGGTCCCCACGTGTGCCACCTCCCCGGGGTGACGCCCGGCATCCCACCGGCCACGGCCACGCCGGGGCCTCCCCGCCGGTTGGCAGAGCTCCGTGACCCTATCCCGCCCCGGGGAGCACGCAGAGCTCTGCTGATTTCGGCGCCGTCGGGTTGATTTTCTGCCCCTGGGAATGACCCGGCGAGGCTGTCACCCTCCGGGCCACCTCCTTGTCCCCACGCCGGCTGCTTGGGACCTGCCACCGAGTCCACAGCACAGGTCCGCCCGCGGGAGCCCCCTCAGCCAGGGCTGAGCCTGGGTCCGGGCACTGGCTCTGGGCCGGCTCTCCCCGCTGCCGCCCCGGGCCGGGGGAAGCCGCCGGCTGCCCCCCACCCTCCCGGCCCCTTATCAGTGGGCGCCAGACGCGAGGGGACCGGCTGCCCGCGGGGCCGGCGGCGAAGCGCCGCAAGCAGAGGCCACCCCAGCTCGGGTCAGGGATAACGGGCAGCAACCCCGGGGCTGCCGAGGCCCCTCCAGGGCCTTGGCACTAAAATCCCCCACTGACAACCAGAGCCGAGCCCCCAGGACAGGGGGATTGTGCTCAAGCCCCAGCTGCCGGAGGCAGGTGATGGGGGGCTTTGCTCTCTCTTTCTCCGCCCCCCCACGCCGGAGGATGCGGAGCGAGAGCACAAGGCACTTCAAGAGCCTCGATGCAGTTTTTAAACTCACAATGTTTCTAATCGGCCACATCGTTTCTGACACACACACAGAGCTGCAGCCGGGTCCTGCCTGAAACTCCTGCCTGCACCCGCGGCTGCTGCCCCATGGCCTCCGCGGGGCAGCGGGGTCCGGCTGGGAGCCCCAGGACCCGCTCCTGGGCTGGAGGGGGAAAGGCGAACGCTGCTCAGGGCACCGAGGGATGCTGCAGCTCCGTCACCAGGGACAGACTGCTGGTACCCGGGCACGAACAGGGATGGGATCCCGGTGCAGGACCAGTGACACCAGCAGCACCGGGCTCGGCCCAGGCTCCCATGGCGGGAGCGGAGGGTGCTGGTTCAGAGCCGGAGCCCAGCAGCGGCGATGCTCAGGCGGGGGGAGACAGATTTCAGCAGCATCCCTTCCTCTTGCGCAACACCGGCCGGCCCCTGGCATCGCGACGAGGCTCAGCCGCTTCCCGGCACAGCGCGGTTGCTTTCAACCTCAAAGGCTGAGCAGAGCAGACACTGAGTCAGCAGGAGGAAGGGGCTCCAGCTGCTGCCAGTGCACAAACTCTGCCCTCCCCCCTCCACCCACGTCCCCCCATGGGACACGTGTCCTGCCCACGCTCAGGCGGGGACCACGCTGCCGCGGCTCTGCCGTCAGCAGCCCCAGCTGCTCCGTTGTGTCCCCACATCCTTCTGGAGGCTCGGGGCACAAGGACCGAGCGTGCCAGGCTGGCGGGGGACAGGGCTGTCCTGGCCAGTGCCCCGGCTGGCGTGAGGCTGGGACGGACGGGGGCATGCCCGCTGCATCCCCCCTCCACAGAGCATCGCCTCCGCACAGCGAGGGGATGAGCGTGGCGAGAGGGTTCCCCAAAACGGGGGCTTGCGGCAAGGCCAGGTCCTGCTCGCCGCCGGCAGCGCTGCCGATACGCTGCGATGCCGTGGCCGTCGCCGGCAGCTTCCTGCGGCGGCCGAGGGCTGGATTTCCCCACCAGGACACAAACCCAGGGCAGTCTGCTCCCTCCCGGCCGGCTGCGGGGTGGGACACGTCCCTGCCCGCTGCCGACAGCCCCAGCTTTGCGGTTATTCACTGCTGAGGGACGACTTCATTCCCCTTGGGGTGAAATAAGGAGGGGGAAGCTTCCCCCCCGCTGCAGCGCTCCGCAGGGCTTATCCCAGAGGATGCTGGAGCGGAGGTGGCACCGGGACGGGATCGCCGGTGGCCCCCCGGGTGGCCTCCCCGCGGGGACAGGGTGGCAGGATTGCTCCGCACGGACTTGCACGCAGCTTCCCAGCACGGCCTTATCTGTCCCGCACACGCCGCGGCGCCGGCACGTGAGGGTGCGTGTGAGCGCAGGGTGTGGCGGGAGGCATTTTTAGCTCTGTCCCAAACTGGGGGAGGAGGTTTGCAAATCCTGCTGGCCCTCAGCTAGAAAAATAACTGCCAAATCCCGCACCGCCTTCTCCCGTCCTCCTTCCTCCGGCTCCCCCGAGGCCCCTGCCCTGTGCTGAGCTGCTCCTGCCCCGCACCCTCGCGCCGCCTGCTAAAAGGGCGAGGGTTTTAAAACGCCTGGAGACGTACAGCTGCAGAGCTCAGGCTGGAAATGGAGCCGGGGAACTGGTTTCACCCTCACCGCTTTCCACTGGATTTTTTTTTTATTCTTGAGGAAGAGTAGCAGAAAGTTGTTTCGTAGCTGCAGGTCATGTAAAAAAGCTGCATTTTAAAATCCAAGCAGGGAAGAGCTGGGCTAAATGTGATTTGACAGGATCCCTCTAACCGCATGCCTCTTAATTTCCAAGTCTGATCAGTGCGACTGGACAGCTAAATAAATGAAGTAGTGCATATAATTGAATCTCCGCTCAGATGTTGAAGTATGTGCCAGCCTGCCCTGCCCGGCCGCGGGAGCGGGGGGACGCGGCCCCCGAGCCAGCCGCTCGCCTTCGAGCTGGTGGCAGCTCCCGGAGGGGAGAGGGAACCCAAACGCGGACCCCTCCGTGCTGCCCGGGGGGCTTCGCCGGCTCCCGAGCGACGGCCGGGCCCTGCCGGCTGCGGTGCCTGGCCCCCGGCCTGCCTGTGTCAGCAAGGATGACTTTTTTTTCCCCTCTTGGTTACTGCTGCCCTTTGGAGCTTTGCTGCTTATCGAACCGGAGTGACGGGGGGGCGTGCACAGGGCCCCCGGCCCGCGCCCACGTCCCCGCTGCCCCTTCGGTTTACGGGAGAAGGGGGGGAGGCACCCCCGGCCCCCGGGCTGTGCCCAGGGACGGCCCCGGCCCCCCGGGCTCGGGGCGGGGGCACCCGGGTGCCGCTGCGGGATGCGATCGCCCCCCGGCCCCGACCCCGGCCCCGACCCCGGCCCCGTCCCGTCCCGTCCCGTCCCGTCCGGTCCCGTCCCGTCCCCTCGGGGCCCGAGCACCGCGCAGCGCTCCCGGCGCAGCCGCGTCCCCACGCCGCGCCCGGGGGCGGCCGGGGCTCGCCCCGTCGGGACCCTGCCGCGGAGCGGAGCGGAGCGGGGCCGCGGCCGGGGCTCGGCACTCACCGTCCTGCGTGGGCACGGCGGGCACCGAGAGCTCCCGGATCCGGCGGCTCCAGGCCTGGGCGATGCGCAGGTTGCCCTCGGCGTCGGGGCCGCGGCAGACGCGGAAGGTCCGCTCCAGGCGCTGGCGGGCGGGCGAGCCCCAGCGCGGCCCGCGGAGCGGGTAGCAGACGAGGGAGAAGCAGGCGGCGGCGGCGGCGGCGGGGAAGGCGGCGGAGCCCACGCAGTCGGCCAGGCGGAGCGCGGCGTCGGGACCGGCCGAGCCCCCGGAGGAGCCGCCGGGACGCCGCACCTGCAGCTCCCGGGCCGTCAGAGCCAAGGAGCAGGCGGCGGCACCGGCGGCGGGTCCCGCGCCGAAGATGCCTTGAAGCAGCACCGGGCCCCCGCCGGGCTCCGGGGGAGCGCGGCGGCCGGCGGCCATCGGCGGCGGAGCGGGAGCGGGACGCACCGGGGAGCGCCGCCCGCCGCTGCTCGCTGCTGACACCCGCCGCGCCGGCCGGCAATGGCAGCCGGGGCGGCCCCATTCATAAAAACTGAACCCACCCCCCCGGCGGGGGGCCCGGCCCGGGGCTGCCCCGAGCCCCCCGCTCCCCCCCCGCCGCCTGCCTCAGTTTCCCCAAGCGCCGCCCCGGGCCCGGATCCGGCCGGGGCTCCCGCGGGCGGGCAGCGGGGCTCTGCGGACACGCGAGGGCGAAGCGCCGTGGGGTTTGCCGCGGGTGGCTCTGCCCTGCCGGGGTGGGGGCCGGCGTGGGTGCTCCCACGGCCAGGGGCTGGCACGACACCGACCCACGCTCACGCCGGGGCGGCGGCGGCAAAGCAGCGGGCGGCCGCGCCAGCGTCGTGTCCGCGACACACAGACGCACGCTGGTGGGGGGATCGCGCCCCTCGAGCCCCACGCTGGGCCGAACAGCGTTTAACACCATTTCTGCCTCTCTCCAGCCGGGACAGGGCGAGAGGAGCGGAGCGGGTGCCTGGAGAAATCAAGGCACAGCGAGCGCTGAGGAGGACGGCGGGCAGCCGGCGGGGGACACCTCCAGGAGGGAGGATGGAGGGGGACGATGCCTGTCACTGGTGCCCCGCCATCAGGTATCCGTGAGGGCTGGAGGGTGCCAGGGGCACGGAGCCCCGTGGAGGGAGGTAAGCTGTGCTGGGGACCCCACCGCAGGGCACACAGCACTGGGGATGGAGCCCAGGGGACCTGCCTGGAGGGTGCCAGCACGGCTGGGAGCCACTCCGTGCCCACGACGGCTGCCAGAAATCACTGACGGCAGCTTTTGATGGCGACAGGACTGACCTTACCCCCCGAGGGGCTGCCGGGCTCCAGGGGGTCTGGCCCAGCTGAACAAGGGTTTTTTGCCAAGCCATTCCCCATGGATGTAGCTGTGCTCCACGCGCTCCAGCTGGCCCTGCGCTCTCCTGAGGCTCTAACCAAAGCAGAGCCCAGCCTCTGCCCGGGAAGCGGGCGATGAGCACTCGGACAAGCGCGGTGGGAATGGCGAGGCAGGCGGAGAGGTGCCTCGGTCCCTCCCTCCACCTCCCCTGGGCCTTCCTCGCCCCGTCCTCATCACTCACCCCCCCCCTGCGTGGCAATGCTCATGCGGGTTTTGCATGCTGCGTGCTGCTGGCCCGGCGGCAGCCTGAGCCCCCGTAACCTTGAGCTCGCACCTCGGCGAGGCAGCGCTCTTCACACTTGCAGCAGTTTAATTAACGGTGAGCCCTCAGCCCTCTGTCCCCACTTAACCCCACTGGAACTGGCCAAAAATTGCAGGGAGGGCGCGGGATGACCAGCTGGGCGGATAACGCGCTTAAGTCTTGCTTTCCCAGAGTGACCTAAAACGAGGGCTGAGGTGCCACGATTTGGAGCATCGCGCTTTCCAAAAAGACCTCCCTGGGCGCTGTGGGCTCGAAGAGATGCTTGGAGGGGGAGCTGGGGCAGGACCTGCTCCCAGCCATTTGCTGGCTGACACCTTCACCTCAGGAACCGCAGCACCCACAGCTGATTCCGGGTGAGATTTGGGCACGGCCGCTTCCCCGGCCGCTGCCGTGTTGCAGTCCAGTGTTTGTAAACAGCTCTGAGTTCCTCGGCAAGGTGTCATGGGAGGAAATAGGTGGATGCTGGGGAGCGCAGCGTCCTGACCTGCCCCTCACCCTTCTCGGTGACTAATCCGCTCCCGATTTCCGCTCAGGAAGGCACGGGATGTGGTGGGAGGACGTGAGCGCAGCTGTCACGCTGCTGCCGGCAGGTGCCACGGGGCAACGGGGCTGCTCCGGCCTCTGGCCTCACCGCGCTACATCCGTCCGTGGCTCCGTGCCACAGGGACCCCCCACCCTCCCTGCCTGTGCTTTAAAGAGGGGTCGAAAGCCCGGCTGGGCTCCGCTGGCCATGGCCATGCTGTGTGCTGGGGAAAGGGGCTGAGAGCGGCTCCGTGGCGAGCTGTTGAAGCCAGCAATGCCGCAGCCTCAGGCAGGGGGGGATGCCCAGGGCAGGGAGATGAGGGGGCTGCAGCCAGGTTATTCTTGGATGGGGAATGGGACCAGTGCAATCTCAGCCTCGGTGATGGCACATCACACCCAGGCAGAGCTTTTCCGCATTGGTACCAGGCTATGGGGACTTCACGTGGTCCTGTCCCGATGCCGTGCCCGCCTTGGCAGATGCCCACTTCGTGCCATGGCCAGCCGGTGCCCACCACCGGCCCCGCATGGGACCCTTTGCTCCACAGCCGTGGGCTGATTCGACCCGGTCCCGCGCAGACGCCGCTTGTTTGCCTCCGGATGCGATGTCTCATGTGGAAGTGGGATCACTTCCGTCACCGCTCAGTGCTGATAAACAGTGGTTTGGCGCTATTTTAATTACGAGAGCCTTAATGAGCTCCCTTGACCTAACCAGCAGCCCAAAGGGTGCTCAGCAGCTGGGGCTCCCACGCCGTGGGCAGGCATCTGCCCATCGAGTTCGTCCTGATCGGCTCCATTCCTGCCTGCCCGGCGCCACAGAGGCCACGCGTGTGGATGCGGCATGGAGCTGGCGTGCCGGTGGGGACAGCCAGCGGTGAATCCCCCCACCTCCTTTCTCATTGCAAAGGGGGCTCGCCCAGGGCACAGGGTGTCCAGTCCTGCTGGGACCACAGAGGCCACCAGGCTCCCTCCAAGAGCAAGCACCCCTCAAACCCCAGTCCTGGGAGGGCTCGTGGGGAACCCCGGGCCCCACAGACGTCATCTGGGGGAGAAGGCTCATAGATCTGGAGCGCCGTGCCCCGGGCTCGCTGGAGAAGGTGATGGATGTTCTGTGTTTGGGGAAACTGAGGCAGAAGCAGCAGACGAGGTTTGCCTTGAGTTGTGCAAGAAGCCGAGGGTTCACGACGGCAATTAAACACCCCCTCGCCTCCCTCCTGCCCCCAGGCTCCTCCTGCTCTTGCCCCAGCTGCTCGAGGAGCTGGTCCCCCAGGGAGCACGTCCTGGGGGACGAAAGCAGAGAGGCTGGGGGCTTCCCAGCCCTGCCACGACCCTTCGCCACCCCGGGCTGGTGAATCCCGGCTGCAGCGCGGACCCGGGGCTCTCCGTGCCAGGGCAGGCCTGGATTTCAGGCTCCTGCTGCCTACACAGCAGCGGCAGGCAGCCCCGGAGGAGGCGTGCAGAGGACATGGCTCTGCTGCAAGATGAACTGCAGTGTTTCGCTTCGAGGCACGCGGCTCCTCCAGATCCCTGCCCGCTCTGCCGCGTCCGCCGGCAGCCGCCTGGGGATGGGAACGGGAAGGGGATGCGCTCATCCCAGATCCGTCTCTTTTAGCATCGTTCCCACTGCTGAAGGTACATGTCTCAAGGTGGAGCCAGAAATAGCATGGCTCTGCGCTGCATCGGGGCTGGCGGGGCTGCAGGGTTTGGCAGGGGGACAGGCACCGACTGCAGCAGTGGGAACTTTCCAGCCAGCGCCTGCAGGAGCGGACGGTGTGGAGACGGAGCCATTTCAGGGCAGACCCAGCCCGGGGTCTGTGGCTCGGCCCCTCTCGGCCCCCAGCCGCGGGGGCTCGCAGGGAGCGTTCACCCTGCAGCTCCCTGGGGAGACACTGGTGCCCACGCAGGGGACCAGCACCGAGCAGGAGGGGGCAGAAATAACGGAGCTATCTCCTCGAGGAGAGCGACTGGGATCGCATCCCACCTGAGGTGCACGAGCCGGGACACAGGTTTTAGTCTGCCACCGATTTGCTGCAGGACTCTGTGCAGGTGACTGCACCCTCGGTGTCTGGCTCCGTGGCCCACGGGCAGCAGGTATCACCCACAAACCCGGCTTCACGTGGGGCCTGGGGCTCGACCCAGGAGGTTTCTCAGCCTCTGAGGAGCTGGGGGTTATGGCAGCTCCTAAATCACAGCCGGGCTCTGCAGCCCACCATGGGCTGCTGCCCAGCCCTGACCCTTGGCTGAGCTCTCGGCGGCCGCCGGCACAGCCCAGGACCACAGGGCTTGCCGGGAGGCCCTGGGCGACACCGGCAAGCTGGGCACATTCCTCCCAGCTGATGATTTACTCAAAAATATTTCTGAGGTCAGCCCTCCTCAGGGGAAACACTCCCAAACGCTCTGCGAGAAGCTGCTGAGTCTGGAGTAACCCCACGCACCGCTCGCTCAGCCAAAAAGTCACCCCGATGACTAGCCCTGGCGTCAGAGGGACTGAGGCCGAAGTGCTGCCGTTTGATCTCCCCCTTTGCTGAGGGAAGCCGAATTTCAGGCCACTGCAGGGTTTTCACCACTTCCCGGTAGCGGTTTCCTGCCGTGATGTCAGCGCAGGCATTTTTGGGAGGTGAAGTCAGAGGCTGCAATGAGAACCACCTGGCCGGGCTGCGGGCGGCAGGCTGGGAGGCTCCATCCCGATCCCGGGGCAAGTGGGATCCCCGCCGCGATGCTCAGCACCCGCGGGCAGCATCCCTGCGGCACAGTTACTTATGGGGGACACAGCGTCCCACCACAGCCCGCCGTTTCTGGCCTGGGTAAGAAGAAGGATTTGCTGCCACAGCTCCCACGGCTCCTCTTTCCGTGCCGGGCTGGGATCGGCGTGCTCCGGCCACCCCACCCGGGCTCCGGGGAGAAACTGGGTAAAGGAGAAAGGGCAAAACTTCACCCAGCTCTGCAGGAAGCTGCCTGCAATGGCTGTCCTGCCCCGGCGCCGCGTTGGCCCCATGGAAGAAACCGCCCCGAAGCCCCCCGGCGTGCACAGGGCAGCGCCGAGGCTCTGGTTCTCCCCGGGGAGAGATGTAGGTCTTGGCAGAGCTGAGAAACTGCCCTCCTTGGTCGCTGAAATTCAACAAATAAAGCCGGTTCCTGGTAAAGGAGCCTCCCAGGTTTTCCCTGCTGAGCTTTACCATTTTTTGCTATTAAAAATGCACGACCCCCTGCCCACCCCCTCCAACATTACTCAAACCCCTCTGCTCAGCAAATAACTGCATCGCAGCCAGCGAGTGAGGCTGAGCCTGGATAAGCCTTTTCAGAGGAGCTAAACCTGCTTAAAGCCGGCACTGTTCCCTGACCCACCCTCCTAATCCTGCCCGGCTGATAATGAAATAATAAAGGACTGCAAAGCCTTGCTCCCCGCGCGCTGTGGGGGAGGCTTCTGCTGCCTCTGTACCCACCAGGAGACGCGATATTAATTACTCCCTAAGTAAACAGAATTGCTTCTTTCTTCTCCTTTGCCTGGCTGTAAAACCAGGCGTGACCGTCAGCCCGCAGAGGAGAGAAGCCAGAAGTCACTCCCTTTTCCAGGAGAAAGGTTGGTTATTGCAGCGATAACAGCGGCGATCTCTGCCCGCTGCCCTGCCCGGGCTCGTCTCAGAAACACGAGCGCGGGGTGGGTTTGGGGCAGACATTGTCAAGCCCCTCCGCGGCGACCGCATAGAGATGCCGCCTGGGGCCTGCTGTGCCGGCGGCTGCCCCGCAGCAGAACGCGCAAACTCATTGCATCTCAGCCCCAGCAGCTGGGAAAGTGAGGGGAGGTGACAACACGGGCAGGATCCGTCCCCTGAGGCTGGGATGGCTCTGAGCGCCCCGCAGGGCAGCAGGATGAGGACCGGAGGATGGGGCTGAGGGACCCGGAGGGCAAAGCAGGGGCTGAGGGCGCTCCAAGAGCCACAGTGGCAGCCCCAGGCTGCGCCGGGGCTGCCGGGTGGGAAGGGGTTAAACAGCCCTGCCTTCTCCGGCACACCTGAACGGCATGGCAAGCCAGGAGGGAAGGGCTTTAAAAGAGGAGGGCAGCAGCAAGCCCCTTCCCCAGGGGCCTGGGAAGGAGCCGGCGGGAGGCTGAGTGCCCTGCGGAGGTGCTGTGCCACGGCCCCACACCGTGGGGTCTCGCTCCCCACCCTCGGGGCACGAACCCCCCTTGCCCTCCCCTGCCTGGGTGCTGTCCCTGTCCCTTGGGGCGTCCCAGCTCCCCCAGGAGCTGCCATTTTTCTGGTGGGTGCAGGAGGGACCTCGGGAAGCAGCCAGCTTCCTACGTCCCAAAAATACTCTGGTTCCCCCCCCCGTTTTTCCCCAGCTCCTTCCTTTTGAAGGACAAAGCCAGCAACTTGTGACAAGTGAAGGGCAGCAGCGTGGATGTTGTGACCGCTGTCAAGCGAATGTGCCCTGCCGGGCAGCAGCGGCCGTCCCTGAACGCGGACCGGCAGGCGTGGCCAAGGGCCAGCGCGGCCGGGGTTGGGGTGGCCGTGAGGGGGGATCGGGGCTGCCTGGTGAGCGGGCGCTGCCGCTTCATCCCAAGCCGCAGGGCTGTTGCCAGCCTGAAGGCCAGACCAGCCTCGCGTGCCCGGCTGCGCTGCCCTCTCGGAGCGCATCCAGGCAGCTGATGCCGTTAGCTCTTGCCTCGCCTTGCGTTGGGGAACAAGTGGGGATGTGGGAGTCGAGCTGGAATCGCCCCTGCCGTGACAAGGCATGGGTGAAGGACCTGCAGGGGACAGAGGGGACCAGGAGAGGAACCAGGACCCGGCAAGGATCATCCACGGCTTTGGTGGCAGCCAGCTAGAGGCGAGGTGCCTGGTGCCGCGCTGGGTCTGCCCCCGCAGCCAGCGAAGGGGGTGAGGGCCGCGCCGCGGCCCCCGTTGCCCTGCCGGCGCAGCCGCTGCCATGTAAATCCCGACCCCGTCCGGCTGCAGCACGCGCCCCTGCAGCCCGTCGCTGTGCTGGTGGCTGGTTCCGGCAGGGCCGCGGCTGCGATGGGGGATCCCCACCGAGCCCTGTGGCCTGATCCTGCTGTGGGAGCAAACTGGGAGGCTGCCAAGGTGAAGGGGGGACTCTCCTGGCTTGTACACCAGGTCAGTAACCGCGGGGCTGGTCCTGGGCGATCGTGGAGGGAGATGTAGGGGTGGAACCGCACCACAGGTACGGATACACGTCATCAGGAGCGGTGAAGGGAGACAAAGCTTTTCACCCGTGTGGTGCACAGAGGGGACCCCGATGCTTTTTTGTCTTGTTTGTATTGAGGATGCTGCATCTTAACAAAGGCTGGAGAGAAACAATCTTTAATGAAGTGTTCGGCGGAAGGGCGCTGACGGTGATGCTGCAGCCCCCAGCGAAACGTGGAATGTTTCTGGCAGGAGCTGTCGCCAGAGGCACCACTGCGGTCACGTCCCCAACCCCGAGCAGCTGGCACGCACCGGAGCAGCCCAGCAGTGGGAGAGATGTAGGGGTGTACGTCCTCCATGTCCTGAACGAAGCCCGCTGCGACCTCCCCGCTCTTGGCTGGGAGAACACAGGGCAAGGGATGACGATCTTACACATCGGCGTAGAAAACTGCCGGGGAAAACCTCTCCCTCCAGGGCAAACGAAGCAATGCGGGGCAATGGTGGTGATGAAATTAATACCGTTTGTTTGCCTTCCCTGCGACGTAAAGCGCGCTCTCTGGGCTCGGAAAGTCAGCGCAGAGCTCTGCCAGATGGGCTGGAGCAGAATTTTTCCGCTTAGAGGAGCCTGCACCCAACTTTGTCCTCACATCCGAGGAGCCCGGAGGACCTCGGAGAGCCCGACAGTGAGTGTTCCCTTGGGAAACGGTGCAGAGGCCGGGTTTACTCCAGCAGCACCTCCTCAGGGCCCCCGTCCCACCGCCATGACGGCACTGGGGTGCTTAGGGGAGCCCCAGGCCCAGAGCGAGGCCTGCGGCCTGGCTGACAGAACCCCTCTGTGGGGCTCCGGGAGGGCTCAAGCTTAAGTCCTATGGGGCGGGAGGGCTCAGGTCTGAAGCCGGTGGGGCGAGGAGGGCTGTGGGGCGGGCGAGCCGCCCGCCCCACAGCCCTCCTCGCCCCACCGGCCTGAGGCCTCCCGCCCCGCCTGCCATAGAGCAAAGCTAGAGCGCCGCCGCAGCGCTTCCGTGGGAGCGGCCGCCATCTTAGGCGCGGGCAGCGAAGCGGCAGCATATGAGGCCGTGCCTCGCACCGCCGGGCAGAAGGGGAAGGTGGTCGCGTTGTTAGCCGCACTCGGGAAGCGGGCGGTTCAACACCCCGCGAGGAGGGAGAGTTTACGCCGTTCTCACGCCTTCTCCTCAGGTACCGGCGCTGTTCAGGCAGTAGGTGAGACCCCTCTCTCGCTGTGAGCGGAGAGCGCGGCCGCTGTGCCCTCAACTAAGATGGCAGCGGGGGCGGTCTCTCCCCGCGGAGAAGATGGCCGCCGAGGGGAGCGGCGCTCTAGCCGGGTGGCGGAACTCGCTTGGCCGGGTGAGGGGAAGCGGGAGGGGACCCCCACCACAGAGACCCCCCCACACCACGGGGACCCCCTAACCCACCGCAGGGACCCCCTCCAGCTCTGCTGCCTCACAGGGAAACCCCCTTAGTCCCCCCTCTTCCAGCCTTCCCGCGCCCCCCTCAGCTCACCCCCACCTTCTCCAGCCAAGGGAGCCCCTCTCTCCCTTGCTCCCCCCCTCAATTTTGGGGGTCTTCCCTCCCCTGCTGCATGAGGTGCCTCTGGGTGAGGGTTTGGGTTGGGGTCACCCGAGGCCTGGGTCCTGGGGGGTGCTCTGCACACACACACGCCCCCCCCCCAGGCTGGTGCTGCTCCATTTTATTTTAATAGCCGTATTTCCCACCTCCCCTGTATGCTTTGCCACCGGAGTGGACCAGCAAGCCCACGGGTAGCGGAAGGGTTCCCCTCCTCCTCCTCCCCACCCCTTAAGGGGCGGTGATCGTGGCGGAGAGGAAGAAAAGGATGCCACGGAAGCTGTTGTTGCCTTATAAATCTGTTTTTTCTCACTTTCGAGCTCCACGGGGGTCGCATGACTCTTTGGCGATGAACGCAGCCAGAAGTGGCTACCGGGTCTTCTCGGCCAACTCCACGGCAGCCTGCACCGAGCTGGCGAAGAGGATCACGGAGTAAGTTCCCTCTCTTTCAAGTTTCTTTTCGCCGCGCAGAGCTCCTCCGAGCAGGCAGGCTTCCTTCAGAGCGGCTGGAGAGGCTTGTGGCGTCCTCCCGCCTTCCCAAGCCAAAGGTGTCTGCTGCGAACACCTTTGCCGCAGAGGTTTTGCGCTGGGAGCGTTCAGCAGCTCTGCCCTTCTCCTCGGCGCCGGCTCATCCCTCCCGAGAACTCAGTTTGACCCAGCGATGAAAACGCACCGGCTGCTTTCCGCCTTTCTCTGACATCCATTTCAGTGCTGAAAAGGCTGGATTGCAGCAATGGCTGTTACTTCTGGGGAGGGAGAAGGTGAGACTTGGCTGAACAAACCTCAGAAAGTCTTTTAACTGTTTTGGGAGATGGTCAGAACTTTCTGCGCTGCTTTTCGTGGGGACGGGCTGGCGACCTGGTGTGCCCGACGGCTTCGCTGCTTGGGCCGCGGGGAGCATTGCCTGCGTGGACCTCGGTGCAGCACCAGCAGTTGCACTAACCAAAGTGGATTAGTGAATCTGCATTTTGGTGGGGTAGGAGAGGTGGGCAACGCATGCTAACAAAAGAGTTTAGTTTAGGCGTGGAAGCGTGCCCCTTTTTTTTTTTTTTTTTTCAGCCTATCGATTTGGGCACAGTTTGACCTTGACTTGGCAGGGATGGATGCGCTGGGTCCTGCTGAAGGAGGTGTGTAACAGCTGCCTCCAAAATGGGTTTCTTACTGCACAGAGGAGCACTGACTTTACCCTGACACTTGATCTTTTGCTTTGAATTAGTTTGGTTCAAATCGGGGCGCTCCCAGCTGAAGGGGCTTTTCTGAGACAGACATCTGTGTATTGGGGAGCTGTCATCCTAAAGCAGGGTTTGGGATTCCTTTCTGCTGCTTCTCAGCTGCAGTTCATAGGAAGCTGCTCCCAAAATCGAGGGGGCTCAGTGCTCGTTTGCCTGCCGCAGCAGATAACATCCTTGATGCCCCTTAGGCAGCTGCTGGCCCATTCCTGTCTCCAAGGGTGTGCTTAAATTGGAAACATTACTAAATACAGGTGTGCTGCCACCTTAAACTGGAAGAACATTTCGCTATTTGCCCAGCTAGCTTATAAACAGTGCGTTCAATCCTTAGTGCAGATTATCTCCACGAAGCTGACTTGGCTGTTTGGCTGGGATCGCTGGTGTTGATGGGATGAGTGTTGGACAACAGTGATGGACTTCTTCAGGTGTGAGGCGGAGAGGGAAATCCTTGTGTTTGGTTCATGTATTTTTGCTATATTTGGTCAGTTCCATATTACTTTCCCTTCACCGATACAACTCTGAAAATAAAGTAATAAAGTCTCTCTATATAAAAAAGTAAGTAAGTTTTGCTGCAACAGTTGGGACATGGTTTTACAAGGCTTGTCCTGTTGCGTCAATGCAGAACGTAATGGAAGTCCCCTGGGGACGAGCTCCAAGTTCTCAGGACTGAAAGAGCAAATGGGCAATCTTCATTCTCTGCTCTTTGTCTTAAAAATAACTCACTTGTTTTTTTAAAGCTGTAATGAGAAGAGACGCGGAGCAGGCTTCCCCAGGCTGCGGCGCACACAGCTGGCTGTGTGACGTGCTGCTGTAACCCTCTGCAGGCTTCCCAGTGATGCTCTGAGGGTGAAGGACAGCAGGATCCAGAGAGCAACCTCCTGGCTGTCCTTCGCGAAGTAAGCTTTTAACGGAGGCGATGGGGGCTTTTTGCACGTCAGTGGGGAAGTTGGATACTCCGGTGGTGGTATGAGCACGACAGTGTGATGCTCAGCTACTGCTTAAACTGAGGCTTAAGGACGCATAGCTTTACTGTCTGTAAAATGGGAGTAGTGACCACTCTGAAATGGAAGGGCGTGAAGCATTATATGCAGATGAGGTTTTGTTGGAGCGGGGTGCAAAATCTGGAACCATTAACAGTATGGATTTGCCCACAGTAAAAAGTCTCCCAAAAATAAAGGTATTTTCAGTATCTCGCGCGGTGGTTTTGCACTGACTTGCCCGTAGGAGCTCAGGGGCTGTTTCAACATGTTTGTAATACATCCCTTGTTTTTTCAGGTCGCAAAAGATGCGCGACTGCTGGCTTTCCTGCTGTCGCATCCCAGCCTGTACTTTGCTGGGGAGGTCAGTTGCGCCTTTTAATAGAATTGGAGCAGTCTTATAAGGGTGAGTCCTCTAATATTGTGCGTTCTTTTTAAAGTTTTTTTATGACCTTTAGTGTGAGTAGTAAAAGAACTTTAAAACAACACGCAATATTAGGAGTAGGGCCCCTTGAGACACTTGCCCATCTAGGCTCTGTTGCTCTTTGCCTGTAGGTATGACGTTAAAATCGATACTTGAGGAGTCCTGGCTTATCCTTTTTTGAAATCTCAAGCCTGGGGAGGAGCAGTGTGACATAAATCAGACATCTGAAAGCTGTTCAATCTCCTCACTTCATTTAGTGCAAAACTTCCAGAGTTGCTTTCGATTCAGGCTCTGAGCACGGCTTTCTGGCACGCTTCCGATCTTTACAATTTCCCATTGTGCATTGTTGTCTGGTTGTAGGATGAGTGACTAAATGGTTAGTCGAACTTTCACTTTGAGTTGTCAGAGCTTTTGTTTATGTTAGCGTCTGCCAGGGAGAGGAGATGGTGCTGGCTTGTGAGAATCAAATACCTTGTGAAACTTTCAATAATAAAGATGCTCCTTAGATTCAGGATCACTGAAACATAAATAAAACCATATGTTTACTTGTATCTTATAAACTGAGAGGGATTTTTTTTTTTTAATTCTATCCCAAATGGAAAGAAAACTCCTGCTGTAATTAGGACACTTGGCACCTGATTACAAGCTGCATTTGCAGGGGAGAAAGAGAATTTCTGTGATCAGTGCTGATCCCCAAAGGGCCTTGTGTGCTGCTCGGGGGAGGGAGGTCTAGCAAGTCTTTTTGATCTCTGGAGTCCAACAGATGCATTTAGATCTCCCTCTGACTGCAGTGTTTGGCACAGAGGGTACAAATACTGCATTCCACTCGCCCTTGTGTGTTTGGGTTGGAGGGGATCGCTGACTGAAGCTTGCTGATGCCTCCCCAGTGCTCCTGCAGGTCTCTTATGTGGGACGTGGTACTGTCGTAAACTCATTGCAGCCTGCAGGATGTGAGTGTTCTAGACGTTCGTTTGGTTTGCAGCATGGAAGGTGCTGGTGATCTAAAGATAAAAGCAATGCTGTGAGCCCAGACAACGCGGAGTAGTGAGGAAAAGATGGAGACTTGTGTTCTGATCTCTGGTCGTAGGGAGCTGGGTAAGGAGCACTAAAACCAGGGTGGTGGTTTCTGTGAATGAGTGGGAGGTGAGCCCTGCTTTCGGAAGAGAGAGTATGTTAGGAGGACTTGCAGCAACCTCCCTCGGCTGAAGGACAATTTCTGGTGGGATGGAGGAAGAGTAATGCCAGCCTCCCTCATTAGGCCATCTTGCCAGCGTGTGAGGGGATGGCACAGGGGAGTCAGACCACAGTAACCTTGTGCTGCTGCTCTCCCCCGTCTCCAAACCCTGTTCTTGCCTTCTGGAAAGAGCTCTTGTGTGGTGCTACGGGAGGAGAGGAGGTGGCACCAACTCTTTTCCATCTCAGAAGGTGCAGCACTGTGGCAGGAGGCTAACAGATATTACGGGGTGAAACTGCATCAAAGGATTTTGGAAAGGGAAAAGAATAACCAAGTAAAAAGTAGTGTTGTTGGAGAGGTTACAGGTGGGGGACAGTGCTGGAGTAGTGCGAGCGTGGAGCAGTTGGGCTTTGAGATTTTCCATGCAGCTTAGATGGAGCATGTAATGTGGCTGAGTAAATCGGCTTTGCGCGGTGGTTTTCTGTGCTGGCCAGCACCAGGCCTAGGGCAGGTTCCTTCACGAGGAGCAGACCGGTAGGACTAGAGGAAAACCTGCGTGGTGTTTGCAGTGGTTCAGCTTTGGCATGGCTGGAACAGATGATGCAAGTGCTGGATGGCTCCGGGTACAAGTGGCGGATGAGCAGCAGGGACTGTTCTTCAAGTGTCCAGTCATGCCGGGTGGATGGAGAGAGGTAAAGGAGAGCTCAGATAGTTATAAGGGCATCTACACAGGGATATGGCCTTGTATCCAGGAAGCTGCTGTTTCCTTTCCCTTTCCTGGCTTGTTCTTGAAGTGGGAGATTAGGAAATACACCGCAGAGCTGCCACTGTGCTAGCTGGACCAGTTGACTGATCTTTATTTAAAGATTTGCTCGAGTTTGAAAAGCAATTCAAAGTCAGGCTGTGGCTTGCTTTCAATTGTAGAATCATAGAATTGTTAAGGTTGGAAAAGGCCCTTAGGATCATCGAGTCCAGCCATTAACCCAGCACTGCCAAGCCCACTGCTAAACCATGTCCTCGAGCACCACGTCTACCAGTCTTTTAAATCCCTCCAGGGATGGAGACTCAACCACTGCCCTGGGCAGCCTGTGCCAGGGCCTGACAGCCCTTTCGGTGAATAAGTTTTTCCTAATATCCACGCTAAACCTTCCCTGGCGCAGCTTGAGGCCGTTCCCTCTCGTCCCATCGCTTGTTACTGGGGGGAACAGACCGACCCCCACCTCGCTACAGCCTCCCTTCAGGTAGTTGTAGAGAGCGATGAGGACTCCCCTCGCCACGGTCCAGCACGAAGCAGATCCTCTGCTGTCAGCTCCAGCTCCTTCTGGAGTCTGCAGTGGTTCGTGGAGGCTTCAGGTGTGGGGAGAGTAGGTATCTGCAGAGCTGAGACCAGTGAAAGTGTAATGAAGAGGATACTGCCAAAATAAAATCATATCATAGTCAAGGGCTTTGTCCATATGCAGATTTCTCTTCAAATTGAATGTTTGCACTGCGAGCTGGCTGGAAGCTTCCTTCGGAGATAACTTTACAAATGTCTTTTAGGTGCTTGTCACAGAGTGGGAGAAGGAAACGCAGCCCGGGCTGAGAACCCTTCCCAGCAGTACTGAAACATGCTTTGATGGCATGAAATACTGCAAGTGCGCTTGCCTCTTGAATTTTGATTCAGCTAAACGTCAAGTCTCTTAAGTGACTGTCCTTTGTCTTGAGAGCCTGGTACGGTGGTTTTCGACAGTCTTCAGAGGAGCATTTTAAAGTACAGTCTAATACAACCTCATAGTGTTTCCTAAAATACTGCAGTGTGTCACTTCCTCATTAAACTATAGGTGACTTCTGAGCTGTTCGTATTTAGGCTGTGAATTTGAGACAGATTTTATATACACTCTTGCATCCATAGCTTAATATCCTCTTGGCATGTGTTGAGACTGCGGAAAGTTAGATCATCTTTCCTGGGCAATGTTTATAGAGAAATTCCAGATCAATATAAACTTTTACTGGTCTGAGTAGGATTTTGAAAGCCATAAAGAGAATTTTTCTCTTCGATGCTATTGGATCCTGGAGAAGTCGGTTTAGTGGCGGAGCTGGTGCGAGGGCGGCAGAGCGGAGCGGAGCAGGGCTTTCCCCATCCGGAGCAGAGCGTGGTCACGCAGGGAAAGCTTACACTGAGGTGGCGTTAGAAACTGTGGGAGCAGCCTGGGGCAGTAATACCTTGGTCCGCTGTGCCCAGCCCTCTGCACTGAGCCTGGCAGGACTGTATGTGCACAGCTTTTTTAAAAGACCCCAGTTCTGAAGACTGCTGCTTTTAAAAACAAAAACGCCACCAAACTGGGTTTCCGTCTCTCTTGGACGGAGAAGGGAGCTTCCAGAAGTGAACTTCTCCTCTGATGTCTGCTTGGCACTGGTTAGCAAGTGAGATTTCTGCAAATAGCGTTAATTCAGCCTGACCGTTCTCCAGCCTTAAACACTTCAGTATCAGCAAAAGCCCTCACCTGCCTGTAGCCAAATCCAGCACCACACAGCAGGCCTTTTGTCAATGGAGCTCATTTTGCTTGGAGATGTGATTTACCTACAGGACCTAAAGTATTATTTTTGCCAGAAGGAGCTGTATCTCTCTGCGGGGGCGTGAGCTGCCGCTGGAGGTAACCCAGAGCATTTTCTTTCCTCATGTAGATCTCGTGTCTGCAGACAAGTGATCCGGTAATTGTGATAGCCCCTGCTCGTACGGTTATGCTGTTAGTCCTGAAGCTGAATGCAGAGTCCTTGCTGTCGGTTTAACTCCTCTGTTGCCTAAAGCAACAAGCAATTGGGAACTTCTGCACGGGGAGGATTTAGAGAGAAAAGAGCTGGGGATGGAGGGGAAAAAGGGAGAGGTGACGGAGAGGGGGAATTTATCTTTGGACTCTGTTACAAGTGGTTGCTCGTGGGCTGCGTGGTGGCTAAGGCTGTGCTCTGCCCTTGACTTCTGCGTAAATCTCCCTTTTGACACAAGTCCCATGGAATTCGGTGTTTTACAACAGGAGCTGCACAAACAGTGCCCTCTTTAATTGCCTTGGCTAAATCAAGGTTTTATCAGATTCCTGCACTGGCTGAAGTCTCCGCTTACGCAAAACCTGCAGAAAGGGATTTAGTGGCAGGTGTGCCCCTTGGGTAAACATACCTGAGCTGCTTTGGTGGAGCTGCCCGTCGGTCCGTCTGCCCTGCCTGCAGCTTGCGGGGCTGCAGAGCGCTGCAGGCAGGGTTGATGTATGACTTTTTATGGGCAGGTTTATCTCGTATCCTTCCCATCGCCACCCCTCTTGTTTACTTGCAGTCAACAGTTGGAGCAGAGATGGGATTTATTGTCTGACCAGAGGAATCTTCTACCACTCATTCCTTTAAGTTGGCTGCTGCTTAGTGTCTCTTCTGCTGCTGTCTGCACCCAGGTTTGACAAGCTGAGCTGTTCAGTGTCCCTCCTTCCTTTGGGGAGAAAACTCGCCTTTCCGATTTCTTGTTTTGTCAGCACAGAAACTGCATTGCTGCTGTACGATCGGAATAGGGGACCACTGGGCTCTGGTTTCTTCTTGCCAGCTGCATCCTCGCAGAGTGTCACAAACCTTTGCTGTGTTTGTTCGCCACCTCTTAGCATTGGAAGTGCCACCCTCCAAGGGGTGTTTTGCTGAGATGGGTCCAGCTGGACTGTTTTTGAAGCTTTCCCTCCTTCCATGAGATGCAGGGTTGACTAAAGGCACTTGCACAGTCTCTTTAATGGAGGGTTTTTTTTCCAGTAATGAGGTAGGAATGTGCTGTCTGCAGTGAAGTCAGGGCGCACGTGCCTCCAAAGGGAGCTTGCAAGACTTGCCCTGCAGTTGTGGAGGAACAAGTGTGAGTCATTAAACATTTCCCCCCCCACACTGGTTTGTTCGCTGTGTGTGATTCTTGAGCTTGTTTCGACTCGGATGCCTTGGCAGCGATTAGGCCAAAGCTTAGTGGCTGCAAATGCCTGACCGTCATCGGAAAGGAGAGCAGGATCCCAACGGGTGGCAGTAAGTGCTCGATGGATCCCATCTGCAAAACTCACCTTTGCTGTGCATCTGTCCCTGGGGTCTCCAGGCTTGCCTTTGCTTGACCAGCTGCCAGCTCTTTTTTGAAGATACTGAAGGTACTGAGGATGCTTTTGTATTGCAGCTGCAAGTTTTAACCCAGCGGGGCTGGTGAGAGAAGCCAAATTAGAGGTTTGGGTGGCTTGCCTGCTCTGGACCGCAGGCTCCCTGGGTGATGCTCCAGTCAGTACGTGAGCCGGGTTGGTTGCAATCTCGCACGTATGATTCTCAATGCAGGAGTTTACTCACCAGCCCCAGCCATAGCAAAATGTGCTGCCATACACACGATCGGGAACATGTGTGTGCCAAATACGTGCTTCGTAGCCAGCTGAGCAAATATATCACATTGCATTCGAGTATCTGTTATCGCAGCTGTCCCGGGCGCGCTTTCCAGGCCAGCTTCTGACTGAGACCTCCAGCTTGTGGGCTCATAGCTGAGTCCAGCAGTTGCTGGTGGGCCAGCAGCATGCCAGTGTTGGGCTGTCTTGCTCATTGACTTCTGAAAAAACAGATCTTTGTGACAATTTAAGTACGAGGCTGAGTCTGTGGCTAGGGAGATAGAGAGAGACCGACTGCTGAAGGCAGTAGACCGGGGGAGAGCCAGCAACCGATGTAAGCTCTTTATTTAGGATTAGTCCTGATTCACAAAATGTTGGCATGTGTCCAGGTAAATACAGTATATGTGCAGGCAGGAAACTACCGCTGTAATCCAGGTGTTGAACAAAGGTATTTCGCAGGCGTTAACTGTTTCCTAGCCCAGCGCGTGGGCACGGCCGCCCAGCAGACCCTGGGAGAGAGGAGGGACTTGCCCTGTGCTCCAGCCAGCTGCGTTGCAGCGACGCACCTATCCCAGGCGTCTCGCTGCTGCGGGGTCTCAGCTGTGGCTCACGCTTAAAGCGCATGTGCCTCTAAATACTAATGGATTACTTGTCGGTACAGTTGAATACAGAAGTGTCACCTGAGGGAATAGTCTGCCTTTTGGAGCCTTTTAAAATGCTCTTCAAAATTAATCTTTCTTATATAAGAAATACATTTAAAAAAAAAAAAAGGGAATGACTGTAATCTTTGTTATGATGAATGGTGTAGGTTTGACATTTGAGAAGAGGAAGGAGTAATTTGAAAAAATCAGAAAACTTTTAACTTAAAATCTCTTCAATCAGCTGAGTTATTTCAGAAGGAAGGTTGGGGGGGGGCGGGAGGAGAAGAAGATGTGGAGTCAAAAAAAGTGACTCAGTTGCCATTAATCAAGTCTGAGTAAATCATTAATGTTTAGTTCCACAACAGATCCTCCTAAGGTGGCATTGCATAGGCTGGCAAGATGTCCTTTGCCGTCAGGAGACACGGCCTCTGGTCAGTCGTGCAAGGACTGGCTCTTCGAGTATGGCATCGACCTGCCGCAGAGCAGCTCGCCCCAGGGCCCTCCCCGGGGACGTCGGGGGAAGGAGACCCCCGGGCAAGGGGAGGACGCGTAGTTCTGCAGCCTGGCTGGGGCACTCGGCTCTCTGTTGGGCGATGCTGTGTTTTGTTGGTGTGTAATGGTTGGTCCAGTCTCTGCTTTGGATCATGAACCGCTGGGTTCCTCCGTTTTTAATTTCCTTTTTTCTCTCCAGGCGTCTCGGTGCTGAGCTGGGGAAATCCGTGGTGTACCAGGAAACCAATGGAGGTAAGAGAAATCTTTACTATTTGCAACTGTTTTGAAGTAATCTTAGAAATACTGGGTAACTCCATCGACCAAACCTGTCTAATAAGTGCAGTGACTCAGCTGTGATGTTCCTGCTGCTCCTGGCAGTGTTAAACCTCTGTGTCTGACCTTGGACGAAGCAATTAAACGTGTTCCTTGTTTTCTCCTGTTAGCTTGTTTGTCTGCCCATCAGCTAACTCTCATCTAAAGGAGAGTCCTGCCTCGGGCGTTAGCTGCTGCAAAATCTTACACTCTCTTGTGCTTAGCAGAAGTCTCCCAGGTTTAAAAGCAATGGCCCGCTTTCTAAGCGTCTGCCTTGCAAACTTTTAAATGACCCCCTTCTTCCAGCCCTCCCCTGCCACAGGCAGTTTACAGCTGCCCTAGCAAGGACCTGTCCTCTTGCTTTAAAGAGTGCAGATTGGGGGCTGTGCTGGGGAGCGTGCCTCTTGGAGCTTGCTTTCATCTCTTTAAATGCAGCAAGTGTCCATTTTCAGATGCTGGGCTAAAACACAAGGATGTTGGCTAACAGAATTCAGTAGCTGAGTCATTTACTGGTTCAAGACCTCGGTTACCTTATTTGCAGGAGAGACTAGAACGAAAGAGCTGATACAGGTGAGAGGGAGGGATGGAAAGGGCGCTGGCTCGGCGTGAGGATTTATGGTAGTGCTGCTGCTCCTACAGCCAGAGCAGGCCACGCGGTGCGTAAGCTGCCGTGGTTATGGCTGGGGTGGCTGTTGTGTTTCGCGCTAGTGAGAGCTCGCTGCCCCTTGGGGTTAGTTTTAAATCAGGTCACTTGCTACAAGGTCTGAAGTCGTTCCTCATCACTGCACAGCAAATCAGTCTGCTTTCAGCAGAGTCCCTTAAGGTTGCTGCCGGTGCCCAGGCAATTAGACTTCGATTTTGGTAGCCGGGTAGATATTTCTCTCCTTTCACTTATGCCTGCCCTCTAGTTCACAACTGTTAAGAAATGAGTGGCGAAGAGAAGCACCTCGGGAAACCTGGTGTCATTGCTTTGGCTTTGCAGAGCTACTTTGGGGCTTGGCTTTTGCATTCGAGTCTGGGACTGTAGGAATTGTGTTCAGCAGAGACCCGGGTTTCCAGCTCATGTCAGTGTTGAAGTGTCTTGACCTTGGTAGTGAAGTTGGGGAGTTCTGTCTCTGAACTCCGTGTTTGGTGTTGCCTTGGGCTACCCAGCCTGCGTGGAGCTGACCGGGCCATCGAGTACTCGAGGTTGTTCTGCTTTGGGTGGTTCGTTGTGCACTAATGAATGTGGTATTGGCAGCTTTCAGCGCTCAGCCTGGAGAAGTGAAAAGGATTCTCATTGAGAGTTAGGTAATTGTCCTCTTCGTGTAAGAGAACAGCTATTCGGCCTGGTTTTGCATTGCGAATACAGCTAACTCACTGGTATGTCCTGCGAGCTCTTCACTTCTCAAGACCAGGCTTTGGAGAATCCGCTTGGCTTATCTGCGTGCGCGTAGTGGGTGTATGTGCAGAAAGGGCAAAGGAGCAAGCGCTCGTCTGCCCTGACCAGTGGGCAAAGCTGCTGCTAAAACGTGGTGTGTTATCACTGTAAATCTGATGTTTGGAAACAAAACTGACTGTGTTTTCAATCCTCTTCAGAAACGAGAGTTGAGATAAAAGAGTCCGTCCGGGGACAGGATATCTTCATTATACAGACAATCCCCAGGTAAGGGACTTGTGGCTCCGTTTTACAGCTGTGATATGCTTTGAATTTCTGGTTCAGCAGATGTTAGATGGGTTTGCTCGCCGTTAGCCGGCACGATAACTGGTCTCTTTCCAGTGTTGTCATTGCTTTGCCTTACATTTAGGACACCACATAGTGTTAAGCTGTTAACATTCCCAGAGGATCGCTGGTGCCACAGCAAACTGAGAAGCTTCCCGTCAAATAGCTGAAGTGTGTCACTTGAGGCAGGAACAAGTATGACTGATGGCTTCAAGTGGAACATCCCTGGTCTGTGTGTTGGTGTCCTTGCAGGCTCAGTTGCTCGGTGATTTCTGACTGGCATTTCTATTTCAGGATGCGTAATTTCCTCTGCCTTCCAATTAGCAAGCAGCAGAGCCAGCAACCAACAGCAGCTATTGCTTTCTTGACGGGCTGGATTACTCTTCCCCTTTCACTGCAGCGATGTGAAGCTGAACTCAGGTGGAAGCCCGTAGCTTCCCTCCTGTCCTCTTACAGTTCTTAATGATGTTGGGTCTTTTCTTAAGTGAGCCTGTTTGGTTTTTATTTTGGGCTGTTCTAGCCTTGGAGTAAGAGGAAAAAGAAGTGCTGTGAGTAACCAGGGGCCTAGAACACCAGCTGCTAACACCGGGAGCCTTGCTGCTCGCTGGCTGAGGAAGAGCGTAGCGAGATCGCACTAGGGTGGTGGTACAAATGATAACTGCAAAATGACCAACTACGAGTAGGGGAGGTGCTGTTTTCAGAGATGAGGTATTGATAGGATGCCTTTTGCACAGTTAGCAAAACAAGGATATTCCTGATCTGATAGCTTTTTCCAAATACCAAATTCTGCTCAGATTTTGGAGATCACAAGAACTAATAAGTACCAGAGCTCAAGCAGGTAGCAGAATACCCTTGAAACAGAATTTTTCCTTGCTTGCCAAAGAAACAGAGCCCAGTGAGAATTCAAGTTCATTTCCTCTTTGTAATGCTCAGCCCGTTGTTAAAGAGATCAGTAGGGCTACGGGCAGCTTGCTCACTTCTGGAGTTCCTTGTGCAGGCTGAGATGTTTTCCTAGAGCTCACCTCTCTCCAGAGAGATGCTCCAAGTGTTCCCTCCCTCAGGGAGCAACTAAATCTCCGCAAGATGAAAATCCCCTGGTGCGGGATTATGTTTCGGGTGAATAGTGCCATTCTGTTGTCCCCTGTGAGAGAGTTCTCTGAAATAACTTGTGACTAAGAGCTGTGTAAACATAAAACAGATAAGGTGTTCAGAGAGAGATAACTCATAGCATTAGAGACAGCAATAGTTTCGGTAGGGGAAAACCTCCCCTGCTTTTAACTTGTCGATCCCCTTGTTTTTCCATAAACTGAATTCAGTGTTGTGGGCCAAGAAACAGATCCTTTTTAGCCAAAATGTTCAAGGCCCTCCAGGTGAGGAGCCACCGTTGTGCAGCCAAGTCATCTTTTATTCTTAAGCTGCAGCTGTGCCTTGATGCATTGCTTGAGAGGGCAGGTTCAAGGGCATCTCAGTTTTGCAGAGGGTTTCAGGGAGCTTTTTAGGAGAGTAAAAACAACAACTGTGTTGGATAATCTGAAAATAGGACTTCCGCGCTCAGTAGCAGTTTGAAAAGCAAACAAAATATTAGGACTTAGTAGGAAAGGAGTAGAGAGGGAAACAACCTTGTTATGCTGCAGTGTGACTTCACAGTCTGCATCTTAAATGCACAGAGAGAGACCAGAAAGACCTGAATATTTGATACAAGCTCCCTGTCCAAAAAGCCTATAGCAGAACTAAAAAAGTTACAAGGAATGGGTATCATCCAAGACTGTTGGTGTGTGGACTAGCATTCGTATGAGGGAAAACCAAGTAGCTCGTGTTTAGACTGTAGAAAAACGAAGGAGTTGGTGGTTTAGTGATACACTAAAAGTGAAAGGAGTCTTTTAGTGCTGAGTGTTGGTGCTGGTTGTTGCAAAGTCGATTGGCAGCTTCATGTAAGCCATTTGCTCAGCCCCGAGAACGGGGATCTCCATGGATGGCTCGGGCAGGGATGAGGAGCAGCGAGGGAGGCTCGGGGCTGCTGGCGAGGGGTGGTAAGTAGGGCGTGGGGGGATAGCTGAGCTGGCTCTAAATGTCCTGGGAATGAGCTGACGGGGCCTGTGTGCGGTCTCGGCTCAGGCTCTCCAGCAGTACCTGGGAGCACGGCTTCAAGGCAGGAGGCAGGGAGGGCAGCAAGGAGACCGGGGTGCTCTCCTGGGTACCTGTTTTGGAGCTGCAGTGGCTGGGGTTCCGCTGCGGATGTTATTTCCCCCGTTAGTCCCCACCCCGGGCCGTGCCCTTGGCTCAGGTCAGTGCCCCTTGCGGAGGAGCGGATCAGCGTGACGGCTGGCTCAGCACGGAGCATCCAGGAGGGCGCTTCTCGCCTCGACAAGCCCCTCTGGACAGATGCGTACGCCTCTGCCTAGTGCCTGTCTGCAGGAGCTTCCCAGAGTCCAGCGTGGGGTCCTGCTGGAATATTGAGAGAGGTGTTCCTCCTCCGGTAATTTCTCCATCGATATGGCTGCCAGTGTCTCGCAGCAGCAGGACTGCTGGTGCTTTTTGAAATCAGTGGTAATCCTTTCTCCCAGGAGCGGTCTTGTTCTCTATCTATTTTCCATGTGAATATATATATATATTTTTAAAGAGTAATTTGAAAAATAATGATGGAAAATATTGAATTTCTGGGATGAACTTTAAATAGACTGAAGCTTGGCCACTTTGTTATTATACAACACTGATAGTAGCATCTTTTTCTCCTCTCATGGCCCCACTGGCACAGCTAAAACACCAAAGGGAAGAAGCAGCTCTTTGTTTGCTCGTTGTCCTACGTGGCAGGGGGCTATGTTTTATGTAATTCTTGGCTGGGTGCTTCACAGCTAACAAAGCTGTCTTGTGTGCAAACGGCATTGTGCGCGAGGGCTGGCGGGGCCAGCGGGAGAGCAGAGACCCAGAGCGCTCGCAAACGGAGAGGCAGAAACGGAGGTTAATTTCCGAAGGAAGGGGGAGCAGTGGAGAAATGGAAATGGTTAGAGGTTTGTCACGGGTGACACGGACAGCAGCTCGGAAAACGGTGTCTGAGCTCTTGGGGAAGCCGTCCCTGGTGGTCAGGAGGAAAACGGGTCCTCGAGCAACATCTGGGTAACGTCCAAAAAAGCTCTGCAGAGCTCTAAGCTGCTCTGCGCTGTTTATTCCTCTGCTGCTGTGTGGAAAGATGGCCCGGTCAGCCCCTGCTCTGTCACCATGGGCTCCACGGCTGAGCCACCGCCAGCGTTGCCCTCCTGGGGACCAGTCTGGGGAAGTGGGGTGTTTTACGTGTTTTCCTTGCTGTGGTCTGCAGATATATTCTGCCTATGTTGCTTTTTTGTTTTTTCTTTCAAGCAACAGTCATTTAGCAATTACTGTACTGTTGTTCCTTCCATCTCTAGATAAGCTAGATAGCATGGAGATGCTGACCTCCGCCAAAGTAATGCGTCTGGACTTTGTACTGCCCCAGAATGCAGTATTTCTTAAGGCAGGAAAAATAACCTGCCTTACGCTGTTAAAAATAAAAATAGCCTAATAAATCCAGTGTGGATGAAGTTGTGTTGGCTGCATGTGTGCTGCTTCTTTAAAAGCAAAATATGCTGTATGAAGTGACATTTGTTCCAACATAAATGAAAAAATGCCTTTTTTTTTTTGTTGTGGTGATGGAGGGAAATCATCGTACACCTTATGTTAGAACACAAAATCAAATTCCGGTCCACAGGTCTTGAGTGCTGGAGTTGTGTCCTGTGCATGTAACAGCTGATTGTAATGTGCTGTGGCATGATGGAAGGAGCTATGTGATGACAATCTGGGTCTTGCATACATTACCATAAGATGTAGCATTATTTGCTTGAAAGTTTGATGAGGAGAGGTACGGTTACAAAAGGAAAAGCAGTTGCATTGCAAAAACACCTACTAATATTGGGAATGGCTTTCAAATCTCCTAGAGATGTGAATACCGCTGTCATGGAGCTGCTGATAATGGCGTATGCACTGAAGACTTCCTGCGCCAGGAACATCATTGGGGTCATCCCTTACTTCCCCTACAGCAAACAGAGCAAAATGAGGAAGAGGGGCTCTATAGTCTGCAAGCTGCTGGCTTCGATGCTCGCCAAGGCAGGTGAGTGTCGCAGGGAGCAGCAGCGTGGCGGGCCCGGACGCTGCAGTGCATCCGGCTGCTGAGCGTCCCAGAGGGCGTCTGTCCTTCTGTTCTTCTCCCGTTCGATGTGGAGATGTGCTGCTGAGCCCTTGAGCCACTTTGGGGGAATTCATTTTCTTCCGCTTAATTTTATTTCTTTGTAGCTCGTACCTGGGGAAGTGGCCTAGAAGTGTCATAGTGAAATACAGTGTCAGCCTAGTGCTGTGGCTTATCGCGTGCCTGTTTCTCATTATGTCTTTGGAACTTTTTACATTAACCTGTTCATGCTTGTTTTATCACATGGCATAATAGTCTGAGTAATAGCTAAAATAGTCTGGAAAATGGAGATACTTGAGGAACTCCAGCCATGTGCGAGTCATCTCAATGAATTGTTATCTTTTTTTTTTTTCCCTTAGGTTTAACACACATTATCACTATGGACCTTCATCAAAAGGAAATTCAAGGCTTCTTCAGCTTCCCAGTAGACAACCTGAGAGCATCCCCTTTCTTGCTTCAGTATATACAGGAAGAAGTGAGGTTACTCTAGTTCTATATATCTCAACTTGCCTTAACTCATCTTAATGTGATAGTGGCTCTGGGCCTCCGCTTGTGCAGAGGTTGTGTTGCCAGGCTAGGTCACTTGTCCTGTTAATGAGTTCCTTCTAGGGGGTACCTGCTGCATGTTTCTTAGGAAGGTGGGAAAGAGTTAAATTGTATGATTGTACCTGGGTAGAAATGGAACTTGACCGTAAGCGGAAGATGAGCTTGCTCTCTGTAGAGTTAGTGCCCTTAGAGATGCTATTTATGCTCCTGCCTCTAATCACCTTTTAAATCCTATTAAACTGTCTCCCCTCCCCCTTTGTTCTGCGGTGGATGTCTGACTGCTCTGAATTATTGATAGACTTTGTCTTGGGCTGAGTGTAGGAATGCTGAGCACAGCAGGTTTGGGGGCAGGGCACGGAGGTTTTATTTTCCATGTGCAAAAGATGATGATTTATGCCCACACGGTGCGAGCAAGGCTTCCCCGTGCCCTGTGTCTCGGACAGCTGCGCTCAGCGCCTCAGACCAGGCCAGAACTTGTGGGCACCAGCAGGGAAGGAGGCCGAGAGCTGCAGTCCTGTGCAGAGTTGGACCTGCAGTATTGCCTGCACTAAACTAATTTGTGTTGCATTTGGGGTCGAATACACAAATACTGGTGTTGAAAATGAGTGCAATTGCCTCCCTAGTTTCTTGCCACAGAATGAAGATTTGGGTCTGGGGAAGGAGAGTGGGTGTGATTATTCAGCCATGTGTCAAATCAGTTACTCGCTAGCAGGAAGGTCTTTACTTAAATAACTTTTTATCACATCCAGATTCCAGATTACAGAAATGCAGTTATTGTAGCCAAATCTCCTGATGCAGCTAAAAGGTAAATGGATGCTTTACTAGCTGGTTAAAAGTAACTTGGAAAAGATCTGGGCTGATGGGAAATACACCAGGAAAAATACGGGAGGGTCGCAAATGGATCAGCAGTCTGATCCGCAAGTCCTTTGTGGCTGGAAATGGGATGGGCGTCTGTAGTGGTGCAGATGGGCAGCTGAATTTTGCAGTCCCAGCCCTGTGGGAGTAAACCTGGGAGGTCTCTGCTGCTGCAGAGCTAGGCGGTTTGCCTGGGGCCAGGATCAGACTTGCTGCATGAGTTTCAGCAGTGCCTGACTGTCTCAGAAAGCATTTAGCATATGGAGGAACACCGGGAGACCCCCCCTGTGGCAGAGCCAAGGGGTAGAGTGGGCTTTGGGATATTAAGGAGGAGTGAAAAGTCGCTTCCAGTGAAGTTTCTTGGTGGGGGCCGGCCGCAGAGGTGCAGCTGTTGCTTGCCCTGTTGGGTCTGGGAGAGGCTGCTGCACTGGGCTGTGAAGTTGCATCGGCCCAACATCTCCCTGACATGCTGTGGTTGTCCTGCAGAGCTCAGTCCTACGCTGAGAGACTGCGGCTGGGACTAGCAGTGATCCACGGAGAGGCTCAGTGTACAGAGCAGGACATGGATGATGGACGTCACTCCCCTCCGATGGTCAAAAACGCAACTGTGCATCCTGGTCTAGAGCTGCCGTGTAAGACTAAGCTTCTCTGCTTACCTTTGGGCAAAAAAAAAAGCAAAGTTTGGTGGGAAATTGCTGTTGGTTTAGCTGTGTCGGTATAACCAACCTAACGGCAGTTGGACTAGTGGAATTTTTCTCATGGAAAGGTTGGTATCAGCGAGTTGTAGACGAAGGTACAGGGGGAAGTTTTTATTTAACTCTTTCTGGCCATGCAGAGCATCGGTATTGTTCTCCTTGGCTGTGTGCACTCAACAGTGTCAGACTGACGAACCTCTGATAAAGGTGGTGCTTTTACAGCGCTCGGCAGCAAAACTCGTTGAGCTAATGAAAGAGAAAAGAAATGCAGAAGCGTAACTAACATGGGAACAGCCGCTGAGACAGGCTGCTGTCCCCAGCCTGGAGGGGAGGGCTGGCCTTTGCCTTCCCCCCCTGCTGCAGCCATTGTTACTGCTGGAAATTTTCTTCATCTTGGCAGGCAGGTGATCGTGTTCCAGTGTCTGTTTTGACAAGGTTTTGAGGTTTGTGTGGCTAGGGTGAATACGTTCTTCAAGAGCATTGCTGAGCTTCTTCCTGTGCTCTTGCCATCGATTGATAAGCTGCTGATGTGGGAGCACAGAGCAAAGGAAAAAGGAGGAAACCTGTGTTCTAGGAAATGCCGTCCTCTTAGGATTGCTTGTGTCCCTGCAACAGCAGCAGTCAAGTAACAACAGTACAATCAAAATCCAGCTCCCTCTTAGGAGGATTTTAGCTTTCTAGGTAGATGGTGGTAGGACAGAAATAAAGCGCAGTGCATGTGGCCGAGAAGTGACGGTGGGAAAGGATGCATGCTGCTGCGTGTGGTAAGGAGCTCTGTCGTGCAGCGAGACTTGACTATACCGGCAGTGGCTAGGGCTACTGATAAGCGTCTCCTCTCGTCTTTTGAAGTTTAGGGAGAACACCCAACCAGTTTGTGGGCAGGTCGTGGAGGGGAGGCAAGTAAGACCGCAGGCATTTTACATTACCCCAGTCATGGCCCGCTGTAATACAATCAGTTAAACAATGCTTATGTTGCTGGTGAAACTCCTCTTGGGCCTTGGGGGACAGGTGGGGTTTGGCAGTGAAGTTTGTGACTTCATCTTGATTCTTCCCCTTCTGACAAAGGGATTTGTTCACGTCCTTCCAACAAGACAGGAATTTGCATGGCTACTCTTGGCCTTTTCCTTCCCCTCCTACTCTGAAGAGGATGCTGTCCTCCAAAATATCACTAGCTGACATTTGCTTGCTACAGGGGCATTAGTGCAACTGTATTTTTATTTCCAACCGTGTCACTGCTGGAGAGCCCTGTCACTGGTAGCTCGTACAGAAACGTGCCTTTGTCCAGTTTAGTTGTGATTCCAGTGGAAAATTGTTTTCAGGCCTCAGCTATCCAAACACAAACTAATTTGCTGCGTATCGCCACTTTCTTATTTTATCTCCTGCAGAAACTCAGCACTTGACTACTGACCTTACATTCCTGCGTGCCTAAGGCACAAATGTGAAACAATCAAGCTGTGGCTTGGTAGCTGTCTGTCAGTGAGATGTGGGGTGGATTGCGGGGCAAACTTGTCCAAAACTCTCAGTGGAAAGTTGCTTTGCTCTCCAGTTTTCTAATCTGATAGATACCTGGGTTTGAGTGAGCCGGGCTGTTGCTGGAGGTGCAGAATACAGAGGTAATATCTGTCTAAAAGCAGTCTGTAAGCTTCTAGTGCATCCTGGTTGTGTCGCAGCCTCTGCCAGACAGAGGTGAAAACGCAGCTAGGCTTAGGGCTGGCAGTGCTATGAGTGTCTGTACTTGCCCTCTCTGCTACACCTCCTTTCTTGTCCAATTCAGTCCTTTGAAAAGTGTCTTCCTATCTCAAGTGGCACATCAGACAAAACCCTTGATCAGCTCTTCCTGCCGTGTGTACTGTCACCAGCAGCCCCGGTGGTGTGAGGTCTGACGGCAGAGTGAAGCAGGGTTCGGTTGTGTCCCTGTATTGTTGGTTGTGAAAGGTAGGACACGTGCTACTCACCCAGAGCTGTATGCTTCCTTACACCAAAACTGGCCAGAAAAACCTCTGGTTGTCAAAACAGAACCGGTTTCCAGGTCTGCCTGGCTCAGCTACCACAAACCTGGGTCGGGGCAGTTGGAAGGTGGGGGTGCTCCTGCAGGGCGGCGGAGGCTGACCTTGGGGCATCCTGCTCCGGGCTGCAGCCAGATCGCTGCGGAGCATCCCATCCTCCTCCCCAGACTCTGCAGTTCAGGGTCCTTGGTGGTTGTTACAGCCAGAAGAGAGGCGAAACCCATGTCTGGGAGCAGCCCCAGAGCCCTGCAGCGATGACTTACGCTTTATGCCATTCTTCGTGGGCTTCCTAGTGAATTGGCTGCGCTCCTGTGTCCTGGCATGCACCTTTTCTCCCTATTCTAGTAGAGATCATGTGCCTTTAATTAACGAGTGTTATGCAGTGTAATGGTTTATTTATTGTCCCGAGAGTGTAGCCTTATGTGATGCTCTGGTGTCGTATGGAGCCGTAACAGAAAAATGCCGAAGGTGCTTCCAATAGCACTTCTTAAAGTTGCTCTGCTGAAGCGGCAGCAACAGTTCACATCGCTCAAACCCCAGAAATCGGAGCCTTTGAGACAGGACGTCGCTCCGAGGTTATTCTCTTTGATTGGGTGCTCTTTGTGTCTCAGAGCTTGCAGCTGTGCTTGAACAAATGCATGTGGACTCTTTGCATGTTCCCTGGAGAAAAGGAGTGGAGCACCATCTGTTAAATCATTTCAGCGGCTCTGAAATTCAGTGCTTTATACAGATAGCTAATGGTCTGCTTCAAACCCAGGCCCAGGGAACTGCCGCGAAGGAAGAGTTTGGGTGGAAAAACTGGAGTGATCGTAGGTCCATTCCTGATTCCCTGCCCCTGCCTCTTGCCTGTGTTCAGGCTGGGCGCGGGGATGTTAGCTGTCCTTCCAGGTCTCTCGCTTCACAAAACAGGTTGTTCTTGAGCAGCCTTTTGCTCATAGACTCCGTTGTAAATGCAGCATTATTTTTCTGGGTGATTATCACTTCAATGCACACTGTCAGCTCCGAACAGAATCCATTGTAGCATTTCTTAATCCATTTTTGACCGCTTAATTAAAGCAACAGGTTTATGCACCTGGGAATGCTGTTTCTTTGTGCCAGTGATAATCTTGCCTTTAACACGTGGTGCTTTGGCATTTATTACTCACACCAGAACCAAAGTGCAGATTGGAGTGTTTGGCTGGTGAACTTATTTCCTCACCACGCCTCAGTGTTCTTTGGTGTCCTTGTTTTATAAAAATGGTGGTTGGTTTGTTTTTTTCCCTTTTCTTTATTCCCCCCTCCCCCCAAGCTACAGATACCACGAGCATCTTTTCTGACTCTCCAGAGAAGAAAAAAACAGCGACTCTCTTAGCCTAAACTCGTACTTAATCCAAGGGGTTACGCCAGGCAGAAGTACAGCTGTGGCTTACTTCTGTTGCCCTCTTTTGTCTACATACAAATAGAGGTTTTGTGTCTGGGAGAAAAATGTTCTTTATTATTTGAATCATTTTTCAAGCCACCTTCTCGTAGCAGTTCTGACTTGCGCATGCGTCCAAAGATTTTGAAGAAAAAGAAACTGGCCGCGGTAACCCTTGCGTTGGATCACATTGGAGCAGTTCTCTTGAGATTTGATGTGGTTGTGGGTAGATCTTTGCCTTCCAATTTTTTCTTTTCTTTGCAGAGGAAATTGAACAAGAAAAAGGGAGAACATCTCTTTAGGATCCGGGTAGGTCGACGTGTTGCCTACCATACTTTAAAAATAAAGCGAAATTAAAATACAGCATTTAAAAACAAAGAGATGCGAAGCACTGCTAATGTTGCTAGCTGCTGTGTTAGCCTTTAAGCATAGCAAGGAGCGTGTCTGCTTCCTTTATGGAACAGAAGGATACTGATTTGCTGAAGCTTCATGTGTTTGTGAGTAAAATAGTGCTGAACTTTAGCTCCCGAGGCCTGTTCACCATTTGCTTAGGAAAGTTTCTTTTCCCTAGCCTGGCTGTTGTAAGCAGACACGGTACTCATCTGTGGATGCACACTAAGGATGGGATGGCAGCCAGATGTAATCCTTCTGGTATTTCACAGCTCCCACCAGGAGTTTTGTTACTGTCCAAACTAGATAATAAACTAATAACTAATCTAAGCAGGTAGGTAGTGCCTGTAATTGAAATTTATGGTCTGCTTATCTCTTGTGACACTTAATCCTAGTTCATTACAAGTACTCTCCCTTCTCATAAGGATATTTTTCCCTTCAGGATTTAGACGTGACTTTGCATTTGATAGGAGACTCAGAAATAACAGCGCAAGGGAGGCTGGGGAATCTGTGCTCCAAAGAGCAATTAACTCCCAAGTCCAAGGTAGCTGTGACTTTAACTGCAAAACCTAGCAATGACTGGTGTAACTTTGGTCAAAACAGAGCTATGGGACACCTTTTGTACCGTTTGGGTAGGCTTACGGAAAACCCGTCCGTAGGGTAGGTTGTGTACATGAAGAACAGTTCTACACATGAATCTTGGGAGCTGTGGTCCTTATAATTGCTTTCATCGCATCCCTCAGCCTGACTCGCTCACCCAGCAGTGCTTGCACTCTGAGCGTTCCCAGGCACTGAGGAGCTGTGGGAATAGAGCTGGATCAGCCTGCTGTGCAGGATGGGGAGTTCCGTGTAGGACTTTTTTGACCCAGGAGGGCAGAAATCAATATTCAGACAGGCTTTTTGATGGGCAATGGCTTGTGTTCTCATGCTGCTCGAGTATTATATTGAAGTAGGTTATCTTAAAGGAGAAAAATCTTGCCATCTAGGGTGTCCAAAACTCCTCGGCACTTGAGAAGCCTCTGTGGCCAGAGTGCTGGCAGGACTTGAGTTTATGAAGCGGAGGGGTACAGGTGCCTCGGTAGGACACTTTGCTGCACTCCCCGTAGAGAGCTTAAAATCCGGGGGGGGTACAGGTGGGCCAGGTAAGTGTTACAAAATGCTGGATGTTCCTCTTTGCTTCAGTGGTTAGATCAGCCCAGATTATCGCCTAACGACACGTGCGTGCCCACCACCGCGTCCTTTCCGTGCTGGGAGTTTTTGTACTGCATTCACTGTATCAGCCAGCACCCTCTGGCAAGGGAGAGGTTTGGCTTAGCCCCTGGCCAGTACCAAAGGCTGATTGCTGTTTGGTGCGAGTCTGAAGGCTGTGTTACATCTGGACGCTCTCAGTGCATCCTAGTCCATATCCCTGTTATTTTTTTATACTGCTGCTGGAAGTTTTTCAGGATAAAGGATAAAGCCTGTTACATATGTGTAGTTTTTGCATGAACTGTGTCAGTGCCAAAGTAGAGTCAGGAGGGAGTGGAACCTGATTTCCCAGTAGATCTCTTCACCATGTGGCAGATAGCACAGCTCATCAATGTATCCTTTTGCTTCCAATTGCTGGTTGCACTGAGTTGTAGAACTGCATTTGAACTGGATTTTGTCCTGCTCTTTCCATTAATCCACTTTGGAAAAAAAAAAAATCAGCAAATTTGCTTCTGCAAACTTCCTTAAGCGTTCTCTGCCTGAGCAGGTATTATTAAGGTCCTTACACCCCCTGAAAGAGCCTTGTGTGTTTGGCGATATGAGAGAAAGCAAGCAAGCCGCAGTGCGAGTCTCGGATCCTTCAGATGAATTAGGGGGTCCAACAGGTGAAAAATTGCACCTTGCAAAGCATATGCCCTTTGAGAGGTCCTGCTCGGAGAAGCCTATTTGTTGTTCCCAATCATGAGGTACCCCTTTTTTTCAAGTCCTGTTCTGGAGCACAAAGAAAGTGACTGACGTGTCCCATAAACGAGGTGCTGCTTTGTAGCTCTCCTTGCACAGGGGTCTGTTAGATATTTGGATTTGCTTACTGTCCCCGAGGTCAGCCCGTGGTCCCCACAGAAACGGAGAGGTTTGTCTTTATGCAGCAGTGCTGTTCATCTGAGGAGGAAAACGATGGTTAAATGAGTGGTTACCCACTTAGGTGAGCGTCAGGACAAGGTAAAGCACCCGGCTGTATCTGTGCACTAATATAAGACGCAGTTAAGCACTGGGCCTCGTGCGTGGTGGAGCTGTTGTGGTTTGACTCAAGGCTAACTGACCTGGGCTTTTTTTTCTTCTTCTTTAGTGATGATGGCCAAGGAGAAACCGCCGATAACTGTGGTTGGAGATGTTGGAGGAAGAATTGCCATCATTGTGGTATGAGCATGATGGAGAGGAGGGGGGCAGGGGCTTCCTCACAGCATCTTTTCTTGAGCTGCTGTGTCCCAGAGGATAGGAGGGGCTCTGGGGGAGGGATGGGAATGTGATTGTTACCACTATTTTCTCCGGTTTTGCTGGTGGCTTTGGTTATTTCAGCTTTCTGTTGAAAACTGTTCGTATTTCAGTGCTTTAAGCCCTGAAATCGCCTTGCTCCCTTCAATCTACAAATGTCAGATGTCTACAAATACTCAACAAATCCAGGACATGCAGAGAAATCTCCTGACGTCTTTAAAAAAACAAACAAACAACCCCAAACAAACAAACAACCCCAAACAAACCAAAACAAAACTCAACCAACCAAACAAAAAAACTTGCTGAGCTGCTGACACTTGCTGTGCCACGCTGCAGTGTAAGTAATCAACATGCAGCTACTATCACCGTGGAAAAAAAAATACCTTGCTGAAGATAAGCTCTGTTTGTGTTTGTGTGTGCACGTGCAGGGACTAATTTGTTTCCGAGACACAATATTTGTTTTGCACGCTAGCAAAAGGGTCCGTAAATTAGGGAAGTGGCATTCACAGATTTAAGTCGTGCAGGTGGCTGTCCTTGCATCTCAACAGCAGCTGAAGTAGCCAGGGATTATTTTTTTCAGCTGTGTGTGTGGCCAAAGCTGCAGTACCTTGCAGATCCACTCCTGCCCTGCAGGCACGGTAAACTTCTGGTTTTGATGTTATTTCTGTTTCTTCTCAGGATGACATCATCGATGATGTGGAAAGCTTTGTAGCTGCTGCAGAGATCCTGAAAGAGCGCGGAGCCTACAAGATTTTTGTGATGGCTACTCATGGGCTGCTGTCAGCAGATGCCCCCCGACTCATAGAGGAATCCTCCATCGACGAGGTGCGTCTTTCTGGATTGTGGAGGGAGGGCTGGCTCTGGTGGCTGGGTTGATTTAAGGCACCAAAACCCACAAACTGATGTTCTTCCCTGCCACATAGCTCATGTCTGAAATGACTGGTTTCATCAGATGCTTTCAGTTAGCTGGTTCGTCATTGGGGAAAAAAAAAAAGCGTGTGTAATTAATACTTGTTCAAATCAGATCTGCTTTTCTGTGTGTGTTCTCTCCCTCATGCACAGATATTAGTCACCCCTGCCCGGACACTTCCCTTGCCGCAGCTGGGTGCGTGTGACTGCTTTCTCACTGTACCGACCGTCTACCTGTCCCTCTCCCCGGCTGATGACGGGCTGTTGGGTACACTAAGAGGACAAGATTTCAAACCTCGCCCTTAGTAACAAACATGTCACATCCTGCGATCTGAATGGACCTGGCAGCCTGTGTGGAGGTGGCTGTTGTAGAGTGCTGGTTATGCCGGTCCCCTCAACAGATTGACTGTCACATGGGGGAGACCATTTATTTTAATCTTTTTTCCTAACATACACGGATTTCTCCCCCTGAACTGTGAAGCAGCAGGCACCCACCGCTTGTGGAGTTAATCTAGGGTGGCTGTTCAGTGGGAGTGAGCGTATCGGCGGCACAACTAATGGTCTCTCTTTTCTGGCCCTCCATAGGTGGTAGTAACCAACACGGTTCCTCACGAGGTACAGAAGCTGCAGTGCCCCAAGATAAAGACTGTGGATATCAGTTTGATTCTCTCTGAAGCCATCCGACGAATCCACAATGGCGAGTCCATGGCCTATCTCTTTCGCAACATCACTGTCGATGACTAGACCTGGCGCTGCCCCTGTCCTGGCTTCCACAAGAGAAAGAAATATGCATGAAAAGGCAATACCATAAATTATAAGCATAACACAACTGTTTATTCTTGTAGGAGCGTGAAGGTTTTCAGGGTCTTGAGCCATGAGATCTAATAGAAAAAATCAACCTGACCAGCACTTTACAGGTGAATAGAAGAGGCCGCTGGCAATGGGGGGGATTACATCTTCATTAAGAGAGATGGAGAAATGAGGTGGTGTTGAAGTTTTGAGTTCTTTTTAATTTTTTTTTTTAGTGTGTTATCTCTTGCCCTGTAGGGAGGGAAAGAAAAGCAAAAAAGAAGTAGCTGTCAGCTTATGAGAAGGGAATAGAGACTGCTCATCGCTGCGTGTGGGCAGCAAGAGGAGACAGCCTTTGGGTTTCTGTTTCTGACTGACTCGCCTGAGCGCGCGGAAGGGCGCGCGTCGTTCAGGCGGCTGGGCAGGACTGCGTGCTGCTGGCAGAGCTGAGCAGCAGGGCAGCTCCTTGCCAGTTGAGTGGCCTCTCACCTCTCGCACAGCGTAGCAAGGACCTTCATGAAAGCTAAGTTAGCAGAACATCCAAAAGGACAGCTTAGGGCAACCCACGCGCAGGGCTGCTCGCATCCTTGCGCGGGGTGCTGGGAACAAGCTCACGTGTGTCTCGCAGCAGGGCAAGGGGTGCTAGTTAACGTGCTGGCATCTTCACTTGGCGAGCCTTGGATCATTATTGTTTTTCAGTGGCAAGTCACACGAGGGTCCAGGTCCTCACTTCAACACTTGTCTGCACTGCAAAGCCAGGCACAATTTCTGGAGTTGCCTGGGGCTGATGAGCTGTGGCAGTCTCGTGGGGACGGGGAGTTGGAACAATGTCTGCCTCTAATGCAGCTGTGCTCTCCGAAACACTAACACTGAACCTGCAATAAAAAGCATAGGATTTTTCATTTTTTTTGTGCTTCCCGTGAACCCTCTGAACGGCTGCTGCGTCTGTGCCGCGGGGCTGCTGCTGTAACCAGGCTCACGTGGTGGCTTGCAGCCTTCCACGGGGAAGCAGGACTCGCTGCTTGCCCCTTTCTTGGGTGACACTAATCCTTGGCTGGAGGGGGCGCTTGAGAAAGCTGCACAAGGTGCTTGTGAAGGGCTTTGTCTCCAGGATGGTATAAGAATAAATTCCCAAACTGTCATCTTGCCCCTTGAGGAGGCCAACAAACACTCCAGTAAAACCCATCCCGCTTTCTAGCCTGATGGCGGGCTGGCTCTAGCAGGCAGTTGTTCAGTTCTGCTTATCCTTCAGCCTCTGCCTACATCCTTCTCATCCACTCCAGCATCTAAAACGTGTACAGTGCCAAGGCGCAGGCAGCCCCTCTGGGAGCAGGACAAGCCGTGAACACCAGGCAAACAAGCGTGCCTGTCCCCTCGCCGTTGAGGCTACGTGAAAGCCCAGAGCGGTTGGGTCATCTCCAGTATCCCACACGGATTAAACCTGCAAGCCAGATCCCACGAGGGCTGTGCAGGGCTGGGGGAGGTCTTAAGGCTGTTGATGGTTTTTCCCCCCTTTTCAAAGTGCTACGAACAAATCGCAGCTGCGCTCTGCGAGCACAGCGTGGCTCCTTGGCGTGGCGGAGCAGTACAGCGCTGTGCTGTAGGCGTTACTGAGCGGGTCGACTGACGGGTGCGGAGGCCTTGCAGGTGTCTGCGTGCCCCCTTGGTCTGAGCCAGTACCGGGCCACGCTCCTCATACTGGAAGCCAGTGTTAAAAATGTGAGCAGTATTGCTCTTCTCTCCCCTTCAACCCGCTTGTCAGACCTGCCAGAAGCAGGGTCAGGGCTTGTCGAGTGCTGTTGCCCTGTTCAGGCTGGTTTCTGCTGGGCTGTATTTGGGTAGAAACCGTGGAAGCATGGCGCCAGCGAGCTGGGGGTTGTGCCGGCGTCCCCTGGGTCCTCCTCGGTTATCCTCGGGCTTCGCCGCAAACCTTGCCCTGAGTAGGAGCCAAAGGCAGGTGGCTAAACTGAAGCCAGGAGGTGTCCACGTCTCAAAATGCCCAACTGCTTTAGGAAAAGTGGTTCCCTGGGTTGGCTGGGACACGGGGAGGTGGCGGGTTGGGGCCGCCGTACACCAGGCCGCAGCAGCCGCCCGGGTTGCCATCGCATCGGCACCGAGCCTGGGCGTTCTCCCTTCCGCCCCAGGATCCCCCCTTGCTCTCGCTGCGCTGGCGCGGCTGCGCCGGGGTGCTCTCAGCTGCTCCTGCGGGCCCCAGCGCTGCCTGGGAAGCCTGGCCAGCCCCGGGCTGCGGCTTGCGAGCTCCCGAGCCCGCGGCTCGGCCCCTCGCTGGGGCTAAGGCTGCGGAGCCCTCGCGGGAGGGCTGGCGTCTGGCCGCCGCGCCTCTCCGTCTCTGCTCCCTCTTTGAATGCGATCCTCCCAGCTTGGGAAAGAAAAGCAGACACAGAGCGGATCTCTGCTTCGGCTGTAATGCCTGAAAAGGGCTCTCGCCCAGCTTTCCGCAGCGAGGCGTCCGGTCTGTTTCCCGCTCGCGCGCCCTCGTCCTTTCCTGGGAATTGTCTCCGGCTGCCGCGCCGAAGGAGGAGGTGTCGGCGCCCTGCCTGCGCGGTGGCCGGACCCGCGGGTTTACCGGGGAAGAGGCGTTCTCGTTGATTATTGCAGTAGGTGCTTGTCCGATGGATCACTCGGGTTCAAAGATTTTTGCCATGTCTGGGTGCTTCCGAGGGCTGTCCGGCCGCACGTGCTGGTCTGCCTTGCCTTTTCCCTGCCCGTACGGCTGTGCTTTGGGGCGGGGTGCTGGAAATCCGCGCGTTGGTGCTGTCAGCGGCACCGGTCCCACATCCAAGGGGGAGGGTGGCATCCGTCGCGCTTTCGATACCTCAGGATTAAAAATAACCGGAGGCGCTTCCCGCCGGGGCTCGTCTGCGGGGTGCTTTCAGCCGGGAGCAGGCAGGGATGGTCCCGCTGCAGCTGGCTGCGCCCCTGGCAGGGACACCTCACCCCGCGGGGCCCGCGTTACGCCGCTTCCAAGAATTTGACGTCACCGGTTGCGTTTTGGGTGTTAAAGTGGAAAAGGCGCGGGGGGGCCTCGGCGCCCGCAACGCGGCGTCGCCTGGCAACGGGGGACGCTACGCTAGCCCCGCCCCGTAAACACGGGCACGTGGGCGGCGGGCTCGGCCAATGGGCGACGAGGAGCGGCGGGTGGCGACCAATGAGGAAAGGGAAGGGGCGGGCTGAGGGCGCGGGGCGGGGCCGGCGGAGCGCGGCGTGGAGCCGCCGGCGGCGGGTGCGGAGGGAGCGGGGCCGGGGGCGGTGCGGGGGGCCGGGAGAGCGGGCCCGGGGGGCCGGGGCGGTGCGGGGGGCCGGGAGAGCGGGCCCGGGGGCCCGGGGGGCCGGGGCGGTGCGGGGGGCCGGGAGAGGGGGGCCGGGGGGCCGGCAGAGCGGGGAAGGAGACGTCCCCCGCCTTCGGGGGGGCTCCCTGCCACCCGTCCCCCCGCCGGTTTGGTCGCTTTCTGTGGCGAGGAGGAGGAGGAGGAGGAGGAAGGCTGCCGGCGGCCCGTCCCTCCCACCACCCCCCGGCCCCCTCCAGGCAGAAAGGCTCCCGCCTCCCCCCCAGCTCCGGCTCCCTGTTCCCAGCAGGGCAGCAGCCATGGCCCCGCTCAGCCTCTCCCAGCTGCTGGACGTCGCCATCGGGACGCCCGAGGTCGGGGCCGTCAACTTCCCGGCGCTGCACAGCCTGCTGCAGGCCGTGCTGCGGCACCTGGGCCTGCAGGACCGGCCTGCCCCGGAGCGGGGGCTCAGCCCGACCCCCCTCCTGCGGGGGGACCGGCCCGCCGGGGCGCTCCCTGGCCCGGGGACGGCGGGGGACAGGGCCCAGGGCACGGGGCAGCAGCCGGGGGAGCGGCTCCCCGGGAAGGAGCCGCTGCAGGGGTCTGCGAGCGGCCCCCAGGTCGCCTCCGCGGCCGCCGACGTGGGGCAGATGAAGAAGAAGATCGGAGCGGAGGAGAGCGGCATCGCCAAGGTAGCGGCTCTTGCGGGTCCCCTGGGGGCCCCCCGCCAGCGCCCCCTCCGGCGCGGCCCTCGGACCGCGGCCTGGCGCAAGGCCGGGCGGAGGGCGGCACACGGGGCTTCGCTGCGGGGAAGGGATGGAGCTCTGGGGAGGCAGAGCTGGGGCTGAAACGCGGCTCCGGTTGCTCTGGGGTCCTCCCCACGTTGCCGTCAGCCGGTCGCAGCGGGTCCGATACAGCACCCGGTGCCCTCGGCTCTGCTGGCCGGAGGCTCAGCACCCCACCGCCCTCTCCATCCCTCCCTTCCCTGCTCCCGACCCACAGCCGGGTACCGCGTCCGCTCCTCGGGTGGCTGAGAGGCTCCATCGTCCTCATGGGCCTCAGCTCCCGCCGCAAATCCCTTTGGCTCGCCCGAGCGCTAAACCCAGCACTGGTGGGGACTGGAGAGGGGCCTCATCCTGCACGGTGCTGAGCCATTCGCGGCCGTGCTTTGCCTAAGCATCCCCAGTGGGAAGAAGCAAGCTCGGGCTCAAGGAAAGAGCCGCCCTCGGCGCTGCGGGGCCGGATCCTGCCGGGGCTGGGGCGCTCAGGGAGGAGGCAGCAGGGGGGGTTTCCCGGGAGCGCTCGCCTGCCCGGGCCAGGCTGCGGCTGGGGGGGGGCAGCGCCTCTTTGCCCTTCGGATCGGCTTCGGTGGCCTTGCACGGAGCGCGGCGCGGGCAGGCGGGGCTGGACCCGTCCCTGCTGGCTGGGGTTGTGCGATGGCCCCCGGGGCAGGGGTGGGGGGCTCTGGGCAGCTGCTGCCCCTTCTTGGCTGCCGAAGATGCGATGAGCGGTAAGCGCTGCCTGCGCTGCCCCTCTGCCCCGGCCAGACCCGGGGCGTCCCTGGGGCTCACCCCCGCCGCCCCCCTCTCCCAGGCCACGGCTCTCTCCCAGGACCTCCTGCAGGAGATCGGCGGGATGAAGGCGGCGCAGTCCCGCATGGGAGAGGAGATCCGGAGGATCCAAGAGGCGCTTGGCTTGGTGAGCTGCCGCCGGGAGGGAGCTGAGCCCTCGCCCCCGTCCCTGCCCCTCACCCTGCGGCCCTGGGTGTCACCCGGCGTGAAGGGCACCGGGAGGGACGGGTGTCCCGAGGGGGGAGCTCAGCCCCCCCCACCTGCAGCCCCCCAGCCTCTGCCCCCAGCGCTGCCTGGGGAGGGCAGAAACGGGCTGGTGCTGAAGAGGTAACTTTGGGCATCAACCAAAGTGATGCTAAGGCGCTTTTTAACTAAACAGCCATAAAAAAAAAAAGAAACCTGGGTGCTGGGAAGGAGGGGAGATAAAGATCCACCCGTGCAATACAGCCACAGCCCCCAGGCACAGCCCTGCCCAGCATCCCTGTCTTGTGCCCAAGTTAATTTGCGGATGCTCCTTTGAAATCCCGCTCCCGTGTCCGGACTGCCGTCCCTCTCCTCGCCCTGCTCCAGGGGAACCTCCAGGACGCTGCTGGCCGGCTGCCGGGCCTCCGCGACCGCGACCAGACGGCGTTGGACGGTGACGTGGTATGGCCGCGAGCACGCCCCGATCCTGCACGGGGACCGGAGGCGTCCGCGTCCCCGGCTCCCCCGGGGGGTCCAGGCCACCCGGCCCCTCCATGGCAGGGCATGGTCCCCAGCAGTGCTGGGCAGCGGTGCTGGGGGGTCAGCGCTCCTGTGGGTCGCACCACCCCGGCTCCGTGGCCAGGGCTGACCCCTTGATCCCTTCCTTCCCCAGAAACAGCTGAAGGAAAGGCTGAGCCTCTACCCGGCCCCGGAGGAGGTGAGCAACATGGTGCGCTGGGAGGTGCTGGAGGATTGCCTGGTGGGCAGCAAAGCAGGAGGAGGAGGAGGAGGAGGAGGCCAAGGTCTGTCGGCGGTGAGTGCTGGGGCATCCCGGCTGCGGGAGCAGGATCCAGCAGGACCGCAGCCCCCAGCGCCTCCAGCCGCTGCCTGCCCCAGGGCCTCTCCGGAGGTTTGCTCAGCGCTTCTCTTCCCTGCGCATCCCGCTGGGAGGCAGGGCCTGGCGGAGGCAGAGCCAGGGCAGCTCCTCGGCTGGCCGGACAGACAGACCTCCTCCGCTGTCTGGGCCACTGGCAGCCCACAGCAGCCCCTCTGTGGGCAAGCGAGCGCCCAAAACCCTCGGGGTGACCACACGGCCCCATGTCCTTGCTGGGCGTTGGGCAGGACCACGGCTCCCTGCCCTCCCGGTCCCCGGGGCTGGTGGGTGGGAGCAGGGCACAGCAGAGGGACGTTTTGGGGCAAACCCCGGCATTTTGCACCGCGAGACGCTTTCCAAATGCCGCCTGGGGCTGCTGCTCCTGAAACGCAGGCACAGCCCGTTGGGCTGGGAAGCGGGTCTGCTCCGGCAGGGCTGGGCTACTGAGTCCCATTGCTAGAGGGAAAAATGCCTTGCTGCTGGATCAGGCGGCACCAGCAGGGTGTCTGCTGATCCCTGCGTCGGCTGCTCAAGGTCTCCGTGGCGTGGGCAGTCTTTGCCTTTGGGCCCTCGTGGGCTGCCTGAGCTTGGCTGCGTGAGCCGGGGGGGGCTCGGGACAGGGGCTGGGGACGGGGTGGGGGCCTGGGTCTGCCCTTGCTGCTGCTCTTCTGCCCATAAACCCACTCCCCTTTCCCTCCTCTCCCCAGGAGGGCAGCGGGCGCCAGTCTGCCCCCGCCGAGCCCCCCGCTTCGGACCTGGACACCCTGCGTGGGGCAAGCTCAGCGCCGGGGCTGAAGGGACCAGGGCCACAGCCTGCGCCCGGGACCAGCAAAGGGACCAGCGAGGGGACACCAGGGACACAGCCTGGCTCCCTGGGGACGCAAGCAGGGATGGAGAAGTGGGCAGGCGCTCCCTCGGATCGGACGAGGACTTCTGATGCCAGCAACACCCCAGGGATGCAGCCAGGGTCCCCCGGCACCCAGACCACCACCCCGGGGATGCAGCCAGGGTCCCCCGGCACCCAGACCACCACCCCAGGGATGCAGCCAGGGTCCCCCAGCACCCAGACCACCACCCCGGGGATGCAGCCAGGGTCCCCCGGCACCCAGACCACCACCCCGGGGATGCAGCCAGGGTCCCCCGGCACCCAGACCACCACCCCGGGGATGCAGCCAGGGTCCCCCGGCACCCAGACCACCACCCCGGGGATGCAGCCAGGGTCCCCCGGCACCCAGACCACCACCCCGGGGATGCAGCCAGGGTCCCCCGGCACCCAGACCACCACCCCGGGGATGCAGCCAGGGTCCCCCGGCACCCAGACCACCACCCCGGGGATGCAGCCAGGGTCCCCCGGCACCCAGACCACCACCCCAGGGATGCAGCCAGGGTCCCCCGGCACCCAGACCACCACCCCAGGGATGCAGCCAGGATCCCCCGGCACCCAGACCACCACCCCGGGGATGCAGCCAGCACCTCCAGGGACCCAAGAAGGAGGAGCAGGGGTTCAGCCAAGCCCCCACCGCATGGATCCCAGCCTTCCTGGTGCTGAGAATGTCCCCGCTGAATGTCCCCCTGGCACTCTGGGGACACAGATGGATGCCACAAGCCCCAAGGAGGGAGGCAAGGCTTTGCCCAGCACACAGCTTGCCCGGGCAGGCCAGCCGGCAGCGGGGACCCTCTCACCGACAGCCCAGGGGTTCAAGATCCCCCTTGACACTGATCCCAGGGCCACGTCCCCTTCGCAAGAGCCAGCGGTGCCCTGGGGGTCCTTGGGCTCCAGCAGCGCCTCTGGCCGCTATGCGGAGACGGTGGAGGCTCTCCGCCAGATCGGGCAGCTTGGCCACCTCTACGCCGCCCTGAAGGAGCAGGTGGCCCAGCTGGAAACCACCAAGTCAGACCACGCCGAGCTTGAGAAGCTGCGCCTGCTCTTCCTGGAGGGAGGTGGGAGCCCTGAGGGGGCTGGCAGGGCGGGCTTTGGCATGGGGACACCCTGGGTCGGGGGCTCACCGCAGCCGGAGCCTGGCCCCGAGGGCAAGACCCCCTCACCGACAGTGTGTCCCCTTGGGCCACGTCCCTCTAGACCAGGAGAGCAGCGCCAGTGTCCTGGCCGACCTCCAGGGCCGGGTGTCCTCGCTGCAGGGCCTGGCCAGCGACCTGCAGGGCGAGAAGGAGAAGGTAAGCCAGCGGGGGTCCCCGAGGGGGCTGCGGCGATGTCGGGGGGGTTTGGGCAGGGAGGGGGCAGCCGAAGGGTCCCCGGGCTGGGACGATGCGGGGAGCCGTGCCCTGACTGTGCCGCTGCCGCCGTTCCCAGATCAGGCAGCTGGAGGATGCCCTTGGAAAGCTGGGAGTGGCTGGAGCCGACTGGAAAGCAGATGGCAGTGACCAGACCATCCTGCAACTGAGGTAAAAGGAGGGGAGAGGGTCTCCTCCCCTGTGGGGCTGCAAGGGAGCCTGGGGGGCTGGGAGCATCCTGGTTTGGGGGCGAGGAACCCCCCCGAGCAGCCCCACGGAGGCTAACCCTGCCCGTGCCCCTCTCTCGCCGACCAGGTCCGCGCTGCAGGAGATAAAGCGGGAGCTGAAGGAGCTGGGAGGGCAGCAGGAGATGGCCAAGGCCACGCTGCAGCAGCTGGTGACCAGGACGGCCGACCGGCTGCAGGGGCAGGTGGGGGCGGGGGAGTGCTCCCACCGCCCGCCGGCTCGGTGGCGTGGTCCTGGCGGGGGTCCCGGCCGTGTCCCCTGGCTGGATGGGGCAATCGAGCCTCCACGGCCGCATCCATCCCATCTCAGAGCCGATTCCTTCTTCCCTTCCTGCAGCTGGACGAGCTGAGGGCGATGGTGGAGAGTGTGGGCCAGCGGCAGGAGCAGGCAGAGGCGCAGGCAGAGGCGCAGGCAGCGTGCCCCGTCTGCAGCACGGACACCAGCGCGCAGGTGGGGCAGCTCCTCCAGCGCTACGAGAAGCTCCAGGAGCTGGTGGACTCCTTCATGTCGCAGCAGGCGGTGGGCACGGCGGTGAGGCTGCTGCCGGGGAGGAGCCAGGTAGAGAGATGCCGGCATGGGGGGCTTGGGAGGGGGTTGCCGGGACCCCCTGCACTGGTTGTGCTTTGCTGTAATATGGGGGAGCCCCTCGCTGTGCCCCGAATTGGCTTGGCATGTCCTGCTGGTGCTGACAGCCCGCGGCCACCGGCCGAGGAGCCTGGGTCTGTCCCCGCGGGGCGGGCAGCCCCCTTGCACGGCACGGCCTTGTCGTCTTCCTCCCTGAAGCAGGATGAGGAGCTGCTGAAGCGCATCCAGGCCACCGTCGTGCAGGTGCAAGGGGACTATGAGAAGCTCAGCTCCGTCACGGGGAACCTCCTGGATGACCGTCACCAGAAGCAGAAAGACATCGAGGTAGGCGGCTGAAACCTCCGCGGGGTCGGAGCACCCCGCAGGCAGACCCCAGGCTGGGGACCACAAGGGATTTGTCCCCCTGCCAACCTGCTCGCAGCCCTGTGGAGGTGCAAAGTACCTTTCCCGGAGGTTTTGGGGGGGGGAGTGAGGGGGTGCTCGGCTGGCCGGGAGGCAGCTCCGACCCTGCCGCAGTGTCATGGGACGCTTTCTATCTTGGAAGGCTCTGTTCCAGTCCCTGGAGAGGCTGGAGAAGGAGAAAGCAGACAAGGAGGACCTGGTGCTGGGCATCGATGTGGTACGGCCTTGAGGGGCCCTGGCGCCAGCCAAAGGGGGTCCTGGGCAGGGTGACAAACGCCCCTTGTCCCTTGGGGGCTCGGTGGCAGAACTGCCCTGGGGGAGGGAGGATTTCAGACCGGCTGCGGGTCCCTCGCCAGGTCCCTCTGTCTCCCACCGGGTCCCTTCGGCCAGTGGCACCAATGCCACGGGGGTGACAGGGCGAGCGGGGCCACGTAGCCGCTTCTCCCTCTCCTCCCGATGCGTGCTGGCCCTGCCCGTCGTACCTCCATCCTTTCGCCGCCGCTCTCCTGCCTTTCCCTGTTGCTAGAAAGCAGACAAAAGCGCCCTGGCCGGCAAAGTCAGTCGCTCCCAGTTTGACGCAAGCATGGAGCGGCTGAACGAAGTGGTCCAGGAGATGCTGAGCCGGGTGCAGGGCCAGGAGCAGGGCTGGCACCAGGTCCAGCGACAGCTCAGTGAGGAGATGGACGCCAAGGTGAGGGCTGGCTCATCCCCGCCGCGCAGAACCGGCACCTTGGGGGCTTGGCAGCCTAAGGCAGCATCCCTCCGAGGGTCCCCTCTCCCGGCTTTGCCCTGGGGACCGCGATGTCCCGTCCCAGGGTGGCTGGCTGAGGGCGCGTGCCCCTCCGCAGCTGGATCGCCTGGAGCTGGGGCCTTTCCGGCAGCAGCTGGAGCAGCGTTGGAAGCGCATCCTGGAGCAGCTCAAGGAGAAGGCGCCGCAGACGGAGGCTGATGATGCGGCTGGGATTAAGAAGTGAGCGCGATGGGGGCGGCGATGGCTTCGGGGACAGCACTCGCCCCGTTCCCTCTGGCTATCCCGGCCGGTGCCCGCGTGGTACCCGGGCACAGGACCAATTTAGCCAGCGAGCGGTGGGGATGCTAACGAAGTAGCTGTGCCTTCTCCTCCCACCAGCAGCAGGCTGCCGACACAACGGGGGGCAGAAGGAGGGGGCACCTGTGGGACAGAGCCCTCCCGAAGCAAAGCAAAGGCTTTCTGGGGCCGGGGACAGCAGCTCGTCCCCCCGGGCAGGGGTGCAACACGCGGCCCCACGGAGCTGGGTTGCGACCGGCCCTCCTGGCAAGGCGCAGGGGGGTAATGAGCACTGACGAAGTGATGCAGCCGGCGCGAGGGCTGGTTCGGATGGCAGGCGTGGGCGCCTGCGCCCTCCACCTCGCACCCCTGCCCACCCTGGGCAGCCACGGGCAGCTGCCGGGTTTCGGAGGTGCCATCGGGGCCGAGGCGAGCATGTCCTGGTCCTTGGGGCAGCTGTGACAAAGCTCATCCTAAAAACTGGGGGACTCCTGCATCCCCTGGGCCCAGCATTTGCCCCCGGGCTGGAGCATTCCTCCCCAGCAGGAGGAACAGGAGAGCCCCTGCTCTGTCCTGCCAGCCCCAGCACCCCCAGTTCCTAAAGGACCGGGGTGCTGTGGGGGCCCATCGGAGCAGTTCCCACCGTGGTGGTGGGTTTTGGTTGCTCGCTTCTGTGGATTCTCCGGTGCCTAATACAAGGTGGAGCTTTTTCCCAGGCGGGAGCCCACGAGCAGCCACTCTCCCCCATCGTAGCCCCTGTATTTTGTAACCAGCCGGCGGGTTGGGACCTTGCTGGGGTGGGGGGGGATAAACCAGGCTCAAACCTCCCGCAAACACTGTAACTCGCTCCAGCGAAGTGCCCAGCACCTCGCTGCTGCCTGCCTGCGGGCGGGCAGGGCTGTGCCCCCCAGGAGCTCACCCAGGCCTTTCCTCACCCCCCCCAGGCAGCTGCTGGCCCATTTCCACTGCGTGTCCTGCGACCGGCCGCTCAGCATGCTGGTGCCTGGCCCGTGAGTAGCACCCGGCAGCGGTGCAGCGAGGGGCTGCGTGGGTGGGACAGGGGAGATGGGTGCTGGCGGTGCCCCGCTGTGGCAGGGCTGGGGGTTAGGGGGTCTGCCTGGGGGGTCCGAGCCTGCCGAGCCCCCTCCGCAGCCCTGCCCGTCAGCGGGGGGACAGGGACCCCTCCCCGGGGGCAGTGGGATGCCGTGGGGTACAAGCCCGTGGGTTTTGGGGCGATGCCCCAAGCCAGAGTGGGTCTTTTGTCCCCTGTCACCCACCCGCGGCTCGTGCCCTCCCCAGGCACATCGTGGCCATCCCGTCCATGCCGCCGCTGCCCCCCCGCCTCGCCGGGCGTCCCCACACCATCCTTGAGCTGGAGCAAACACAGCAGCACGGCCACAGGTAGGGGACACGGGGACCCACCCCTGGCCCCTGGGGTGCCGGGTGGCCCTGCCCAGGCCCTGGCGAGGGAGAGCTCGTCCCTGGGTGGGGGTGGAGGGCTCCGGGGGGGCCTGGGCAGGGCAGGGGAGCAGAGACGTGCCATGGAGGGTCAGCCATGCTTGCCCCAGGTCTGTGGGGTTTTACAGCCCCCCTGTGCTGCCCCGTCTAGCCCAGGTCTCTGTCTTAATGGTGCTGAAGCCACATGTGATGAGTTGTGTCTGGTCTCAGCCTGACCTCAGGCTTGGTGGGGAGTTGGGTGCCTCCTGTGAACGGAGTCGCCGAAATTAAGCACTGCAGCTGGCGCAGCCCAGCTCCTGCCTCCTGGTGTCCCTTGCGTAGGGTGCAGGGACCCGCCACGGCCATGACCAGCTCACCAGGGCCGTGGGGAAAGAGCAGATCCAGCACGGCTGGACGGGCGTGGGTCTGCTGCAGCAGTCGGAGGGGAGCGGGGAGGGACAGACCCCAGCGGGGTGCACCCCCCGACCCCCTCCCTGGCGCAGTAGGGTGAAGCACGGGGTGCCACTGGGCCAGGCGCTGAGCATCCCACGCCCCGTCCCACAGGGAGCGGGCGGCCGAGTGCGGGTACCCCAGCGCGCCGCGGCGCTGCGGGGGCCGGCACACCCTCACCCACCCGCTGCAGCGCTGCCCGCGCCTCCAGCCCCTCCCGCCCGGCGCCCAGCGGCCGCTCCAGCCCCCCACCCTGCTCCCCGTCAAGGTAGGGATGACGAAGGTAGGGATACAGCGGGGGCGACCGCGCCTGGGAGGGTGATGCTGAGGAATGGGGGGGATCTGTGCCTCAGTTTCCCCAGGGAGAGCTGGGTGTGGGAGGGTTGCTTGGGGATGCTGGATCTGGCCCCGTGTTTCAGCCAGCCCACTCTCTCCTCCCCAGCACGACGAGATGGAGCTGTTGGGCCAGGACGGCCACATCTACAGGGGCCGGTGGGACAGGCAGCTGCCTGCACTCGTGGGCAAGGAGGGTATGGCTGGGGCAGGCCTGGGGAGGGGGATCCAGCGGGTGTGAAGGGGAGAGTGGGGTGGGCAGGGTGCCTGCGGGGTGCCAGCTTTTCCCCCACCTGTGTCCCCCCTGGCTCCCCCCCACGGCTCTCCCTGTTCTCTCCTGCCAGGCTTCCCAAGGGACAAGCCCAAGCTGTCCCCGAGGCTGTGGGATGCCCGGGACCCCGGCTGCCTGCTCTCACGGCCCCAGAGCACCGGGTCCTCGCTCAGCCGGCCCGGTACGGCCCCACCGGGGCAGCGGCGGGGAGAGGGCACCTGGCTGTCCCCCAGTGGGTGGGGGCGAGCGGGGGTCCGTGCCCGCAGCCGGGCAGGGTGGGAGGCCGTGGCAGGGTGCCCCTGCCCTGTCTGCTTCAGGGTGGGGGCCAGGACGCCGTTTCTGGATGCCCCTGCTGCCTGCCCCGTCCCGGGCTAGCAGAGCTACCCCAGGGGCTGCCAGGGGGCTAACCCCTGCCCCTCGCCTCCAGGCACCGCCGCCTCGCCGGAGCACAGGCCGGCCTCGTCCCACGGCCACCTCTCCCAGGCACCAGGGCTCCTCCTGCCCCTGCGGGACGGATCCAGCACCCCGGCAGCTGGGCAGGACTGGGGGTCCCCAGCCGAACCCCCACAGCCCCGGCCACTGAGCAGGCGAGCAAGCGGCTCCAGCCAGCAGCAATAAAGGGCGATGGGCAGCCGAGCGCCTGCGTGGCCGGAGTGGGGTGGCCCCGGGTTGGGATTTTCCCATCATGCACAAGGCGGGATCAGCAGCATCCCTTGTCCTGCAGCCACACGTCTCCGGTGGAGCTGAAAACAGCCCCGGTCCCCATGTCCCCCCCGCTGCCACCGCTCCCCCTGGCCTCCACGAGCCACGTTTGGCCCCGATGGCCCCTGCCAGGGGAAGCTTGTGGCCCCAAAGGGGGCTGGGGGGGTGCAGCAGGAGGGTGATGATGGTGCTCAGTTGCTGCTACCAGGCAGGGAAACCCCAGTCCCTGGAAGCAGCGTGGGAGGGGGGACCTGGGGGTGTCACAGCTGGGGACAGATGGCTGCGTGCACATGCAGTGACACATTTTGGGGAGGACATGAAGCTGGTGGCACCTCTTGGGTGAGTGGGAGGGCGAGAAACCCCGAGGGGAACCCCAGGGACAGCCAGGAGGGACCCAGGCAGCCGGGGAGCATCCCCTCACCCCCTGCTGCGGTGGTCCCTGGGCTCTGCCCCCTGGAAATCCTGCTCTCCTGCTGGATCTTCTCCCCAGGTTGGGGGGGACACCCCAAATCTCCCCCTCCACAGTGGCAGACCCCATCCCCGCCCACCCCTCTGTGGTCCCCAGGCACCTTAGTCCCCAGGGAGCCACCCCGGGGATGTTTTCCCTGGTGAGTTCGGTTTTTCAGGGGAAAAATAAATGGGTGCTGAAACCCTGCTTTGGGGGGCCAGGTGGATCCAGCACGATCTGTGGTCCCCCCAATGCCACCTCCAGTGGGATAACTGGGAGCACTCAGAGCAAACCAGTGGGCACCAGGGCACCCATGGGTGGGGTAAGGTGTCGATGGGCTAAAACCCACCCACCTGGGACTAATTGCGTTTGCAGGATAGGGCCCAGCTGGGGCTGACCCCTGCACTGCTCATCATCCCCCCCCCCCCGCTCCTATAAACATGAGCACCCAGCCCTGCGCCCCTCCTTGGGTGCTGGGTGCTGCCTGTGCCACTGGAGTGGGTGAGTAGCCCCAGCTGGGGGCTTTATTTTTTTTTTTTTTCCTTTTTTCTTTTTTTTTCCCCCTTGGGGGCTGGGCTGTGCTGGGGGTCCCCTCGGCCCTGCGGTCTCCGTGTCCCCTGGGGGATGCTTCGCCTCGAGCCCTCCAGCCCTTGCTGGCATCTCTGCAGCTGCTGCGTTCCCATTTTGGGGGGCTGGGGTTTAACCCCGTCGCTGGTTGCATGAGCAGCGTGGTGATGGGAGCTGCGTTTTAATTTAGTTTGGGTATTTAAGGACTGGCGTGTGGTTTGACGTCGTTACAAGGGTGGTGGCACAGCGAGCGGCTGGGGAGGTCAGGGACCCCCGGTGTCCTCAGGCTGGCACCCAGTCTGTGGTGGGGGGCCCTCAGGAGGCGTCACCCCCAGGACAGGGGCCTGGCAGCCCTCGAGCAGCGCAGGCAGGACTGGGTGTCCCTACAGTGCTGAGGCCTTGGGGGACTCATCACACAGGTGGGCGATGGCGCTGGGGGGGACAGGCTGCGGGGGGGGCTGGCAAGGCGCGATGTTTTGCGAGGGTGCAAGACGGGGCTTTGGCTGCGCCCCAGTGCGCGGGCGTCCTCGCTGGGCCAGCACCGTACCCCCGCGGCCTCCCCTTCCCTCTGCCCCCATCTTTGGGAACGGCAGCGGTGGCTTCTGCAGGCAGAGTGCAGGCAGCGCGTGGGACTCGGTGCAGCCTCCTGGGGCTGCCGGCAGCTCCTGGGGGGACCTGTCCCCCCTGGCGAAGCTGTGGCGGGGGGGCTCGCCCCCGTTCTGGTGCCCTGCCAGGGACATCCTCCCAACGAAGAGAAAAGGCAGGGACAGCTGGTGTTAAAAAAGTGATTTTTTTTTTTTTTTTTAATTATTTTTAAATTAATAAAAAACCTTCAACCTGTTTTTTCTTTTTTTTTTTTTTTGTTTGTGTTTTTTTAAGCAAGATTGATTTGAAAACTAAAAAACCCCCAGCTCCTCCCTCCCCCGGGAAGGGCCACGAACAGTGGTCGCAGGGCCGGGGGGCATCACCTCGGTCACCCCCGGCCCCCAGTTCAGCCCCCGGCCCTGGAGGGTGCGGAGGGAGGGCGGACGGGGGCCGGGGGGCTGTGCAAGAGGCTGGGCTGAGTTTCGGAAGGCAGAGGAGAGGCGCGCTTCGCTCTGGGCGCTGCAACAAGCGTCCAGGAAACCCAGAGCTGGGGGGGAGGCAGCGGCTCCGTGCCCCATGGCCACGATCCGGGCTGCCGACAGCCGCCTCCGGCCGCTTATTTTTTATCCCTCCCCTTCCCTCTCCTGCCCTGCTGCAGGGATGCTGGGGGGGTAGGGATCCCCCTGCCGCCCAGCAGCCGCCTCCATGCTGCTGCTCCTTCTCTCTGGATTTATATACATTAGATATATTTATATATTATAGTTATATATTTAAAAAAAAAAAAAAGGGAGGGAGAAAAGACCAGCTAGCAACTCTTGCAGAGGCTCTCGTGGGCCGGTGCCCTCCCCGGCAGCATGTTTCCCCCCCCCGCCCCCCCCCAAATAATAATAAAGCCTAGAAAATGATTCCAGTGCGTTTCTCGGGGAGCCCCCGCTCCCAAACGCCCTGGCCCAGACCCCCCCGGCTTCCCCCCCCTCCGCCATCCCAGTCTTATCTCTGGCCGTCCATGGTGGCCATGGCTTTCTGTGGGGGGGCGGCGGGTGGGGGCGCGGGGGGCCAGGCGGGCTGCGGGTGGTGCAGGTGGTGGTGCAGGCCGTGGGCGGTGGGCGAGGAGGGGGGCAGCCAGGCGGGCTGGTGGCTGGGGGGCGAGGAGGCCCAGAAGGGGCTGAAGCTCCCCGGGGGGGAGCAGGCCATGGAGGTGATGGGGCTGTTGCTGCTCTGCAGGCTCTCGGAGGTCCGCAGCTTGGAGAACATGGCCAGAGCGTCCGGGAAGTTGGGCGGCGTGGCCGGCGTGTTGCTGGGGGTGCACATCTGCGGGGGAGAGGAGAGGGTGGGTGTCAGATTGGTTACAGATGCTTTTGGGGTCCCAACCCGCCTGCAAGAGCTGGACCCATCACCGGGGATCCTGTGTCCCACATCGGGGACCCCCGGCCCCAGGGGACGCTCGGAGCCCAGGCCTGGCTGGCGCTGGGGTCCCCAGGGGTCTGGGCAGCTCCCCCGGAGGCGCAGGGGCTGCGTGGGGAGGGTCCCCAGCCTGGGAAGGACATTTTGAACCATCTAGGGTGCTCGAAGCACTGGGGCGCAGTGGGTTTGGGGAGGGGGACGCTGCTCTGATGCCAGCTGCCCCATGGAATGGGGCTGCTCCAACAGGGTCCAGCAGGATGGGTGGGGAGGGTGTTGGGGTCCCACCTGGCTCTGCAAGACCCCCCTCCGCACCCCGTTAGGGCACAGCGGGTGAAGGCACTGGGGTCCCCCGGGACGCGAGGTGGCGGCTGGGCCCCGCGCGGTTCCTGGTACGGCCCCTGCCTTCTGTGTACCCGGCTAAATTTAGCACCCCGCCGCCCTCCCCACCTGCCCCGTGACGGATCCGGCCCTTTTCGCAGCCGAGCTCGCCAGCAGAGGAAAATCCGGTGGGGGGGACCCGGCTCCGGGGCTGGTGGCACACAGGGCCCCGAGTCAGCAAAGCACTTGCAGTGCTCTGGGTATGGGGGGCTGCGCAGGGGGGCTCCACCCCAGTGGTGCAGAGCAGGGTGGACCCCTGCCCTCTTTTTTATCTCCAGAGCGGGGGTGGCTGGCAGGGAGCAGCGTGATGCCACGGGCTGCTCTGAACACACGCGTGGGGGGTCAGAAATAGCGGTGCTTTGTCCAGCCCGGTCCCCGGGGGGGGAACGGTCTCGGCGGGCATTCCCCCCGCGCCGGACCTGTCGAGCAAAACTCAGCGTGGCTGCACGGGGTGCACGCGCGGGGAAGGGGCGGATGCACGGGGGTCAGGCGCAGGCAGGGGGTGCACGGGGAGGGGATGCGTGGACACGGAGGTGCTGCGCGCGTCGGGGGGCTTCGCCCCTCTGGGTTAAATCCACCCCAAATCCCTGTTGTCCTGGTGGAGCCGTGGCTCCCGCCGGAGCCCGAGGCGCAGCTGAGCAGCGCGTCCTGCTGCTGTGCTGCTGATGGGGACGTCGAGTGGTGCCAAGGGGCCGGGCAGCGTCTGCTGCCTTTAGCAATGGGGAATCGGGGAGATGCCTCCGACGGGGAATAGCTGCCGCATCTCCCCCTTCCCAGGGCTTAGCCCGGGATTTGCCCCTGGCTGGGGCTCGGCAGCCCCAGCTGTTCCCTGGCACACGCAAACCCCCAAATGCCCCTCGCGGGCTCCTCCAGATCCCCGGCCCGGCCGTCCTTGGCGACCACCGGGATGAGAGGAGCGGCCGGGGCGCTGCGGGGGCTCCCTGCTGGGGACTCCCAGCCGGACCTGTCTGCAGGGGGGCTCCCCCAGCCCGGGGACGCAGCGGCCAGCAGCCCCACGGCGGCAGGGGACGGGCGAGGACCCATTGGTGCGCAGGGCCAGGGCACCCCAAAAACGCAATTACGGCCAGGCAAGCGCCGAAGGGGCTCATAGCGAGCCAGGGATGTTCTTCCCTTGCCGCGCACAGACTTTGGGAGAACTCATTTCTGAGCTCACCTCGGAGCGGGGGTAAGCCAGCTTTGTTTGTTTGTTTGTTTTTGTTGTTTGTTTTTTAAATAGCCTATAAATTTAGCAGTATCTGAAAAGATACTTGTTGCAAAAAAAAAAAAAAACAAAACAAACAAAAAAAAACCAAAACAAACAAATAAAAAACCAAACAACAAAAAAAACAACAAACACTTCCAAGTGACTGTGTTTTTGGGGGAAAAAAAAAAAACAACAAAACAAAAAAAAAACAACCCAACCAACCACCACCACAGCCATACACACACACGCGCCAGCCATCAGCCCTGGACCGAGGTCGGAGGCCGCGCTGGAGGGGGGATGCGGCTCTGAGCTTCTGGGGTGGTGTTTGCTGGATTAATTTAAAATATTCATTTAAAAAAAAAGAACTGCCGTGTAATGATTGCCTTCCTCCTCCAACGCTTTCTGTTAAGGAGGCGCTCGGCTGTCAGAGGGTCAGTCCCACCGCACCGGCACACCGAACAGCCCCGGCGAGTCCCGTCCCCGCAGCCCGGGCCCGCGGGGGCTTTGCCGGGTGCGGGGAGCCTCCCCTCCGCGGGGGCGAAGGCGACGTGCCGCCCACGCCGAAACGCTGCCGCGCTCGCAGCTTTGTTTGCCGCCGCTTGAAAAAGAAATAGAAACCGCGACCGTAAAGCCCCTCACCCTCTGCCCCAGCCACGCCGGGCATTTTAAGCTGCAGAAATCAGGATGCTGGGGGGGTGTAGCAGGAAAAAAATGCCAAAAATGCGAGGCGGGAGGATCTGGGGAGAGGGTGAAAGGTATTTCGTCACCACGTGGAGCACACGGTGTTAGGAAAACACCATGGGGACGGGGAGAGCCGTCCTGCTCCGGACCCTGGGTGGGGGCGGCCGTGGTGCTCGGGGTGGGAGGTGGGTGCCATGCCGCTCGGCGACGGACGGGCAGCGGGATGGCTTTCACCGGAGCGGCTCTGCATCCCGCTTCCGGCAGCCACCGGCAGGAATCGCCCCGACGAGGCTTTTGGTGTGAAAACACAGCGAGGCCTGGATCCGGCCGGCAGCTCCCGCCTGCTCTCCTGTCCCCTCTCCCACCAGGAAAGAGGGGTCTCCCGGACAGAAGCCTTTGCGAGCTCCCCGAGGCGGCGAGAAAACGTGCAGGGGGAGGAGGAATTAAAATAAAAGGGGTTTAAGCGGGAGCAGGCCAGCAAAATGACTTTCTCTGAGAGAGAGCGCGCTTGCTGCCGGCGATGCCGGGCCGGCTGGCGATTTCCTGACAGCATGAGAAAAGGGGAAAAAAATCGGCTTAGCCCAGACCCGCTCCTTCCCCCACGCACGGCACCGTTCAGTTCCCTCAATGGGGGGGGGGGAAGATATTTAAAAAAAAAAAACAAAACCCAAAACACAGCAGAAACCACGCAGAGGGGAACAACTTCCTCCCCTCGGCCGAGGGGCCGTGCCCTCGGCCAAGGTCAAGCGGCGTTTGGGGAGCGGGGGGCCGGCGGCGTGTCCCCCCAGCCCGGGGAGCCCAACTTCCAGCGCGATGCTCGCGGAGACAAACTATTTCCTGGCAGACATTTTAGCTCGTGTTTACATTCGCCGGCTGCGTGTTCCTCCTCCGGGCGCAGAGCAACATGGCTGGCAGGGGAGCTGACAGCTCCGCGTCCCGGGGGGCCGGGGGTCCCGGGGGGCGGAGGCGGGGGGCGCTGGGGGGGGGTAGCGGGGGGGTGGGTTTAAAGGTGGTTTTGGGGGGTGGGGGGGTGGGGGGTGCGGGGCTCCCACTTACCATCTGGGGGGTGGTGGCTGCTGGGGATGTTGGTCTCCTGGAAGAAGGCGCTCAGGGCCGTCTGTGGGGACAAGGCGTCAGCCCCAGCCCACCCGAGACAAAGCGGAAAGGAAAACACGGCCCCCCCCCCCCCGCGCAGACCCCCCCCCCCGGACCGCCCCGGGGGCGCCCACGCCCCCCCCAGCCCTAAGGCGGGGGAGCCCGGCGCTGCCCTTCCCCCGACCCACCCGCGATCGCGTCCCCCTGCCGCGGAGGCTCCCCACGCGGGGCGCACAGCCCGCCCCCCTTGTTTACAAGGGCTCCCACCCCCGGCGAAGGCCGCGGCCCGCAGCCCCCGCTCCGGCCCGGGTGTAAACAGACCGGGGGGACTCGGGGCCGGCTCCCCCGCCCCGCGTGGGTGCTGCGGAGGGCCCGGCGGCCCGGCCACGCGTGTCGGTGGGCCGCGGCTGGGCCGGCCTCCCCCCGCCGCTCCGCCCCGTGGCTCGGCGGGCAGGGGGGCGGCGGGGGCTCTCGGTTCGGGGTGTCCCGGTTTAGGGGCGGGGGAAGGGGGGGGTCCCGGTTTGGGGGGGGGGTGGGGGTGGGGGGGCGGCCCGTACCTCGAACTGCCAGTGGGCCGCCTGCAGCAGCTGCTTGGCCTGGTCGGCGGCGCAGCCGGCCGCCAGCACGAACTGGTTGATCATCACCTGGTGCCGCAGCTCCTCCATGTTCACCGACATGGCGGGGGGGCCCCGCCGCGCTGCCGCCCCGCGCGCGCCGACACCGGGGGGCGGCGGAGGGGGGGGCACCGGAGGGGGGGGGGGGGGTGCACGGGGAGGCCCCGCCCCCGCGCCCTGATTGGCCGCCGCCGCGCCGCCCGCCCCGACGGGCGTTCGGTTCGAATCTTCCAGCTGCCTCGCCGCCGCGCCCCGCCCCGCCGCCCTCTCATTGGCGGAAGCTTGTGTTTTGGCTGCGGGCGGCGCCGCTATTGGCCGTTGCACGCTCGGGGAGGGCGGGGCGGATGGCGGAAGGAGCGGCCCGATCGCTGATTGGGTGCGTGGCGAGGTTGGGTTTCCCCCCCCCCCTCCCGGCAGGCGTTGGTGACGTCACGTCCATTGAGGAGGTTCATTGAGAGGCGCGGGGCGGGGGTGCGCCGCCACCCGCCGGCACCGGGGCCGCTCCGGGCAGGGCCTCCCCGTTACCCCCGGGGCCGGGGCGCCCGCGCTCACCCGCACCCCCCGGGAAGGCCTGGGCAGGAGCGGCGCAGGCGGAGCTCCCGGCGCGGGGGGGTCGGGCCCTGTTGCAATATACGGTTTAAAATCCCGGTGAGCTTCAGCCGCGGCCCAGGGGCGAGCGACCCCCCCCCGCCCGCCGGGTGCGGGGACCGAGCGGGACCGGTGCGGTGCACGCCTGGAAGCCTTTGATTGAAAAAGGAGAAGCGGCGTTTAAGATCCGAAGGAACGAACCGGGGGCTTCGCGAGTGGATGGCGTGAAAATAGATGGGGCTGAAGAGAGCCCTTGGAGGTTGGGCTGGGGCGGCGGCGAGGAGCCGGCCGAGGGGCTGGAGAGGCGCAGGGACGGGGCCGTCGAAGCGGCGTCTGCGGGCGGTTGTCCCGCGGCAGCCGGGGTGCGGGGGCCCGCCTGGGACTTCTGCAGGGTCCCGGTGGTCCCGCGGTTCGGCAGCAGCGCACGGTGCTCCCCCAGCCCGGCTCGGCCGCCCGGTGCAGCCGAGAAGCGGTGCCAGCGCCTGGTTCCCCCGGGCTGGGTGTCAGCCTGGGGTGTTCGGGGGGACGCCGCTCACCGGGGTGCAGCCATGGGTACGGAGGGTCCCGCTTGCCCAGCTGAGATTTTGGCAGCTTCATCCTCCTGGGGCAAAACCAGCCCTAAGGCGGGTGGAGGTGCGAGAGGAACAACCCCAGGAGAAGCCGGGCCCCGAACCCGCCTGCCTCCTGCACAGCCCCTTTACACGGAGCCCCGGAGAGCGCTCGGGGCCTCCCGCTTGGCAGAAGCCCCCGCGTGTGTGCACAGCCCGGCTTCTCGCTGAGTTAGCAAAGCTGCCAGCAGCCGGCCTCGGGTGGTGCCTGCCTGGAAAACCCACGGAAACGCCACTTATGAGCCCTTGCTCGCAAACCGGCAGGGCTCATGCAGGCAACGGGCGTCCGAGGCCGTGATAAAACACAGCGTTTGTGACATTTGGAAGGGCAGGCGAGTCCTTGGAAATGAAACTCTCTGCCCAGCCTGGCTGCGGAGCCGCGAGACTGTTGCAAACACTTCTCCGCTTTTCCCAGTGCGGCAACCAGCTGGTGGAAAAGCCCCTTTTAGGGGCAGGATCTGCAGCGAGGGCATGATTCGCCGTTGACCCTCCCTGGCCTGATCCTGCCCGAGGTGCTCATCCATCCTCCCCGGTGTGGGGTCACCCCTCCGAGCAGGGTGTGGGCTCCCAGCACCTCACCCCACCTTCCCAACCAGGAGCTGCTCCGGGATCCAGCCTGGGGAGGGATAACGATGCGGCAGCCCTCGCTGGGGCTCAGCACCCACCAAGGAGGGGCCCGTCCCCTCGCCGGCCATTGCCACGCTGCGGGGCGGAGGCAGCCTCTCGCTGGGGCTGGGTGGGGAGAGCTGGGGCACTGTCTGGGGAGGGAGAAGGGCCAAAGGAGGGGGGAGGCTGGGGCCAGAGCCAGCCTGGGGCCAGGGCTAGCCCGGGGGGGGGGTGTTGGCTCTGTGGCATGTGCCACTGACTGCGGGAGGAGCTGGGAGTGCACTGGGAATACTGGGTATATGGGCAAACATTTGCTGCCATGGGAGAGCTGCTCGCTCTCCTGTTTAACCTTCAAGCAAACCGCTGCACCCTCCCGTGCCTCAGTTTCCCTCTCGGCACAAGGAGGCAGGAGCAGGGTCCCCTTTCCCTGCCAAACACACGCACCAAATCCCATGGCCGTGCACCACGGGCGCTTCAGACTTGCGTCTTGCCCAGCAGCAGGCGCGTTTGGGGGTTAAACGTTGCTTTTTCTCTGTGCATTGGACTCCCCCTCCCCGCAGCCCCGCTGGGGTTTGTCCTGGCTTTACGTGTGCTGGGGCCCGGCGCGGATGCGGCCGGGCGGGCTTGGGAGGGAACCTGCCCTCGAAGCCATATCGTCACCCACCGCCTGCCTGCGCTCCCGCGCTCCACTGCGGCACTGTCCTACAAAATCCTCTGCTGCAGTAATCGCCGAGAAAAAAAAAAAACACAAGCCGTGCATGCACGCAGCAGCTCTGCGTGTAATGACTGCTGGGTTATGGATCTGCACGGGGATAACTTTGAATTATTATCTGCACTAAAACCCTGCAGTCTGTTGTGTGCCGGTAATGAAATGTGCTGGCTCCCTCTCCCAGGCTCGCATTTCTTGCTGCCGTTGCTGGCTGGAGCGAGGCAGGAGAGCAGGGCCGTGCCGGCAGCTCAGCAATGCTGGGCTGTGCTAGATTTTTAAATGCTCCATCTGCAGAGCAGGCTCCCCAAAACGTGCGTTGGGGCGAGCAGGGATTGGCCCCTGGGGTCTCGGGGCTCCCGGCCGGGCACCAGCACCGAGAGCCGGAGCTCCCAGCGTTGATGTCGCCCTTGGCTCCTCCTCGGCCAATGCTGCCGTTGGCACCCAGCCCGGGTGTGACATCCAGCGGTGCGGACACGGTGTCGCTGCCAGGGCCGCAGGTCCCGGTGTGACGGCAACAGGCTGACGAAAAGGGTACAAAGCTGCCCGTGGGCTCGCCATGGCGGTGGCTGCTCTTTGGCTTGGCTTTTCTCAGCCGCCCTTGGGGCTGTGCGGGTAGGAAGCAAACGGGGAGGGAGACGCATCGGTCCCCCTGCAGGGAGGGCACGAAGCGGGGAGCCCCAGGGACGGCCTTCGCTTGTCACCGCTGAGTAGCCGAGGACATCGGGGCGGCTGATCTGCCTCTCTGCACATCTCCCGTTTGATATTTATAGCACTCGTGTTATCAACTCAAATCAAAATCATGTGATGCTCCACTAACTTGCACCGCAGCACTAATTAATCACCTGGGTTTTTAAGCGAGCGGTCGAAGGGTCCATCCTTCACCTTCATCCCCACGGGGAAGATGCAAAGGTGTCCAGTGCTTCCCAGTAGCTTAATGCTGGGGAACTGGGGCAATCTGTCTGGGGGTGCGTTGGGGCGCACAGGCAGCCGACAGCGGCTGCTCCCGGCAACATGCAGCCGCTGCCGGTGCGGAGCGGAGCCGGGAAGGCAGGATGGAGCCGATGGAGATGGGCGCTGGGGGGGCTTTGCTCAGGACCGTGCAGCCCTGGGGCGCTGCCGGGGGGCTCCGCCCCTGCCAGCGGCGGCTCCCGCTCCTTCCCCCTGCGCCAGGCGGCCCGTTGGGAAAAGCGGGGGGCTCGGCCTTCTCCCAGGGGACCCCCGGCGGCCGGGGGCACAGGGACAGAGGGGCCGTGCCCTGAGCTGGCCCGAGCTGGCCCTGCGCTGGGGTTGCCGCTGGCGGGGCTGGGGGCGAGGGCGGGAGGGGGGTGGCCCATGCGGGGACGGGGCGGGGGTCCCTGGGGTGTGTGACGGGGGGAGCAGAGGATGGCAATGGGGGCGCTGGGCGGTACTGGAGGCAGCTGGGTGACACCGCGGGTGGCGGGCGGGTGGCACTGGGGGCAGCGCCTTGCCCCCCAGCCCCGCGGCATCGCCGAGCCGTGCCGAGCCGAGCCGTGCCATACCGGGGCGGGGCGGGGCAGGGGCGGGGCCGGGCCTGCCCCGCCCCTCCGTGGCGCAGCCCCGGTGCTGGCGCGGGGGCGGTGCCGGGCGCGGCGCAGCGCGGGGGATGCTGCGGGCGGGGGCCGCCGCCAGCCCCGGCCCCGCTCCCGCTCCCGGCCCCGCTCCCGGCCCCGGGCGGGAGGGCAGCCCGCCGCACCCCGCCCGCTGAGCCCCGGCCCGGCCATGGGGGCTCTGACCAGCCGGCAAAACGCAGGGGTGGAGGAAGTGGATATCCCCGCCAATTCCGTCTACAGATACCCCCCGAAATCCGGTGAGCCCCCCGGGAGGGGGGGGGGTCCCGCGTCCCGGTGCCGCCGCTGCGCGGGGGGGGGGAGCGGGGCGGGGAGCGGGCACGACCCTGCTCCGGTCGGGGTTGCCCCTGCTCCGGTCGGGGTTGCCCCCGCGCACCCCTGGGCGCACGCAGCTGGGGGGGGAGCACCCTAAAAATTCCAGGTCTGGCGCTGGGCACCCCGGCTCCCTGCGGTGCGGCAGGGCTGGGTGCCCCCCGGGGTGCCCCCTCTCCGGGTGCCCCTTTGCCAGCCGAACCCGGCTCCCAAACTTGGCTGAGTTGATGCGACTTCAATGATATTATTATTATCGTTATTATTTGTATCTGTGGTCTGCGGCGCCGGGCTGGCAGGGCTGGAGCTCTTTTTATAGCTGGTCGCTCCGGTGCTGGCAGCTCGGGAAAAGCCTGGGTTTAAATTCCCGGGAGGATGAGGGAGGCTGGGGTGGGAGGGATTGGAGGGGGTCCCTCCTTCCCAGGGCCCTGCCCCGGAGCAGCACCCCGGCTTCTGCCGGGGGGAGACTTCGCCGTCCCCAGCTCCTCGCCCAGCCTCAAGGCTCGGCGGTGATGTCTCTCCCGCTCCCGGAGCCGGCCCTGGCTCAAACCTTGTGCGTGACCTTGGAAAATCCGTCCCTCCCCTCGGGGCCTCGGTTTTCCCTGCAAAGGGCCGGGCCGAGCGGGTGGCGGGGGGTCCGGGCCGGGGGCGAGGTGGTGGAGCCCGGCCCTGGGGTGGGCAGCGCTTCAGAGCCGCAAAAATGCCGCTGTCGGCGGATGATGCCCGGGAGCACCGGGCCCGCGCGCGGGGATTGCCACGGGATCCTTGCGGCACTGAATATTATTAATAGGTAACTATTTTGGTAGTTAATAGGATAAGGTGAATGCTTGGATCGTTAGCGCTGTGACAAATTGCTCGCTAATTACAAATAAAGACGTCCTTAGGAAGAATTATAGCCAACGCAAACCCTGCTCTTGTCCTGAGGAGCTGTGCTTGGCTTTTTTTTATTTTTCATTTTCATCTGCCATCGGTTGCCCAGCTGGCTGGCACACCTGCGGCGGCGGGGTTGAGCGGGGTGGAGATGGACGATCCCCCCGCGGGGCTCCCCCAGCTCCCCCTTCTACGCCGTTTCAAGGCCTTTGTCACCTTGATGCCAGCTGACGCTGGACCCCCCCACCCGTGGGTTTGCTCTCTGCAGGGGCCGCGGCTCCGGGCACTAAGGGGTTTTGTCTTGGGACTGCTTCTTGTTTAGGGGCTCTTGAAATATCTGGGCACGAAGGTGGAGGGTGCCAGCCCAGTGCCCGGCTCGGGGGGAGCAAGTGCACCCAGCTGAGCACTTCAAACTCATCTCAGCTGGCAGAGGACACCAGGCCGATGCTTAACTCCGGCTTTCAGGGAGAACCCGGGGCTTTCAGGTGTGCTCAGCTGGGCCGGTCCCACCGAGGGGCCGGGGCAGAGCGGCGGGGGACGGTCCTGGTGCCCAGGTGACATGGCCGTCTGCACGGGGACGATTGCAGGCTGGTGACTGTGGCAGATTACGGCTGGTTTGCTTTTAATCCAAGAGGGGATTTGCCTTCAGCGCTGCCGGCAGCCGGGAGGGAGGCAGGGGAGGACGTGCCGGGCAGCAGAGCCCATTCCTCTGTGGCGGTGGTGGTTTTCTCGCCTCGAATGCCGCCTGGAAACAGCCACTGGCTTTGGAAACGTGGCCCTGGGGGGGATCTCACGGGACCCCAGGGCATTCCCCTCTCTCTGTGGACGTGGCTTTGGCTGCTCGGCCGCAGGCTCGCTCGGGATGGCCAGTGCAGCCACCTCTTGTCCCAGTAAAGCATCTCCCCTTCCCATCCCGGGGTTCCCATCCCCTCCAGGCAGGGTGCAAATGGGATTAGTCAAGCCAGTATTTTGAAGCAAAGGCTGGGATTTACTTCAGTGGCTCTGACCTTGCGCTGGCAAAGGCGATGGGAGGGAGAGCAAGCGGGGGCTGCGGGCACCAAGCTCCCCCCCGGCACACGGGAGGGGGGACCGTCAGCAGGGCCCTGGCTGGGAACAGGCGTGAAAGGGTTAACCAGCCAGTGACACCCCAGTCCCGGGGGGCACAGCCCCGCGGTGGTGGCACTGCCGTGGCACAGGGAGCCGTGGCTGGGGTTTGGCTTCGCCTCTGGCCGCCCACTTTATAGCGCTGAATTAAATAAGCCGCAGTGTGCGGTGCGCCAGCTCGCCGGGCGGCGATGGGTTGCCCCGGGGCAGAAGCACCCGGTGCCTTTTAACCAGCCTGGGCTTCACCCCGGCGGCGCCGTGCCCGTCGCAGCACCCCATGCTGGCACCCGCTGCTGCAGGGCGTCCCTGCGCCAGGGCCGAGCCATGGCCACCCGGCTGGGGTGACCGCAGGCTGTGCAAAACTCGGCGCTTCCCTCACCGGGAGCACGCGGATGGGCTGAAAACGAGCTTTTCTATTTTAGCCGCTTTGGAGAGCTGGGCTGTGACCCTGCCGAAACATCCAGGCTCCGACGTTTGAGAGCCGGGGGCTGCATAATCAGAGCTGAGCCAGATCCCAGCAGGGCAGCAATGGCTTGGGGGACAACGTGTGACGTGTGCCACCGTGTGCCAGGGCCACAGGCAGGGCCACAGCACGCACTGGGGTCTGCGCCCACGGGGTCCTCGCCGGTCTCGGGGCATCCCGCCGGCCCCGCCTAAGGTGCCATCCCTGGTGCTCATGGAGAAAAGGGGTCAATGGCGTCATCGGCACCGGCTGGTGCCGGATACATCCCGTGTGACGGTGCTGGCAGGCACGCAGGAGACGCTTTGTTTGCCAGGAACACGGGGCAATTTTGGTTTATTCCTCCTTTCCAGCAGCCACTCTGTTCAGCCCTTCCCGCATGCTCACCGGGCCTCTGAAGTCTAAGCTCTCATTAAAGCCCGGCTTTCCCTTGGCGATAGGACTGTCCTTGACGGGCTTTCCTTCCCCAGGGGCAGGCGTCGGTTAAGGGTTTATAATTAGCTGGTAATAAGGTGGCTGTGGCTGGAAAGGTGCTTTCTTCCTCTGTCATCCAGCCGTGCCCACAGGGTCACCGGCCCCGGCGGGGCTCCTGCCGATGCCCGGGGCTTTCCTGTGCCGATGCTTCCCTGGCAGAGCCCGGCACGACTCCAGGCCCTTGTTTAATGGCAAGGTTTTGGGGGACCTGCCCTGGGAGGGCGCGTGGGGCCGGTGCTGTCCATGCAAAGGGGGAGCTGAAGCCCCTGGGCCATGCACAGGGTGTGCTGGGAGCCTGCAGCACCCAAGGGTGTTCCCAACCCCTGGCAGGGAGACTGGGTGACAGCAGCGTGGTCCTCGCCTCCTCTGCCCATCCTATGGGAGCCCCCAGCACCCACCAAACCACAGCTGGGGCCATCGCAGAGAGCCTGTGCTCCATTTTCCAGCTTTCCCCCAGTGCTGGGGAAGCTTTTCTGTAGGTTTAAATATAATTTTTTTCCACCTCGTGCTCTCGCCCCAAGTCGGTGCCAGGAAAAGCTCCAGACGGCCCCGTTCTCCCCCAGCCGTGCCGCTGCAGAGAGCTCCGAAGACACTTTGCTCTTGGGTTTTTTTTTTTTTTTTTTTTTTTCCACGTGGCCGTGTCCTTCCCCGGGGAGCTGCCTATAAATTATGTACGTGGAAAATGGGACCAGAAAGCAGCAGGCATCAATAATTGATGGTCGATGTTTGCTAACAGGCGCGCTGCATCCGGGCACCCCTGGGCCACGGGGCCTTCGGGTGAAGCCGTGCGGCCCCGCTCATCCCTCCTGCCCCGGCGTTAGATCCCCTCTCCTCCTCCCCTCGGGCTTTGGGCTCCGTTTTGGTTTTTAAATGCAGTATTAAGGCCTGATCCAGCCCTGGGCAGTCGCCGCATCTGCTGGAAGTGACAACCTCTGACTTGGGTCCCCACAAGCAGAGCTGCGGCTCAGGCTTGAGCTCCTTTGATCTGCGGACCCCAAAGCTTTCGTTTCGGGGTGTCTCCAGGGGATCTGCGTTGGCTCTCTGCTGTTGGGTTTGGGGCTTTGGCAAGCTGGACCCCATCCCCACGGCTGGCGGGACACAGGATGCTGTGTCTGTCCTCCATCCCTGGCCTCTCCTGAACTCCTGGTGCTTCTGCTCGCCCCACACCATCCCTGTTCGCCTCCCCCTTTCCCTTCTTCTTCCCACCTCGGAGAGGTCCTGGCCCTCGGGCCCCGGCCGGGTCCTGTGCCGCGGTGTGCGCTCCCCCGGCAGCCGCAGCCCGGATCTCACGGACAAGGAGCAGGCACCAGTCGGCTCCTGGCGGGGCTGGGAGGACGATCTCTCTTCTAGTTAGAGGTGCCTGACCTGGGGGCTGCTCCCAGCGCAGGGGACGGGACATGCCGGTGGCTCGGCTCCGTGCTTTACCCTGTGAGGGAAGAAGGGATATCGGTCATTGCCCGGCGTTCATCAGGGCAACGTGGATCACTTTTCAGGGGGGTTGCTGACCTTCTGGAGGGTCTACAGGCCCCCAAAATCACCCCTCCTGCAAGTGAGCTCTTCCTAGGGATGGCTGCAGGCTGAGAACTGACAGAACTCCGTTCAGTTGTGTTTTGCCCACCTTCCTGGCAGCGACCACAGCAAATGTGAGCCGGTGCCTGGCTGTGGACATGCTGCCTCGAATGGCACACGGGGTCTGCGACGCCGGGCTTTGGGCAGGAACCCAGCCTGTTTTGAGGGCTGCGTGCCTGGCCCGCTGCCATCCGTGAGGGTGCAGGAGCCAGCCCGGGGCTCCCAGGCTTTGGGAGGTGTGGTGCTCTGGCAGGGCAGGCTGTGATGGCTGCCTCTCCTGCCTCCTCGGGAAATTAGCTGGTGTTTACGGGAAGGATTAGCGCTGCTCTGCCACCCCGGGAGCCATCTCCCCTTCCCGCTCGCAGACCGGGATTTGGCCGCCCCTGCCAGCGCGGGGATGGTTGAAGGTTGGGGTGACCTTGGGTGGCTCAGGCTGGGCTGGGGCTCGCAGGGATTTCCTGGGCAGGGAAAGGGGAGCAGGCATTGCGCTCGGGGAGGGAGGCAGCCGAAGCCCCGGGGTGCGAATCTGCTCCTGCTAAATCCCGCTGGATGGAGCAGCTGCCGAGCCGGGGGCTGCCGTGGGGCTGGACCCCAGCACCAGCCTCCACCCATCCCGGCGCTCTCTGCCCGGGCTTCGGCCATCGCAGTGGCCGGGCAGGGACAGGATTGCTGGCAGCGGGGGGATGCAGGCAGGGAGAGGGCAGGGCAAGGCAGGCAGGCAGCCCCGAAGGGTCGCGTCGTGGCCAGCTCCCCCTTCGCCTCTGCCTGGTTGGGGGCTGGCAGCGCGAGAGTTCAACCCGAACGGCTCCCAGCGAGGTGACCTTGGGGACGAAGCCAGCTCTGAGCCATCGCTTCAGTGGCTTCGTGCGGCTTCGCGTGGCTCCGTCGCCTGGTTGAAGCCCGTCCTCCCCTTCCACTCAGGCGCTCTCTGTGTTTTCTTTCCAGGGAGCTACTTTGCCAACCACTTCATCATGGGTGGCGAGAAGTTCGACTCCACGCACCCCGAGGGTTACCTCTTCGGCGAGAACAGCGACCTCAACTTCCTGGGGAACCGGCCCGTGGTGGTGGGCACTGGGGACGCGGGGCCGGGGGGACGCGGGGCCCGGGTGTGCCCCTTCCCAAAACGGTGGTGACTGTGTGTGTCGTGGGGGTGCACGGCGTAAGGCTGCTGGCTGTCACCCCCAAGGGCAGAGCCACCCCAAGCACGCCGGGGGTGGCCCGAGTGGATTCTCTGATGTCTAATATGAGGGTTGGCTACTTGCTGCAGCCTGCCCTCCATCGGGGACTGACCTGGGTCCCCTCTCAGCCTGTCGGCCCCCGTCCACGCGCTCCACAGCAACGTAACGTTACTGCTGTATCTCTCGCCTCACCGCCAAACTTGAGTTGCGATGGGCGAATAGGTTTGCAAGTGTTGGGAACACACCGGGCGATTGTGTGACCTCTGCCTTTGGGTGCCGCTCGGTGCAGTACCCGTCTTGCGGATCATCAGACCTGCACGTATTTTCCAGCCCATGAGGGCTGCTTGCGTGCACGAACCCGCCAGCTTAAAAACATCAGCTGGTGGAGAAGATGGTGAGGGGTGGTGGGCTGACTTAGCCCAGCTCCTTCTTTCTCGCTCCCTCTCCAAGAGCTGCTTTTCCTCTTGCTTTTCCCAGCCCAGCCGGGAGCCATCTCCCAGCCTGGGCGGCACGGGGTGGGGGATACGCTGGGAGCGGGGCAGGCCTGGCGTGGGGTAGAGCAGCTTGGACAGGAGGAGGCGAAAGTATTCCCCAAGCTCTAGCCAAAAAAGGGAAAAAAAAATAATAATAAAAAAAGGGCTTGGTGGGGGCTGTGGGCAGTGCTGATGGGTTTTGCGGTGCTGGGTGCTGCTGGCTCCAGCTGGTCCCAGGGCACGGGGAAACCCGGCTGCAGGGGAGGTCCCTGGACCCCACGGTCCCGGAGATGTTTTTTTCTGCTCGCTGACTTTGGGGAAGGAGAAAATGAGAGCGGGGCCGTCCCCACAGGGGGTTGCAGCCATGAGGGTAACGTCCCCCACCCCTCCGGGAGCATCGCAGTGGGGCGGCTTGCCAGCATCGGCTGGAGCAGTGGGGGGGTCAGGTAAAAAAAAAATTCAAGGTGAGGAATTAAAAGGCACCGAAGCCTTTCTATTGAGTCGAGATAAGCTTGCCTGGTGCCAGCAGCCCTGCTCTCGAATGCTGCCTGTGCTGTGCCGGGGCCGGCGAGGCTGCTGCCATACCGGTTTGTGCTTGCTCCTTGAAATCGGCTTTGGCAGCGTTTTGGCAGCCTCGTATGGTCCTTCAGCGCCCGGCCACGGGCTGTGCCGGAGCGGGGGTCCCGCTAGAGCCAAGGGCAGGAGCAACCCCCAAAACCCGCAAGCGCTGGGTGGGCAAAGCCAGCGCCTTTCTCTCCATCCTCTGCCCTTCCCCAGAAAATGAAAAGTCAGCACTCGGGTCCTCTCTCCAGCAGCGAGCACCGAGAAATCCTCTCGATTACAGTAAAAGCCTCTAAACTGCCCAGCGAGCAGTTCCTGAGTCAGACACCCCGACAGCAGGAGCAGCGGGGAAGGTAAAGGAACAGCTTGGAAACAGCAGAAAGAATTAATATAGCGTTGCAAACTAAATTACATTGCTCCGGCTTAATTACTGATGGCCCTGGGCTGCAGCGCTGTGACCGAGGTCTCATCTGCCCGGGGAGCGGGGGGCGCTTTGGGGCTGGGCTCTCGGCTCGGGCCAGTTTGGGGGCTCAGGGAGGGGTTGGCGAGGACCCGTGTTGTTTCTGGCCCAAGCCTGTGTCCAGGTATCACTGAGCATCTCTGATGCCACCTCCGAGACCTCTCCTGCTGCTTCTTGGCTGCGATGCTTTCGTGTTCTGGCCTGCTGCGAGAGCTGGCTGGAAACGTCGGAGATGGCCAGTGCTTCTTGGAGGGGGATTTATTTTGGGTTCCTTGGGTGTCGAGGGCCAGGAGGTCTTAGGAAAGAAATTGTGTCCCGAGTCCTCTCTGAGCTGAGCACCTTGGCTCAGCGCCGCTGCCGCGGGGATGCGCAGGGCACCCAGAGGCTGTGCAGACTCTCCCCTCCGCCGATACGGGATAATCTGGATTTTCCAGCTCGGGACTGGTTCCCAAGGGGCTGGGAAGGGCGTTGCAGGTTTAAGCAGCTGCCGCCGTGCTGGGACACCTCTGCAGGGGCCGAGGAGCGGAGAAGCTGCTTGGGGCACCCAGGGAGCACGGGGCGTTCCGGGGAAGCCGGGGACTGTTGAAACGTGCTGCTGGGTTTCACGGCCCACGCAAACCAGCCTGGGTCTGCTTGTAGAAAAACCCCAAGAAATATTTTTGAGTTTTTTTTTTTTTTTTTTGCTTTATCAGAAGCCGGTCTGGACCAAATGTCGCTATAGAGGCATGGACAGCGTTTTTAAATGGGTAACGGTTGCAGTGAGGCTTTTTCCTGTTGTTTTTCAGCTTGATTTAAATTGAGGAGGTGCAAAAAGTCCTTTAAACAGCCCCTTTCGGATGTGCAAATCTGCCTTGCAAAATTTCATTAAAAAAAAAAACAACCCCCCCAAAAAAGAGCCCACACGTGGGTGTGAAATGGCCCAACGGCGAGGGCAAAGCGGTTTCTGCAGCAAGAAATTTGCCTGCGGTGCTTCCCCATCCTTCCCAGCCCAACGGCCCTGCACCGGGGCACCCGCTGCCTGCTTCCTCCTCCGCCGCCCACCCCTGGGCGCTGCGGCGGGAGGGGGCTCGCACCCATGGGTGCCCTCCCTGCCAGGGTGAGCTTCGCCACTTACCGCGGGCTGGTTTGGGCATGGCTCGGCTGGGCAAGGTGCAAATGGGCAAGATTGGATTGCTTCATTAATTTGAATAGCAGAGGATGTATCGTGACATGGCACGGCATGTCGTGACGTGGCTCAGCTCCAGCCCGGAGGCCTTTTCTCCCTTGCTCCGTTCCAGCTGTAAGGGGCAATTCTGCGGGTGCCCGGTTAGTGCTGGTGACTCGTTACAAAGCTCATTACCGCCAGATTAATGACAGCCGCCCTTTTCCCCTCCCGGAGGGGAGGGAGGGGGCGGCCATTGCAAGGTGCCATGGATTCAGCCTCAAAGCGCCCCTGCCAGCGTCTGCGCTGGGCCCAGCCCAGGCTTCACCCGGCCTTTCCGTGCCGTGGGACCGGAGCTGTGGGGTGGTGGGACGCGGTGGGGGATGCCCAGCTGCTGGAGGAGGGATGGGGCAGGCCTCTGCCTGCGCTGCCTGCTCCTGCCAGCTGCCCGTCCCATCCCGTCCTGCTGAGCCCTGCATGGGTCCCCAGCCAGGGCGGTTGTGCGAGCCTGTCCTGCTCTGCAAGGCTTTGGGGACAGGGGAGGTGACGATGGCTTTCCCACGCGAGGGCGCCAGGGACATGGGAATCGGGCACCGGGCTGCCTGCGGGGCATCCCCAAGTGCCATCTGCAAGCCGTCTTGTCCCCTGGGTGCCGGGGTGCAGCAGGAGCCTCGCTGTCCCTGAGCCCCGCTGCGGGCTGGGGGCAGCGTGCGGGGACGACAGGACCCAGGCAGCCTGGCTTGGCTACTGGTCCCTCTCCCAAGGCAGCCACTGAGCCCTTTGGCTCTTGTGAGCATCTGCCATCCACGATGGCACCTGCTGCCCTCCTGGCTCTGGCCGTCCCCTGGCATGCGGTGACAGCCTGCCAGCGAGATGGGCGTTAATCCCGGCGTAAGCCTCTGTCTCTCCGTGTTTGTGTCGTTCCCCCGGGGGGCTGATCCCTTCCTGGGGCTCAGCCTACCCGGGAGATGGAGAGGGGGGAGACGAGTCCTGCATCCCTTCCCCGGTGCCCTCGGTCTCCCTTGGGTGGCTGCAGTGCCAAGGAGAAGGTGTCCTCCGGCTGCCACCATGTCCCCTCTCCCCAGCAAGCCCTGTAGCCCCTGCGCAGGTGGACAGGAGGGACCAGGAAGGACAAGGCCACCTTGGAGGCTGGCGCGACACCTCTCCCTCGTAGCGCTGCTGCCTGCCTGGTCCTGCCCGGCCGCCCCGTTGGCTCCCCGCTCCAGGGCTGGCACAGACCCCGCCACCCAAATCCCATCCATCCTTGGGAGAAAACAGGGATGCTTGTGTCCGTTCCTTGGCTGGCAGGCAGGGAAGGAGCTTTGGCTTCCCCCTGCCCAGCCTCATCCAGCAGCTCTGCGCTGCATCAGCAGCCTAAAAATACACCAGCAGCCGCCCGCCTGCCCCGTGCCCCGCGTCCCCTCCAGCCGAAGGGACAAGGAACAGCCCCTCTCTGCGTGCCCCTCCCCCCCCCGTGAAACTGTCCCCTGCAAGGGGTTTTGGGCTTGCTCTTTGCAGGGGGAATGTTCCCATCATCACGCTTCTGGTACCCAAGTGCCAGCAGGAGCTGTGGGTGCTCGGCACCCATCAGGATGCGCAGGCCACCCTGGGTCCCTGCCTACGGGGTGTCGGGTCGGGGCTGGGTCACTGGGGGGTCCGGGGACAAGGTCCGCAGCCGCTGTAACCCCCCACGTGTGTCTGCCTTCACCGGTGTCTCTCTCGTCCTAGTTCCCTTATGCTGCTCCACCTCCTCAGGAACCCGTGAAGACCCTCAGGAGCTTAATCAACATCCGCAAGGACACCCTGCGCCTCGTCAAGTGAGTCCTGCGGCGGGGAGATGGGGCCGGGCACCCCGCGGCCGTGAGCCACGGGGCGGGAAGGGGCTGACTGGATGCTCCCAGGGGATGCTGAGCACGGGGATGCTCTCATTTCGGCACGGGTGGGTAGAGGGGATGAGACACTGGTGTCTAAATGCGCCCCTTCCCCTCCCGGCACGGGTGAGCTTCCCGCATGCAGGCACCAGCTGCGCTGGCTCCACCGCGGGATTAAAGGAGCTTAGTGCTGCCTTTGAAATGCTTTGCTTTTTCTTCCTCCCCCACCTTCCAAAGGCTTTGTTGGAGGGAGGCTGGGGATTGCAGCTGGGCCGGGAGATTCGGGATTACGGCTGAAACCTGCCTGCGGTGCTTCCCAGTCTGCAAGCTTGACCTTGGGCATGCCGGGCCCTCCCGGTGTGCCTCAGTTTCCCCTGATGGAGGGGGCTGCCCTCTTTTGGGGCCATCGGTGCCGCGGGGAGCCATCTCTGCTGGGGGGACAGTCCTGGGGCACCCCGAGCCCTCCCTGAGGGGTGCCCATCTCCTGCGCCCTCTGTGCTCGCCAGGTGCTCGGAGGAGGTGAAGACCCCGGGGGAAGAAGTCAGCAAAGCCAAGGTGCACTACAACGTGGAGTTCACCTTCGACACAGATGCCCGCGTGGCCATAACCATCTACTACCAGGCGAGCGAGGAGTTTCACAACGGGGTGGCGAGGTGAGAAGCCCCAGCCTGGCCTGTGCCCCCCCCAGCCTGGCCTGTGCCCCCCCAGGCCCGGTGTGTCCCCGGCCAGGGTGTGGGGCTCTGCTGATGGAGATGGAGCCTCTCCTCCCCGGAGCGTCCCCCCTCCTCGGGGCAGGAGGCGGCTGCCGGCGGTGCCGAGGCTGGAGGGGGGTTCCTCGCCTCCCCCCGGTGCCCCTGCCAGGTCCCTGCCAGCCCCCGCCACCTTCCTCCCTGTCCCATCCTGCTGCCTCTTGTTACCTCCAGGTCAGAGCTGAGACCAGGGGAAATCATTGCCCCTCCCAGTCCCCACCAGCTTGGCTGCGGGGTTGTCCCTGTCCCCTCCTGTCCCATGTTGGCTGCCCTGGGGTTATTTTAGCTCCATGGATTACTTTAGTTCTTTAGGGCTGCTTGTCCCAGCCCCAAGAGGCATTCAGGAGGGGAGGGGAGCAGGGACCCCCCTCTCTCCCGTCTTCCTGGCATCCTCGCAAGCCAGGGGACCGGAGGAGCGCGGGGACACGCGCGGTGCCCCTGACTCTGTCTTCTCTCCATGGGACAGCTACATCCCCAGGGACAACAGCCTGCAGTCGGAGACCGTGCACTACAAGCGGGGGGTGTGCCAGCAGTTCTGCGTGCCCTCCCACACCGTCGACCCCTCCGAGTGGAGCGAGGAGGAGGTGGGTCCCACCGGACCGCGGCATCGACCGCGGGGTCGGGTACGGTTACGGATGCAGGATGAAGCCTCCATCGCTGCTCCATCTCACCAAGCCTCTCCTCCTGTCTCTCTCCAGCTGGGCTTCGACCTGGACCGGGAGGTGTACCCCATGGTGGTGCACGCGGTGGTGGATGAAGGAGAAGGTGAGGAGGGGGTTCCTCGCTGGGCTGGGCTTGCCCGGCTGCTGGCACCGCGGTGCCAGCCCTTGCACCGACCAGGCAGAGCCTCCGGCTTCTTGCTGCCGCCGCAGCCCTGGCTGTCCCCTGAGCCCTGCCGTCCCTTTGTGTCTTGCAGAGCACACCGGCCACTGCCACGTGCTGCTGGCCACCTTTGAGAAGGTAAGGGCCAAGCTGGGGCTATCCTCCGCCTCCTGCCCCCTTGCCCACTGGGTGCGAGAGCCTGCAGAAACCCCGCAGGGCTCGGGCTGGTGCTGCTTCTGCAGTTCTGGGAATATCCCCCAAATCCTTGATTTTAAGCACCCACTTTTGAGGCATTTGGTCTCAACTCCATCTTCCTTGCTCCAGCAAGTCTCCAGCCTTGCGATGTGTGTGACATCCCATGCCTGCCTGGTACCGGGGTGGCGGGGAAAAACAGAATTGCTGCAAAATGGGCTGGGTGGGAGCGGCGACAGCTACGGGGCGGGTGGGTGCTCGAGCACGGCGGTCCCGTGGGTGCTCGAGCATGGCGGTCCCTGGGGTGCTCAGCCCCAGTGCCCACCCGTGTGCTCTCCTCCCTCCAGCACAGCGACGGCACCTTCTGCGTGAAGCCCCTCAAGCAGAAGCAAGTGGTGAGTGTCCGGGTGTCCCCGCGGGGGGCGGCAGCTCCTGCCCTGCGCACCCCTGGGAAGGAAGGCGGCGAGGGGCTTTCGGGGAGCAGCAAACCCCCGGGGGGGCAGCAGCCTGCCCCTGCCCTGCCCCTGCCTGCCAGGGAGCTTGGGGACCACCGGCAGTGTCAAGTGGGGACGTCGCGGGGAGGAGGGCTGGCCCGAGGAGGGGGCCGGGAGCCTCGGCAGCTGGGGGAGCTCTGTCTTCGCTCCTCACCCCTTCCCCGCGGGGTTGCAGGTGGATGGTGTGAGCTACCTCCTGCAGGAGATCTACGGCATCGAGAACAAGTACAACACGCAGGACTCCAAGGTACGCACCTCCATCTCGCAGCCTGCGTCCCATGGGTCTTCCCTCATCCCCTCTCCCGTTCCCCTAGCACAGGTCCAGCAGCTAACACAGGCACGGGGCAAGAGCTGGCAGCACAACATGGAGCTTCCCGGGGCGGTGCAGGTGTGGTGTGTTGGCATCGAAGCTGCCGGAGGCAGAAAGATGAAGGGTTGAGCCTTTTTCCTCCGTCCTTTGTGGTCCCTTGGGAGCTCAGTGGCTGGATCTTGCTGGCTTAGGAGGGCACCATGGGGCTCGGAATGTGGCACGTGCCTCCCCCTCTGATTTATTTATATATAAATATGTAGAATATATATATATATATAAGTTGGGGTGAAGGACGCATCCCTCCATGGGGTGCCTGATGGCTCCAGCCCCATCTCCCAGCCTCCGGGAGGGGAGGGATAAGGTCCCAGAGTTGTATGTCAAGAGCAGGCAGCCCGGGGACACAGGCAGGACCCCGCAGCAAGCTCTCGGGGCACCCAGCCGGTGTTTTAGGGCACCCACCCTCGTGCTGTGCGGGTTGGGGACCCCAATGCCAAGCGGCTCCCGTCTCTCCCGCGGGGTAGGTGGCTGAGGACGAGGTGAGCGATAACAGCGCTGAGTGCGTCGTCTGCCTCTCGGACGTCCGCGACACCCTCATCCTGCCCTGCCGCCACCTCTGCCTCTGCAACACCTGCGCCGACACCCTGCGCTACCAGGCCAACAACTGCCCCATCTGCAGGCTGCGTAAGGGCCGGGGGGGGGTGGTATCTCCGGGGGGGTGGCTGGCATCTCTGGGAGGCTTCTGGCATCTCCCATCCTCAGGTTTTGGGGTCCCTCCAGCCCCACATGCAGCGATGCCATGTGGGGATGCCCCTGCTGGGAAATGGGGTGGCATTTTGGGGGGGTCTCCTTTCAGCACCTGGTTTTCACCCCACCCTTCGTCCCCGCTGCCGCAGCTTTCCGAGCCTTGCTTCAAATCCGAGCCATGAGGAAAAAGCTGGGTCCCCTCTCGCCCACCAGCTTCAACCCCATCATCGCCTCGCAGACCTCCGACTCCGAGGAGCACTCGGTCAGTGCCCAGCCGAGCCTGGCCCAGCCGGTGCTGGGGCCAGGGCGGTTTGGGGATGCACATGTTTCCCGGGGCCAGGGTTTATTTCTTTAATGTAAATTGATCTTGCAAAAAATGCGAGGTCGATATTGCAAAAAAAGGGCTTTTGGTTGGGTAGAAAGATCATGGATTTGGGGCTTTCATTTGTGCAGGAGTTTGTCTGTTCTCTGGGTTTTGGCTTTTCCCCGGGGCATCTCGATCCCAGTGGGGGCAGTGGGCAGCAAAACAGCCCAGGGGGGCCCTTCACCCCATCTCCCCTCTCTCCCCAGTCCTCGGAGAACATCCCCCCGGGCTACGAGGTGGTGTCGCTGCTGGAGGCCCTCAACGGGCCGCTGACGCCCTCGCCGGCCGCCCTGCCGCTGCGCGCGCTGGGGGACCCCCCGGGCGCGGGGACCCTGCCCTCCTACGGCGACGGCCCCCTGCCCACCCTGCGGGCCCTCTCGCCCCTCGAGCGCCTCCCCGACTGCGGCCCCCCGGGGCTCAAGCTGAAGAAGAGCCTCTCCAAGTGAGTACCGGGGTGGGCTGGGGGGGCTCAGGGGGGTCTGGGGGCTGCGGGCAGGGGTGAAGCCCTCTGCTTTGCCCCCACCCCGCGCAGGTCCATCTCGCAGAACTCCTCCATCCTGCCCGAAGAGGAGGACGAGAAGTCGTGCACCGAGTCGGAGCTGAGGGTCTCCAGGAGGAGATCCCCTGCCCGGCGCGAGGAGGTGAGCACCCTCCGAAACGCACTGGTGACCAGCCGAGGCACAGGGGGGTGGCAGGTTCAGGGGCGGTTTGGGACCAGAGGGTCTGGCTGGGGTTTGCCCCTCCTGGCTCTTCCTCCATCCATAAGGATCCCCAGGGGAGACGGATCCATCCCTGCCAAATATCCCATTCCGTCCTCCCCACGCTCTCTTCTTCCAGGAATGCGGCGCGACACCAGAGAGTGAAAACCTCACCCTGTCGTCGTCAGGAGCCATCGACCAGTCCTCCTGCACCGGGACCCCCCTCTCCTCCACCATCTCGTCCCCAGAAGGTGCGGCACGGCTGGGCTCACAGGTGTTGGCAAGGCAGGAGAGTGGGATCGTGGTTGTGGGTCCGTCCCGCTGCGGGGGGACGCGGAGGGGGTTTGCATGGCCCCTTCCTACCCTGCCATGGACGTTGCATGAAGCCCTGGGGTGTCACCTCTGCTTTGTCACCCATAGACCTGGAGATGGGGGGCATGGGGGCACCAATCGCCCCTGCTTTATCAGCCCATCGACCCAGAGTCGGGGGGCTGCAAGCCCCGGGGACCCGCTGCTGGCAGCTTTCCACCCATCACACCTCCGTGGTGTGCAGCAGGTCCTTGCTCCGTGCCCCGCTCCTCCTCGTTAGCCCTGTTTCTAACTAGCCGGTGCTGTGCCGCGACTCGCACGGGTGTGCTGGGGGGGTCCGGCGGCCCCGCTCAGCCCCCGCTCTCCCCCAGAGCCCGTCAGCAGCAGCCTGGCTCAGTCCGTCATGTCCATGGCCTCCTCCCAGAGCCAGCACTCCCAGCTCAGCACTGACACCGTGTCCTCCATGTCCGGCTCCTACATCGCTCCCGGCACGGAGGAGGAGGAGGGGGACGTGCTCCCCGCAGCTGCCAGCGCCACAGCCTCCGACGCAGAGGTAGGCGCTGGGGGGTCTGTTGATGGCACCCATCACCCCCAGGCTGAAGAGCTTCCCCATGGGATGCAACTCTCCTCCAAACCCACTGGCACCAGACTTTTTTTTTTTTTTTTTTCCTTCCATCTTTCCCACTTTCTTCCCGCAGTCAACGCCTGTGGAGTCCCCGGATATAAACTTCGTCAGCATCTCGGCTGAGGAGCGCGATGCCGAGGTAACCGTAACCGCCCCGTGCGGGGCTGGGAGCCGCGGTGCCGCCCGGCACGGCGCGGGGACCTCAGATGTGCCCGGCTCCAGCTGCCAGCGGAGGGGGAAGTCGGGGCTGGGATGGGGAAGGGGCCGCCCTGGGGACGGATGGGGTGGTGGGGCTGTCCCCCATCCGGGCTCACCTTCCTGGTCCATGGACACCCCCAGGGCCAGGGGTGTTCCCCCAAAGGGCCGCGGGGACAGCCCCGGCACGGTGTCGGGGTGCATGGGGCACCTAACGCTCACTGCCTCTTGCCTGTGCCGCAGGGCAACGACGTGCTGGAGGACGAGGACTCCTCTCCCACGCAGGAAGACGGTAAAAGGCCCTGGGTTGTTGTTGTCCCCCTGCTTTCGGTTCAGTGTCACCAGTGGGCAGCCGAGCGAGTGGCAGATGCTGTGCCATCTCCAGCTCCCCTGCATGCTGGCTGCCAACCGGGAGAGCCCTGGGTGCCTCTGTGGGCACCGGGGCTGGGAAAGCATCGGTCACAGCGGGGCCACCCATGGGTGGGTTGAACACCAGTGGGTCAGGGGAAGCCGGCTGGCCGTAGGGACCCTGGCAAGCGCAGTGTGGGGCACGGAGCAGGCGACAGCTGGTGTGCAGGATCCGACGGCGTTTCCAACAGGCCAAGTGGGAAAGAGGCTTCTCCGTGTTTTTTCCCTCGCCAAGAAGGTCTTTCCTCACCTCTCTCAAAGCCTGCCCCTTAGGGACCCCTGTCTGGGCTGCTTCCCGTAGGAAGGGGCTGCAAAACTGTTCCCTTTGGGATGCTTTCCTAATTTTTTTTTGGCCTGTCTTCAGTGTGCCTTTGCAAGCCAAGACACGCGCAGCGAGGGCTCCTCTCGCCTCTCCTATGCGTTCAAATAGCCAAGGAAAGATGCGGTCACCCCCATGCCGTTGGCCACCAGCCGCCTGGGATTTCTTTTGGGTGATAGGGAGGCCCCCGCTGTGCCCCCTCCCGTGGTTGCAAGTCTCTGGTTAGCAAAACTTTACGAAAACTCTTCCCCCGTCCAACCTGGACACTCAGCCAAGCTGGAAAGCAGGAACACCCATCCCCAAAACGTGGCCTCTGCCCTGCGGGGAGGCTCTTGCTGATGGGGAGACTCAAATATGACAACTGGGGAGCAACTGGTGGCTGTGGTGGACATCCATGGGCATCCCTACAACTCTGGGAGCAGGACAGCCTTTCTCCTTAGGACACGGTCCTGTGCCCGTTCTCAGCGGGGCTACTGGCTTCTTTGGGAGCGTCCCTCCTGAGGTTTGGTCGCTGCATCTGATGGATGCAGGTAACAGCCTGGGGGCTGATCTCTCGTACAGGTGATGCTAAGAAGCAGAGTTACTTCCCTCAGCCCCGAAAGCCTCCATCCCCCCTGCAAAGCTTGGCTACGGCTTCTTTTGCCCCACGCATCCAGTCGCTGCCTCCCGGCATCCCCGCGGCTCTCGCGCACGCACTGATGGTGCCGGAGAGGCTCCAGCGGGAGGGGACGGGTGCCACCGCGGCCCCGCTCTACCGACCGGGGACCACTCGGCCGTGCCGGGGGGAAGGTTTGGTTGAACCCCGGGCAGGCGGTGGGGCAGCAGGTTCACGCGTGCCGGTGCCCATTGCCGCATCGTCGCTGTTTCGCTGCCCTCCGATGCGGCCGGTGCAAGGAAAGGAGCAGCTCGGACCGTGCCCAGGTGTTATTGTCCACTCTTCACCCACTCCCATCTAGATGCATCATTTTTATTTATTTTTTTTTTCAAAGAGGGTGGGGAGGGGAGAGGAACAGACCCAGAAATCCCACACCCCGCCGCTAAAAAGGCAACGGCAAGCCCCAGTGCTGAGCCGCGGCGTTAACTGCCTTAACTCCCTTCCAGGCCCGAGGACAGGCGCTTTCCTCGGTCTGAGGTGTGACAATAACAATGACTTGGGCATCGCACACGTGAAAGCGCTGGACAATAAACTGTGCTCTGAGGCCTGCTTACCTGGTGAGTGGCCGTCTGCTGAACATGAACTTGGGGGGGGGGGCAGCTCCACTCTTCCCTGCATCACCCCAACCCTTTGCGTCCATCCCTCCTTTCCCACCACCATCATCACCATCCCCACCACCACCATCCCCACCAGGTTGTCCTCGCTGCGCCCCGCCACTGTCCCACCACGGGGCTGAGCACCAGGCACGTCACCACCCAGCAGCTGTAGCTCAGGGTGACCTGTCCCCACCGGGATGTCCCCGGGGGGTCGCAGACGTGCTTCGCTGGGAGGTTTTTTCCCTTGGCGGGGGGCTGCTGGCACCCTGGGGGGCACCAGCCCTCCCCGTGAAGGCGGTTGCGTGGCACGCCGGTAGCCTGGTCCAGACTCGTGGTGGGCACAGCGGTATTTTGGGGCGGGACGTGAGCCACAGCTGCTCCAGCCTTGCCGCAGGGGCTGCCTGCCTCCCCCTCCTCTTCCTCCGGGGCCGAGGAGATGGGGCACGTCAGGTCTAGCTGTCCTTCTGCAGAGCCCCGAAGCTCATCCCTCTTTCCCATTTCTTCACGCTTTCTCTCCCACCCTCCTTCCACTGTTCTCCCGTTGCCTCTCGCCCTCTCTCCATCCCTTTTTTCTCTTCTTCCTCCCCCCCAGGCTCCTCCGTCCGCGTGAAAGTTCATGTTCGCTCTGTGCCAACACGGTTTTCTCAACCCACGCTTGTGTCCCCTCCCTGCCCAGAGTTGCCCAAAGGTGACAAATGTATTGGTGACCCCCGGTCCCTGTGTGGGCCAAGGGGCCAGCAGCGGGCTGGGGACCCTGCCCAGCACCACGGGCTCCTCTCCATCAGCCCGGGGGGTGGGGGAACAGGAGGGGAAAAAGCCGAGACGAAGCCCTCCGAGGGTCCAGGTCTGCGTCAATACATTTGTGGACAAGCTGAAAGCAACTCTGCCCCTGCCTTGCCCCTTCAGCTAAATTTGTGGCAGGTCCCAGACCCGCAGTGGGTGCTGGAGAGCTGAGAGGGTGGATGCTCAGCCCCCCCCAGGAGGGGAGAGTCATTTCTTTCCCCCCTTCTCCTTCAGGAAAGCTTCCTCTCCCACTGCCTCGCCTGATCCTGCCGGTTTCTGCGCTGGAGAAACTCGGCTGAGGCTCTTGGGGAGGAAGAGGCACCTGCCACAAATGCCCTGTGTCTCCTCCACCGCCCTCCGGCAGCAGCCGGCTGAGCCCCGCCGGCCGGGGGGGCTGGGGAGGGGGCTGGGGGTGTCCCAGCACCCCCCCGCCTTTGCTGGGGGTCCTGGCAAAGCACCCCTGGCCGCGGCACCGGCCAAAGCCAGCCCTGCCCTGGTTGTGCCGGGGGAGGATGAGGAAGGGGGGAGGCTTTGCAGCCTGAACGGCCCCAGCACGGGGCCAAATTCTTGCTCTGCTGCAAGGACTGCGATGGCTTCGTCCCTGTCCTGGGCTGGGGTGCAGAATCTGGCCGAGCCCCGCCACGGATGCGCTCTCCATCCTTTGGCCACCACGTCTGTCCGTGCGTCCGGCGGCTGCGCTGCTTGGAGCCCACGGCAGGGAGCCGCGCTGCTGCCCGCATGAGAGGGGCGATCCGGCCTCGGCATTTGCTGGGAAAAGCGGGGGGCTGCCGCTCGCGCCGGGGGCAGAGGAGGTGCAGAGCGGGCGCTTTGGGGTGGCAGAGGGGCTGGAGGGAATGACTGCAGGGGTGCTGAGCTCTGCCCCAAAGGGGTTGGAGGGGGATTGCCCCGGGGTGCTGGGCAGAGCTCGGGGGCCAGGGCGGCGAAGGGGAGCAGCCACCGCGGGGCTGTAGCAGCCGGGCGGTCGTTTCCTGGTTGCAGTCGGTGTTTTGCAACGTTGGTTTTGTTCGTTAGACTCGGGGCAGCTCCTTCCTTCCCCGGCCCCGTCTGCTCCCCGTCGGCAGCCTCCCGCTATCGGGACTCAGCCAGTTTGTGACGGACCCGATTCGAGGCACTATTTAATACTGGTGGTGCTGGATTGCAACCGCAGGGCTGGTTTGCATGCACTGGAAAAGTCCTTTTTGGCAGAGGTTTCTTGCAGGTTTGCATGTAATCGCATCCACGGGGCCGGCAAGAACAGGGCGGACTTTTACTTTGGGGCCAGGTGCTGTTTTCTTGAAAGCTTGAAAGAAAATCACCTTGACCAGAGATGATGATGATATTATTATTATTTATTGTTATTTATTCCTCCCCCCATTTCTCTCGTGGGGAGGTTTTGCCGTGATCAGGCCCGTGGGTTGGTTTTTGGCCTCTCTGTAATGGGTGAAGGTGTGGGATGTGGTTCCTCAAAGTGGAAAGGTTTACTCCTAATCCCCAGCGCTGTTGTGAAATCTCTGCAGATCTGTCTGGTGGGAAAAGGCTCCAGGAGGAGTCGAAAGGCCCCATCCCGGTGATTTTAGGACACAAGGTTTAAATAATACCCGCAGACTCATGTCCTCGAGTGGATCCCGTGGAGCCCCGGGGCGTGCAGCGGGTTGCAGGGCTGGCCCCGGGGCTCAGAGCATCCTCTGGCTGCGGCCGCAGCCTCTGCCGGGGCCAGGGTGGCAGAAGCAGCGTTGGAAAGAGAAACTGGGGGAAGGTGCCTGCCAAAAAGGCTGGCGGCAAGGTGGGGAGGGTTGGGGAGCTGCTGTGTCGGAGGTGGTAGAAGACCTGAAATTCCCCGAGGGCTTTGGCTGGTTTAAACCCGCGGATGATCTGAGCTGTAAGTGATACCGCAGCGGGCCGGGCGAGCCGGTTGGGTTTCGCCGCGACGCTCTTTGGGAGCCGGCCCGTGCCGGGCAGGTCTGACGGCCGCTAACGGCAGTGGGGAGCCCCTCCTGCAGCCCAAGGGGAGACGAGGTGGGGGGGCAGGGGGCCGGGTCCCTGCTGTGGGGCCGGACCCTGCCCCGCTGCCCCCAGCCCCGCTCCTCGGCAGCCTGCCAAGGGTGCGCGGAGCTGAGCTGGGTCTCTGCACCAGAGTGCTGCAGAGACTTAGGCAACGTCAAGCTCTTAATGGGATTTCGGTTGCGCGTGTAGGTGTGTGTGTGTGTGTGTGGTCCTGTTTAATTCTCCGTTCCCTCCGGGATCGGCAGACCTAACGTGCCTCGCTCTCCAGCCTGAGCTCGCCATGAAAAGCCAGTCGAAACGGCAGCTGTCACCTCCCATAAATCAGCAGGCAGCAGGTTTTTGTTGCTCCCTCTCTGGCAAAGCCTCAGCGCTTGCCCTTGGCCTTGGGGTGCCCTCGCACGGACCCCCCGGCCCGGAGCTGCCCCCGCCCCTGGGCACAGGGCTCCCGCCTCGCTGGTGGGAGCAGCCGCCCTGCTCTAGGGGTGCACCCCCTTCCTAAGGGCACCACGTAGCCTCTGATCGTGTGGGTGGTGGGATGCAAGCCACGGGCGGGCCGGTCCCGAGCTCTGCCCGTCGCCCTGCCCCGGCCGGAGGGTGCTGCCTGAACCAGGAGCCTGCAGCCGGAGAGGAGGCGTGCGGGGACCAGGCTCCCCCGCGCCGCAAGCATGCCCACCCTCGGTTCTCCTCGGCATGAAACCCCGGCGGGCACCACGCATGACGGCCCCCTCGCGCCGTGCCCGGCGGCAGCTCCCCGTCCCCGTCCCAGACCCGTCGGCAGGCGGCGACCCCCCCGGCCCCCCGCGGTCGCCCCGTTTGCTCACTCGCGTGCATGCCCCTGCGCCGCTGCCGCTCCCGCCTTCACCATGTGCCTTCTGGTCTCTCCCGCCACGCAGCCGCTGTGCCGGACTCCTGCCCCATTAACATTGAGGAATAGGTATGAGACCCCCAGAGCCTGTGCCCGCCTCGCGCCCCATCGCCCGGGGGGGGTTGGCGCTGGGTTGGCACCCCTCGCCCCGGCAACGCTGGCAGTCCCCTCGCTGTCCCGGCCAGGGTGACATCCCGTAGTGCCCAACCTGCAGCCCCCACGGGGCATCTGCATGTGCCCTCTCGCTGGGCACGGGGGGGCAGAGGCAGCCCCCTTCCATTTGGGTTATTAAAACCCAGCCTGGGTGCGCGGTGCTTCCCGTCTGCCCCTCGGCATTTCCGAGGAATTGGGGGTTTGAGGGGCTCCCCTGGCCCGGAGAGGTAAGTGCAGGTTCTCACCAGCCCTCGCTGCAGCCAAAACCCAACGTGGGGCTGGGGAGGTGGGTGTTATTTGGGGACACCAAATTGCACCCTCCGTGGAAAGATGAGCCGAGCGCGCCGGCGGGCTTTGGGAGCCCCTAACCCCCCGTTTTCTCCCCCCAGGCCCAGAGGCAGCCAACAACAACGTGCGGCTGCAGCAGGTGCCCTGGCCCCGCCGCCCCCCCGGCACCCGAGACCTGGAGCAGGCGGCGGCCGCCCTGCCCGTCTGAGCGCTCAGCCTCGGCGGGGGCACGCACCCCCCTGCCCACCCAGAGGGATCCTGGTGTCCGGGCGCCGTGGGCATCGCCACCTCCACCCCTCGGCTGTAGCGGGACTGATTTTCAAAAGAAAAGACGGTAACCTCAACTTCTCCTCCCCGGCCCCCCTGTGCAGAGGGGGGCCCAGAGCCACGTCACTTCACAGCCCCCCCATCAGCACCTTCCTGTCCTCCTGCCCCGACGGGGACAGGCTGGGGTCCCCTCCTGCCCCCGGCCATCTCGCGCCCCCGGGCTCCTCTCTTCCGGTGCGCGGAGCAGATGGGATGGGGTCACCCCACAAAGGGGGTCCTGGGATGTGGCTGGAGGGGGACGATGGGAGGAGGGTGCCCAGGGCACGTGTTGGTATTGGCATCCTCGGTGCATGAGCCAGTAACCTTCATGGGGGGCCGGCCCCCCCAGGTTTGCTGGCCCGTGCCCCTGCCATGCTGTGGGATGTCCCCATGCCACGGGATGTCCCCATGAATGCACTGGCGGTGATGGTGCCCCCCAGCTCCCCCTCCCTCCGTTCTCCTCCTGGGCAACAAGGGGGCTCCTGGGCGGCCCGCGAGGTTGCTTTTCCCCAGGGGATGGAGCAGGGGGGCAGGGGTGGGCAGGGGACCTGGTACCCCCTCCCCGGTCCCCAGCCCCCGGGGCATCACTAATTTAACCTCACTGTCTTCCGCCCCGCTGTGAGCTCGGGGCTCGGGGCTGTGCCCTCTCTCCGGAACAAGTGCCAAAAGTGTCACTCCCTGTCCCGCCTGTCCTGCCCTCTCCATCGCACTTTGTAGCAGGGGGTGCCCCCCGCCCCTCCGTCCCCCGCCTCCGGCCAGCACTGGGCTGATGGCAGGAGCGGGTTTTGTTCCTGGGGACAGGCACACAGGGACACCAGTGGGGTAGGGATGAGCCACCGACCCCAGGGACCTGATGGGGCCGCTGGCAGTGGCCAGGCTGCACCCCGAGAGCATCAGGGACAGCCAGAAGCCACTCTGAGGAGCGTCAGAGCTAGCATCCCCATCCAGCGAGCTCTGGAGCTGTCCGGGCCAGCCCGTGCAGGAGGCTGAGCCCCCCTTTCCCCGCCTGGTTTTGTCACACAGATGCAGTAGCAAAGGCCACCTCCTCTTTGCAGGAGGGAACTGCGTTTCAGAGCTACCTTAGGGCCGAGATGTTCATTCAGTGAAAGCAACGTCCCGCAGCGGCTGTGGGGTGCGTGTGGGGAGCAGGTCCCCACTGCCTGTCCCCATGGCGGAGCACGGGCTATGCTGATGGCCATGGCTCCTAAAGGAGGCTAAAGCTCTTCTTGGGGCTGGGGGGTGTTTTCTCTGCCTGGCTCACAGCCGGGGCTGCGGTAGCCGCTCGCTCCATGGCCCCGGTGCGGGTCCTGCCAGAGGTGGGGTTGGTGTTGGCCACCCCGCTGCTTCCTCCTCCAGGCCAGCACCATGGCTCCTGTAAGCTCAACAGCTCCCAGATTCCTCCCTGGGAACCCAGGGCTGGGAGCTTATGGGGGGGTGACATCTCCAGCCCGCCGTGGGATGGGCGCTGCGAACAGCAGGGAGGGCTGGAGTGGCGGGGGCGAGCCTTGCGCCCCGTTTGGGGCCATGCTGCGTCTCCCCCGTGGGGACGCGCTGCCCGCTGCCACGGTGGGGCACCCCACGGGTTTGGGTGTCCCGGCCCCGAGGAGCCGGCAGCACCGTGCCGGGCACAGGGAGAGCTTTGGGGGTTCACTGTCAGGCTGAGCTGAGAAAACCAGGGGGGCTGCGGGAGGCCGGCTGTTCCCTAAGCCTCCGGCACGGGCAGGGGAGGGAAAACCAGGCTGATGCTCCAGGGGTGGCTCCTCTGCCAAAGCCCAGCCGTCCTCCTGGTTTCAGCGGGGACAAGGAGAGCGCTCCAGGCCTGGCCAGGCACCACGGTGTAGGGCTGCGACGGTGCTTGTGGCTGCTGGCAGGGCAGGGCAGAACAGGCAGGTCCTTGCTCAGGAGGGTCCCGGGAGGTGACCGGGAGGGTTCTGCGGCTGCTCCGAGCTGTGTGTCCCCAGGCTGCGGGAGCGGCCAAGCAAGCTCACGGGGTGGCTGCAGACCCGGGTGGCTGCGTGCGGGCTCCCGCCGCTCGCTCGGAGGGACTGCAGCTGCCGGCGAGCGCACGGCGATGGAGAGGAGCTGGGAGGAGGCTGCGGCCATGCAGCGTGCTGCGAGCAAAGAAATGAGCATCCTCCGCCGTGGCATGGGAGAGACGGGATTTTGGCGTGAGTGACACCAGCGCCGTCCTCGGCCACCCAGAAGGGACGAGGGGCAGGCAGGAGCTGCCAGCGCTGGCAGCGTGGGGTGAAAGGCAACGGGCCCTTGTTCCAGTGATCTGCCTGTCAGGGATCTAAGGAAGGAAACCAGATTGCTGCTTACGACTTTGCTTTGAGCATGTTTTGGATTTTAAGAGTATGTTTAATAAAGGGTACCTTATGTCGACAAAGCGTCCAGTGTCGTTTCGTGGTTGCAAGGCGAGGGCAGTCGGGGTCTTGGGGCCTTGGTGGGTGGGAACCCTTTTTGGCTGGGAGCGTCCACCCAGCCGTCACCCAGGCAGCTCCCCAAAACCAGCCCAGCTGCTTCAAATCTCCTAAACCACTTCCCAAGGTCCCTTTCAACCCGCATTACCCAACCGTCCTAAATCCTGCCTCCTCCGCGCCCTGCCGGGATGGAGAAGGTGCAAATGCAAACAAAAACCTCTGCAGGAAGAGTCTGGCCTGGGGTAGCGGCACCTTCCTGGCGTGGGGCGCGGGTGGCCGGGCAGATGGCCCCGGCTCCCTGGCCCCCGACGCTGCTGGGATGGAGGAGGACACCCAGAGGGGACCTTGCCGGGAGGAGAGGAGGAGCAGTGAGGAGCTGGGTGCTCGTGCAGGAGAAATCCCTCCAGTGCTGGGGAAGAGAGCTCCTGCTGGGAGCTGATGCCTTGAAGGCGAGGAGGGCTGTAAGGGGGGTTAGCATTCGGCTTTAATGGAGGGGGCTGATGCACGGTTGGGAAAGCACCCTGCAGCTGCGGGAGGAGGGCTCGCGGGCGGCCAGGTGCTGCGACGGGGGAGGACGGGGATGGGAGAACTGAGGCCTGGCGTGCTTTGCCCCGGGCTGCTCAGGAAAGCCCTCGAGCTCCCGCTGCCTTTGGGGGCGTTTTTGCAGGGGCAGGTCCCGCTCCCGAGGGAGCTGACTTGTTAGAAAGGCAGAAAACGGGGGTTTGGGGTTGTTTGCTGGGTATTGGTCAGCCGAAAAGCGAAGCAGAAATTTCTGCTCCCCTGGGAGTTGCCTCCTCCCTCCTCCGCACCCGTCCCGGCACCCAGCACCTCCCGGCCTGCGGCCACCGGGGACGGGCACCAGCGGAGGGGACTCTGCCCCCGTGCTGGGGAGAGGGTTTGAGCCTCCCAGCCTGCCTCCCCCAAATCCCCGGGGATCCTGGCAGGAAAATCCCTTATTGCACGCACCCCTTCAGGCAGCAGCGACCTCGGGAGCGGGCCTGGCCGCTCGCCTGCCCCTCGCTCCCCGGGGCAGGAGAAGTGCCCGGTGTCTAAACCTCCCCCAGGCGCCCCGCAGCCCCCTGCGCCCCAAAGGGCGCCGTGGGGTGAAGGCACACGGCTTCCCTCGGGGTTCACGGCTGCTCTTGGCCCCCTCCGTCTCTTTAAAGCCCTTGGGCTGGCAGCGGGGGGGGGCAGGGATTCCTTATAGGGGCATATGGCTGTAGTACTTTTAATTAAATAAAGGCAGGCCCCATGCTTCAATCTGGGGGTCTGCCAGCCCCCCTTCAGCTTTGCCCGGACTGCTGTGGGCTGCTGAGGGGGCCGAAGCGGGGGGGGGGGGGGGCGCCGGGAGGAGGAAGGGGCTGGGGGTGCCCTCGTGCCGCCCCGCGGGGGGCCAGGGCACCGGTGCGGGGGTCGCCGCTGCTGCCGGGGCTGGATGCGGCCCCGGGGGGGGGGGGGGTCCCCACAGCACCCGGGGCACCACCTCCCCCGGGGGGGCACCGCGGCCTCCGCCGGCCCCGGCCCCAAATGGCCGAGCCCGGGCCGAAACCGGCCCGTACCCCCCGGCTCCCCATGGCAACGCGCGGACCAATGGCGGGGCCGGAAGCTGTTTACGGGGCGGAGCGTTGCCGTGGCAACGCGTGAAGCCTTGCCGAGCAGCTACTTAATGGCAGCCCCCGGGCGGCCGCAAATCACGGCGGGCGGCGGGCAGGGCCGGGCGGCGGGCGGCCTCCCCCGCGGGGCCGGCAGCGACCCCCGTCCCCGGGCAGCGGCTGCGGGGATTTTTGCCTTCCCCCCCCTCCCTTTTTTCCCCCCCTCCTGTTTTTTGGGGTTTTTTTTGGTTTTTTTTTGCTTTTTCCAGAAGCTTCTTGCTCTCTCGTGAACTTTGGGAGTCGGGGGACGTCGCCGGGACGGGGTAAGGGACGGCGGCGGTGGCGGGGGGCAGCGGGCGGCTGGCTGGGGCGGGCGGCGGGGCAGCAGGGCCGAGGGCTCAGCCGGGCTGCGCGGGCGAAGCCGGGGCGGTAGCGTTGCACGGGAGGGGGGGTATTGTTATTTTTAGTGTTATTTTTATTCTTATTTTTATTGTTATTTGTATTATTTTATTCCCCCTGCCCCCCCCCGACCACTGCAGCGAGCGTTTCTGGGATCTCCCTCACTGCGAGCACGGGAGTTTGCCAGGGCTGCGCGGTGGCGCTGGGGATCGGGCATCCGCACCGGCTCTCTTCGTCCTCAGCCTTATTTTGGGGGGGAAAACCCTGTTTTGTGGGAGCGGGGCAGGTGGTTCCATCCCCCCCCCCCCCCGACTGTTGAGCCCGGCATCATTCAAACGGCGGAGCCCCGGCCCGGCGCAGCCGCTGCGGGCGCCCGGTCCCGGCCCCGGGGGCTCCGCTCGCCCGACCGCCCCGGGGGCCCCGGTTTGCGGCCCCGCAGCCCCGGCCCCCGCCGGAGCCCGCGTCCTCGGCCGGCTCGGAGTGGGGGTGCGGGGGGCCCGCGCCCCGGCTGCTCTGGGGGGGCCGGGGTGAAGGGAGGAGCAGAAACAGGGTGGATCCGAGGGGAGCTGGTAGCGGGGGGGGAACTTTAAGATACTGGGTCGAGGTGTTGGATCCTGAGATTTTTGTCCCGCTAGCGGCGGGAGGGGAAACATCCTCGCTTTGGGGGATGGCAGGGCTGGATTTTGGTTGTTTGAAGGGTTTTTTTTTATTTCTTTCTTTGGCCGAAGGCTTGCTGGGCAGCACCGGCCCGTCGGGGCTTGGGTGACACTGGGGCACGGGGGTCTGAGGGCATTTCCCCGAGGTTCAGGGCTGCTGAAGCACCCCGGGGGAGGCGTTGAGGTTCTGGCGCGCAGCACCCCGGGGATGGGTCTCCCCAGCGGCACCCAGAGCACCCAGGCCCAGCCCTGCCTGGGTGCCGGAGAGCGGCCGCGCCTCGGGGAGCCTCAACCCTCTCCCTGTTGTTATTGCAGGATCTGCCCCGTCCCCTCCCTCCCCTTCACGTTCACCCCGTGAATGCAAGAGCTGCCGATGCGCCGAGGGATGGCTGAGGGGTGGCTGAGCTGGACGGGAAAGGACAGAGGGCAGGAGGGCAGCATGGGGGACTCGGACGACCTGGACGACAGCCTGACCAGCCTCATGTGGCTGCAGGACTTCTCAATCATCAATGCCAGCATGGGCAAGTCCTCCTGCTGCCCCAGTGGCCCGGACCCCCACGACTGTCACAGGATCCCCAGCTTTGCCGCCCCGTGCTCGCCCCTGGCCGCCGACCCGGCGTGCATGGGCATGCCCCACACGCCCTGCAAGCCCATCTCCTCCTCCACCTCGAGGACGGCGCACCACGCCGTGGCCACGCACCCCCAGCTCGCGGAGGACATTGACTACAAGACCAACCCGCACATCAAGCCGCCCTACTCCTACGCCACCCTCATCTGCATGGCGATGGAAGCCAGCAAGAAGCCCAAAATCACCCTCTCCGCCATCTACAAGTGGATTACCGACAACTTCTGCTACTTCCGACACGCCGATCCCACCTGGCAGGTAGGAGATTTGGAGACCTCTTGCCTTGTCCCCTCTCCCCGCGGGGCTGGGGAGGGCTTTCCGCAGCCTCTGCCGTGCAAGGCAAGGTCCCGCCGGGATGCTGGATCCCACTGGGAGGAGAGCGGCACCAGCAGCCGGTGGGGAAGGGCCGTAACGGGAAAGAGCTTGGGTGTGCAGAAATGCCACGGCTGCGAGGGTGGCGGAGGGAGGGAGCCATTACGGGGGAGAGCCCAGGGCCATTTTGGGAGCAGGGAGGTACCCGCTGGGCTGCTGGTCCCTGTGGCTCCTCTCGGCTCCAGGGCGAAGGCGTCTCTGTCCCTGGCTCCACCTTTCCGGAGCTCTTGTTGGGGTCCTGAGTCCCTGGGGGCTGAGCACATGTGAAATCACCAGGTCGAGTATCCCTGGGTGCTGAGGCCTGGGCGTAGCGGAGGGATGGAGAGCAGCCCCAGGGAGATGCCGCGTGTTGGACAAATCCCTGGTTGGGGAGGTTCAGAGCAGAAGCGCTGCCGCTTTCCGAGCAGGGCAGAGGGCAGGTCTGCCGTCCCCGCGGACGGGCCAAGGAGACTCCATCGCTGTGGCGAGCGGGCGAGGCCTCAGAGGGAAGCCCAAGAGAGGTCAGACAGGGCGGCTGTCCCCAGCTAGCACGAGCGTGCCCCTGGGGGGTAGGGGACAGCCCCCAGGCTCACCAGCTTTGGGGACAGCCTGAAGCACAGGGGCTTTTCCCAGTCACCTTGGCTCGCTGCCCTCCTCCGTCACGCGAGGGGACCTCCGGCACGTGAGGCTTTCTAGGATGTGGCAGGGCAGGAGGGACCTGGGTGGCTCGTCCCTCCGCTCGGGTTATTCCCAGCCCAAATTTGCAGCGTGCCGGCGATCCCGGCAGCGGTGCTCACCCAGGCGGGGCTGGGCAAAACCCCTGCAACCCCCTGCCCAGGCGCTGCCCGCCTTCTCCCCAGGCAGGTGGGTCTCCGGCGGCTCTGGAAGCCCATCGCGGGGAAGGGAACCCCCCAGTCCCTCTCTGGGTCCCCCTGGGTCCCCTGTGCCGGGGGACCGACAGCAGCGCTGCGGGAGGAGGAGCTGTGTGCCAGCGTGTTGACTTTCTCCTGCAAACTCACGGCTGGATAATCACCACGTTTTTAATTAAATGTGTTTATTAAAAAAAGAAAGAAGGTTTTCAATCCCTCTCCGCAGAGATGCAGGGGGTTCACGGGATTGCTGCAGGCAGGAATGATAAATATGTTAACCGGCCGGGTAATAACGGAGGGCAGCCCAGGCTGAATGAAGTTTGGGATGGGGAGGGGAGATGGGGAGCAGAGAATTCAGCCTGCAAGTCTCTGACCCTTGTAAAATGTCATTAAACTGTAAATTTGGAGTTACCACAGCCTGGATTGTTTGCAGGGGTATTTGTGTTCCTGCTGCTTCTGTCTTTCTTTCTGTCTTTTTTCTTTTGTCTTTCTGTCTTTTTTTGTCTTTCTTTTTTTTTCCCCCTTTCTTCTTTCTTTTTTTTTCCCCCTTTTTTCTTTCTTTTTTTTTTCCCCTTTCTTCTTTCTTTTTTTTTCCCCCTTTCTTCTTTCTTTTTTTTTCCCCCTTTCTTCTTTCTTTTTTTTTCCCCTTCCTTTCTTTTTTCTTCCTTTCTTTTCGAGGCTGCATTCTCATCCCCTATCCCGATTCCCGTACGTGAAGACAGCCTGGAAAGGTCATGCCACCCATACTCGGGGGGAGATGGATAGATTCCTGTGGGAGCTGAGTGCTTTGGAGAGGAGCCAACACACCCAAGGAGCTTCAGCCCAGAGGAGGGTTTTGTTGTGTGTGTGTGTGTGCGCGCATGTTTTTCAACAGCTCGAAGCATTCAAGCCTTGTTTTTCCTATTCGGCACTACGGATTATGGATGAATAAGCATAAAGATATCCAGGCAACATTACAAAAAAAAAAAACTCTACCATATCCAATCTCTTAATACAGCCTTGGCTTTGTGGAGTCCAACGCTGGGTTATTTACCCAATAACTGAGTTTCCTTTCTGATTATTCACATCACTCCAGGCACATTCGGGGTTTCAGAACAGCTCGACGGGAGCAGAAACTCCTCTTTTTCTTTTTTTTTTCCTTTTTTTTCCCCCCAGCTCATTTGAGCGGTGGCTGATGAAGATGCAGTGATTTCACACCGAGCTTCCCCAGGCCAGGAGGCTCCTCTGGGGACACGCAGGGCTGCGGTGGCACAGCCCACGTGTCTCTCCGGTTTTGCCTGCCTGGTTCGTGTCAGCCTGGCCGCGGCGAGGCATGGTGCCTATTTTTTGGCCAAATATTTTTCCCTCAACACTAGCAATAGGCGGAGATGGACTGGGGGATGCAAGGAGGGCCCGGATGATGCCGTCCCCCACGGTGCTGCCATGTGTTGCCACCTGTAATGAGGCCGTGGCCATATCGGTGTAAAGACCCTCCTCTTCCTCCTTAGCCACGAAGGACCCGACCTCCTCCAGCTCAGCTCCGTGCCTGGGGCAAGTCTGGCTGGTTTCTCCCAGTGCTCTGCATGATCCGAGGCCCCATGGCCCCAGTTTACAGCCAAGGAGAGGTGCCCAAAAGCTTCCTGTTGGTTGGCGAGTCCTAGCGTGACCCCCTTGGCTCCTGCCACCGCCGGCTGGGTTAGACAGGAGGCAAGAAAACTCCGCCGGTGACTCGGGGCAGGGGAGTTTCTGCTGGGCACGTAGCCCGGGATGTCTTGACATTGCCGTTTCTGCTTTCTCTTTCCCAAAGGTCCTTGCTGAAAATGTGCTTTTCCACCAGCCTCCCTACTCCTTCAGGTAGGTGCCGCAGCAGCAGACAAGCATTAAGCCTTGGTTTTTTTTTTTTCCTCTTTTGGGTCTAGAACTCCATCCGGCACAACCTCTCCTTGAACAAGTGCTTCGTCAAGGTGCCGAGGGAGAAGGGCGAGCCGGGGAAAGGCGGGTTTTGGAAGCTTGACCCCCAGTACGCCGACCGGCTCAAGAGCGGTGCCTTCAAAAAGCGGAGGATGCCCCCGGTGCAGATCCACCCGGCCTTCACCAAAAGAGCCCAGCAAGAAGCACGGTGCGTCGCCAGCCCGGATGCTTCGGCATGCACCTCCAATAACGTCCTCAACGTCAACACGGAGTCACAGCAGCTGCTGAAAGAGTTTGAAGAAGTCACCGGTGACCAGAACTGGAATCCAGCGGATGGCAAAGCAGGGCACAAGCGCAAGCAGCTCTTGCCCAAGCGACCGGCCAAGGTGTCTCGGCTTTCCAACTCTGCCTTGCTGACCCAGGAAGAGCAGACGGAGCTGGGATCGCTGAAAGGTGACTTTGACTGGGAAGCCATCTTCGACACCAACCTGAACGGAGACTTCTCCACTTTTGGGGATCTGGAGCTCACGCCTCCGATCAGCCCCATAACACGCGACCTGGACTTGACAGTACACGGGCACCACATCGACTGTCCCCAGGGGCAGGAGCAGGTCCTCACCGAATCCAACCAGAACAACCTGGACTTTGACGAAACCTTCATGGCCACTTCTTTCCTGCAGCATCCCTGGGATGAAGGGACGAACGATTACCTCTCCAACTCCGTCAACATGGAGCAGTTGTTTGAACTCAACGACGCCTCTTTGCCAGCGGACGTGAGCGACTGGAGCAGTCTGGCGTCCCTCTTATAAGAGGCCAGTCACCGTTCAAAGCCCACACAGACTTGAGTAGGATGCTCCCCCTGTGCTGCTGGGACTTACAAGGGACAAGATTTTCTAGAGACAGAGACATCCACAGTGACTCTCACCAGCTTCATCGTGAGATTATTCACAGAAACACCGGGGGGAGAAAAAACCACCACCACCACAGGAACTGCTTGATATATCTTTAAAGGACGCATCAGAAGTCTCTAGTCCATGAGTTTCCTCAAGAGAAGAAATACAACACTACTTATTTTTTTACTTTTAAAGGAAGAAATGTGAATTACCATATTTTTTTCCATGGAAATGGACACGGCATATGTTCCTTCAGGGCTAAAGGAGAGCACCTGCTAAATCCCATCCAAGACGTGAGATTCCTGGTGGCGTCGGACTCGATAGACTAAGTGCAATTTCCTCACCCCTTCGTCTCTCCGTTTCTCTCTCTCTTTCCTTTTTCTGCCTAGGGTAGTTGGTAGGTATAGCGTGGTAATTAGCTGGCAAGCAAATAGAGGTCCCTTCTGGATTCTCTGAGTTCAGCCTCCCTCCTGACTTGTGCCTAGGGAAGAAGAAAAGGTTTATAAATTCAGCAAGTCTGCCTCTTTAGATGTTTTTATATAATCTATTATATATTATATATTCAAAGAAGCCTATATTTTTAGCACTAGAATTTCTTAATAGTGGGGGGATAGGGGAAATGCAGTTTGGGAGTTGTTTTATATTTTCACTGTTTAAAGGCTTGTGTTCGTTGTTCTGTAACCCCGGACCATGCAAGGGAGGATTCCTGCAGCAGCAGCAACAGCTTTCATGAAGGATCCAGGCACTGGCCCCGGCAGGAGAGGAGCTGCGGGGACCGGGGCGCTCCCAGAACTGGCTTTCATATTTTTTTTGTACCCCAAATCCTTGCTGCGGTTGCCGAAGGGTCTAGACCACCATAAACCCTCTCTGTCTTTCACCAGCTGACGTAGCCCCTCTCCGTTTTTTTGGCCCGAGACTGTTGCTCTCCGCTTCTTTTGCTCATCCATCAGGCTCCGAGCAGCTGCCAGGGCAACGCAGGGCCCCGATTAAGGATGCGCTTTTGGGGGAGCCATAAGGAAAACACCCTGGCATGGCCATCGGCTGGCGGCGACGGGGTCACTCTGCATCCAGTGCTCCCAGGCGGGACCGAGGAGGACAGAAATCCCCGTTCAGGCCCCATCCAGGAGCTCAGGCCAAAGACTGTGCGTGCAACGGGCTCTGGGGACGGCAGCGGCGGTGGGGTCCCATCCAGCCGGGAGCAGCTCATCGGCCGGGAGAGCCGCCAGGACTGGCACAAACCGAAGCGTTGGCCCTTTGGCTCGCTGCGCAGCCAGAGCGTGGCAGGGCTCCGCAGAGCAGCTCAGAAACGTTTCGGGAGCGGAGCCAAACTCTGCTGAAACTTGACTTGAAGCTCTCGAGAACTGGATTCTTCGCCTCTCCTTCGCTGTAGGTTATTAGAGGTAGAGCAGCCGTTAGGTAGGAGTAAGTAGAGGCCGTATTTTTAGTGGCGTGTCTTAGACTTGCCGAAAAATGGAAGATTGTAAAGAGTTTCTTTTTTGGTTACAAAAGCACTTAGGACCTTTAATGTGAGCAATATAATTTAGCGAGAGTATAGTTGTAGCATAAGAATCAATAAACAAGCCTTAAAAAAATATATAAATTACCCTTGGAGTAATTCGCACCCAAATTTGGGGAGAGGGTTGGAGGCGTGGAGGTGGGAGCGCAAGTCCCGCATCCCCCAGTGGGGCAGGCTGAGAACCAACATCTTCAGCTCATGCCAGCAGCGGGGCCGGGGCCGCTGCTTTGCCCAGGTGCCAGCGCCTGAGGTCCCCGGGGATGCCACCGTGGCTGGGGACGGTGCCCCGGGGCCGGGGAGCGAGGGCCATGTCTCTGGGGGCTTCGGGGGTTGGTGTAGATGTTTGTGTCTGTATTGGCGATGCTTCTTTTTATTTGTGGTTTTTGTTATATTTTCCTGTTTTGGGGCCTCTATACTGATGCTGAAGAACTGCAGAGATTTGTGTGCAATGTAATGTTTTTCATGGAAAGTTATTTACAAATTAAAAAAAAAAAAAAGAAAGAAAAAAATGAAGAAGAAAAACCCCTTTTGCCTCCTTCTTTCCCTCCGGCCGGGCCCGGCCCTGTGTGACCCTCTGCCCTGGAGGCAGGGGACGTCTCACCAGTCCAGCCCAGCCCTGGCTGTACACCCAGCCCAGTACTTGGGTGCTGTCACCCGCCTCCGTGGCGGCACAGCAATTCCCCGTGGGGAAACTGAGGCACAAACCACCACCCGCATGGCAATGGTTACACACCGCCGGTGCGGCACAAGGGGGGCCGTGCCCGGTGTCCCGAGTCTTCCCAGCCTCTGGAGCACCCTTCCCTGCCCCTGCGGGGAGCTCCTGGGGGTGCCATGCTGTGGGTGCCTGGGACGATCCCTCTGCTTGGGCCGTGTCCCCACCCGGCCCTGTAGATGCCCTGAGAAGCACAAGTGGCTTGGGAGCCCTCCTGGGTACAGGGCGGCGAGAGGAGCTGCGCAGAAGCCGCAGGAGCAGCCGAGCCCTCGTGAGGCCAATTACGTCGAGGAGGAGTTGGGCTCTGCCAAGGCGAGGAAGAAAAGCAGCGAGCGCTCCGCGGCCAGCCCAGCGCGGGTCGGGGGCCGCGGGCTCGGGGAGCTCCGTGGGGAGGGCAGGCTGGCTCAGGGGCGCGGGGCGGGGTGCGAGGCTGGCCGGGGCCGGGCTGCGGGTCCCTCGCTGTGCCCATGGCTGTGGGGCAGCGTTGCCACTTGGGACGGTGGGAGAAGGGGGCTGGAAGGGGACCCTGGAAAAGGGTGGCCTGGCCCCCGCTCGGTGCCTGCCCAGCGCCCCGGTCACGTCTGAGCATCTCCAGGGACAGAGATCCCCCTCCGGACCCTGCCTGGGGCTGGTCCAGCTTGGTGCTTCAGATGGACCCGCTCCAGGATGTCCCATCCCTCTTGCACCAGGGCCGCAGCCCTTCCCATCCCCCCAGCACATGAGGAGCACCATCACCTCCCCGGTGATCCACTGGATCCCATCGGCACCAGGCACTGCAGCAGCCAGCCCCAGGGCTGCCCGTTTGCTCTGCAGTGCTCACAGCTGCTCCCAATCCGGCCAGTCTCAACCCAAAATAAGGGCTGGGCTCGCTGCAGGGGTTGGCCTCGGTGCGTTTGCCTTGTGCTGGGCAGGCAGGATGTGGCCCTTGGGATGAGGTAGGGTTATCCCTGTGGGGGACAGCTTTGATCAGGAATTTTGGAGGCAGATCTGGGCTCTCCTTTCAGCTTGGGGACATTGGGGACCATGGACCCCAAAAGGCAACAAGGGATTCCATGTCCTGGCTTCTCCTCCTCTCGGCTCCCTGCTGGCAGCACCGGGGGGGCTGCTCTCCGCTTCCCCCGGTAGCGGTGGCACTGGTAGGGCTGCGAAGAGCTGGCAGCCCCCTTGTCCCTCGGTCCGCTTATTTATTTTGTTCTGCCAGGCACAACCGTGTAGTTTCTGTTTTTAAACCCCCTGGAAAAGAGGAGCGCCCAGCACACCCACCCTGCCAGGGGCCTGAATAAACCAACCTTGCCAGGAAAAAAATATTCCAGCCTGCCGGAGCCAGTCGAGGGTTTTAAAGTGAGAAAGGGTGAATATAAAGGAGGCACCAGGCGAGGCCTGGAACAACCTCGTTTTGTTCAGCTTCTGAAAGCAACAAAACCAACTTGGACGTGAATTTTTTTTTTTTTTTTTCAATGAGATGGGTCGGGGGGGGGATATTTTTTAAGCAGCAGCCAGGAGGTGCGCGAGCAGGGGTGCTGTGGGGCGGGAGCATCGCTTCCCGCGGGCGCGGCGGCAGGACGCCATGCTGCTGCCCGCGCGAAGCCCGCGCACGCCTGGGGCGAAGCACGGTGCCAGCAGAGAGGTCGGGACCCGGCAGCGCTCGGCCTGCCCGGGCTTGCCGGTGGCAGCAGGGTTGCGGGCTGGGGCTGGGGCTGGTCCAGCCCTGCGGGCTGCCCCGGCTCGCCCGGAGCGGGGCGGTGATGGGTTGGGGACCCGGGGATGGCAGCGTCCCCCCTGCTCGGTGCGTGGGCAAAGCACGGGGCGGCGAAAGCCCAGAGCGCTGCAGCCCACAGCCGTCGGCGTTGCGGGACATCGCAGCACTGGCACCCACCAAAGCGGCTCCGGGAAGCGCCCAGCTCCAAAAACTCCCTGCGAACTCAGCCTTCGCAGCCACAGCCAGGCCCTTCCTTATTAACCGCATGGCAATTATGCCTTTATTATTTATTTCTGCTATTTCCCCAGCCGTCCCCTCATCCATCATCCCTCCCTGATGGGCAAACATTGACACCTCAAACCAATCTCCCGTTCACAGAGGGGGAAAAAAATATACACATAAGCCCTTCTTTTCTCTCCTTTTCTTGCCGAGTCTTTCTTTCCCCTCCATTGAGTGCGGGGCTGGCACGGAGCCATTCCGGCAACAGCCGGCTTTCACTTGCTAATCATCCTAAATATTGAAAATCAACGCCTAGAATAAACAGCTCAAAGACTGGGGCCATCTCTGCTCTGTTTGGAAATGCTAATCTCGCTGCCTTTTGTTTTCCTTGTGTGGATTTGGTGCTGTGCGTTTGGAGGAGGTCACAGCTCATGGGTTCTCCCTCCACCCCCAGATTTTTTTTTTTTTTTTTTTTTTTTAATTATTTCCCCCCCCTCCTCATGGTGAAAAATTCAGCCCATTTGAACATCCCAGGCTGGGACGGCCGGAGCGGTGGGGGGGAGAAGGGGGAGACAGGATGGAGGAGGGTAGGGAATGGACTCGCCTTGCATAGCAATGAATGAACCTCCAAAGTTTGGGAAAAAAAACAGGTTCCCAAACGTGCATCCAGGAGTTCACGTGGGTGGGAAATCTCATGGGATCGGCAGTTGGGCCGGGAGCTCCGGTCCCGCGTAGAGCTGGGGATGGGGACGGGACGGGGTTGGGACAGCCTGGCCCCCACCCTGCCATCAGGGGCAGAGCCTGGGGACAGCTCAGGGACTCCCTGCCCCTGCGACACTGATTTTTGGGCAAACCCCAGAGAGGCTGTGGTGGGCCCCAGGGCTGGACCCCGATGTCTTTGCCTGGAGGGGTCAGGCTGGACGTGAACGCCTTTCTGCAGGGTTGCAGGGCTCCGGGAAAGATGGCTCTGAAAAGAGAGGGGGCAAAGCCCCTTTTCTGCTTTTCCAGCTCCAACCTTGCACTGCTGGCAGAGCCCAGCAGGACCTGCGGCATTCGCGCAGCTTGGATGGCTTACAGCATCCCGATGGGGAAACTGAGGCAGGGCAAGGCGGTGGTGCGATGCGGACCCGAACCTGATGATCGGGGCAGCGCCTTTGGAGCATGCCTGCACCCTCCTGTTTTCGCCCGTGTTTTTTGGCCGCGCACAGCTGGTGCACGCTCTGGCAGTGGGGAGCCCACCCGGCAGAGCTCCCGGCCTCCCTCGGCGCCCCGGGACAGGTCAGCGGGCCGTTGCCAGCGGCCGTTCCCGGCGGCGTGGCCAGCACAATGCGCCGGCAGGCTGGGGCTTGCCTTGCGGCGGGGGGAGCGCCAGCAGCCTCGCCCGAGCCACAATGCAACAGCCCCTGCGTAAATGCCGTCACGAGGAGACGCTCGGCATGCTGCCCCTTCCTCCTCCTCCTCATCCCCCCGACACGTGCCCGGGTATGGGGCTGCGGCCCCGCGGGGCTCCTGCTCCCCCAGCCCAGCCCGTGCCACGGAGAGTGGTCCCCACGGACGGGGGGGGGACGCATCCAGCCCCCGCGGTGGAGGGGCTGAGCCACCGGAGCAGTGCCAGCATCCCCTCCTTCCTTGGGAAACCACGTCACGCCGAGGTTGAAACTTGGCCAGTTTGCAAACGAGCACCAGGGCCGCGGGGATTTCTTTACAAAGGCTGTTTTTCTCAGGTGATTTATTTCCAGGTTCGGAGCGTTAGGGCCATCCCACGCCCTGAGATTGGGGGTTTTTTCACTGCCATCAGGACGGTAAGAAACTCGCTTGAGAAATCCCAAGCAAACCCCCTCCTGTGGCATCTGACTCCAGAGGATGGGCCTTTAACTCCCCCCAAAAAAGGTGCAAGCAGGGCAGGCTGTGGGCTCTGCGCCCGGCGGGCCCGGTTCACCCATGGGTGCTGCTGCGGGCAGCAAAGGCAGCAGGAGGGCGAGCAGCTGCATTTGGGGAACAGCCCAATTCAGGGCAATGTGGGCACAACCCCCAGTATCTGGGAGTTAGGGATGGGGCGGCCGGGCTGGGCGGTGTGGGGACGTCGGGTGCGGATCCCCCGGGATGCTCCCATCCTGCGCGCAGGGGCCGCTGGGATGGCGGCCGGCGGGGGGGCTCAGGGCATTACGAGCGGCGGGTGTTGACCTAGAAATCGCAAAGAATTTGGCCTGGCATCACACAGGCGGGCAGCGTGCCAGCCTGGCAGCCAAGGGACGCGCGACTCTGCTCCGAAACGGCGCTCCTTTTCCCCGTGCCCAGCCGGGAGAGGCGACTGCCATCTGCCCTGCGGGCTCAGTGAGCGTTTTGGGCTCGCCGTGTCGAGGGGTGGGATGCCCATCGCTCCGAGCAGAGGCATTGCTGGCTGAATGTGAGCCGGGGATTTGTTTTTGCTCCTCTGGGAAGCATGTGCTCCCACCCGGCATGGGGACGGTGCCGATTCCCAGCCGGGGAATGGGGAGAGCAGACCTGTAGGTGCTGGGGGGAGTCATGCTCCATCCCAGCGGCTTTTGGTTATGAGACACATTAACAGGCAGGAATGTGCAAACATCCAAAGGTCGGAGCTGTGCAGTGGCAAGGCGGCTGCGGTGGCTCCAGCCGCCGGCAAAGGCAGGACCCCCCGCCCCGCTGCGGGCAGAGAGCGATGGCGGAGCAGGGTCCTCTCTGCAAGGGGCTCCTTGGACCGGCACCCCTCGTCGGACCCCGTGGCCTCGCCGGGAGGCTCCTCGCCAGCCCTGGGGTCACCGAGCACATTCCTGCCAGCGGGATGGGGCCAGCTGCAGCCCTGCACGGCCTCCCCATCCCCGTCACGTGGGGGGACGCGCGCCCGGCACCGACCCGCATGGCAAACACCCCCCTTCCTTTCCCAGCAACGCGGCGTAGAGAGAAAATGAACATCGTCCCCAGCCTGGCCCCCAGCTCACGAAAGACGGTGCCCTGTAGTTCCTCTGGCCCCGGCCCGAACGCTCCCGGTGCATGCGTACGCATCCCGCCCCATCCCAAACCCAGCTGGGAACCTCAGCTCCCAACCTAAGGCGAGAGGAGGGGCTCAGCTATGTGCTGGGTGGCACCGTGTTGGTCCCCGGTACGTGCCAGCTCCTCGGGGGCCCAAGGGGCTTGGCTGGAGGAGGGGGTCCCTGCCCTGTTCCCCCCACTCCGCTGGTGCGCTAAGCAAACAGTGGCGAGGGGAACCTCGTTAATCCTGGTCATTCATTTACAAAAAGCCATTTAGAGCTGGCTATGCAGGCAGTTACCAGAGCACAGGGGAGGTTTTCCCAGCAGGACCTTAATTCCCTCCACAAATAAAGTCAGAGGGAGGGAGAGCACAACTTGTGTCTGCGATGGATGGGGGCCTGGGGGGACTTTTGGGGGCAGCCTTCGAGGACGGATCCCCACGAACCCCGTCCTGCAAGGAGCGGAGGGCCCTCGAGGGATTCCCCGTTAGGCGATGGCTCAGGTGCTGTTTCAGTGCAATTCCTGCTGTGCCGCGTCTTTCCCTGGAGCAGCCAGGCTGGCGTGGTCCCTCCCAGCACCGCACGGGAAGGACTGGGAAGCTGCAGGAGCCCGAACGCCAACCCGTGTCCCACATGGGCCCGGTTTTCCGGGAGCACCGCGCATCCCTACGGCACATGGCAATGCCCTGGACCCAGGTCAGGATCAAAGCGAAGCTGGTGGGGCTTGGAGACGTTACCAGGGAGGCAAAGTCCTTTGGTGGATTTGGTTCCCGTCTCTTCCCTTCAAGTTCATGGGCACGGTGACGCATGCCTGGGTGCATCCCGTGCCCGTCTGTGCACGCTTGCTCCCTCTTCCAGGGGCTCTCCCCTTTTAACCCCACCTGGAAGGGGAAGTTGGGGACCTCTCAGCCAGCTCCGAGCTCCTGGTTTTTCTGGCTGAAGCTTAATCTGGCTAAAGATTAATCGCCTTTTCTATCCGGCTGACCTAAGGGGAGGCAGAATAGGCTGCGTCTGGGGAGGAGGCGAGGGCAGTGCCACCGGCGATGGCGTTCCCACGCGTTCCCGCAGCCCAGGGCACCGGCGGGTCACACCGTGGCCCTTCAGCCCATAATGAAAGTTTTGTAATTTTATGTTAATCCCGGCTGCTCCATACTCTGATCTCTCTCCTCTCCCACATCAAATGCAAAGCCCTTTCGGAGGCTCCTGCCTGTATTAATCTCGTTTTGCCCTCGCCGCCGCACGCTGCGTGCCTCGCAGGCGGCTCCCGCAGCTCGGGGAGCGCCGCTGCCCTGTCGCATCCCCGCCATCCCCTCCGTGCAGGAGCGGGATTAACCCCGCCGGTGGGAGGCAAGGGCAGACATAATTCATTTTTTGCAATAAAATTACTATTTTTTAAGGAGGAAGTGTTCCTGGGGTGAGCAGTGCCGAGCCACAATGCAGGGGACAGAAAGTCCCTACTTGGAGAGCTACTATTAATAGAATTTATCCAAATCTTGTCAAGATTACACCTTTTGTGCAATGACCTTCGCCACCATAAAGGCACCAATGGAAATGTGGATTTGGGGGATATCTGGGTCTTTCCAGTGACTCGGAGCCAAACCCTGAGCAGAAAAAGCAAAGCCCCTCTCTGCCTCAGTTTCCCAACCTGCAAATCAGGCCAATTCTCTTTTCTGCAGCGTTTTGGGCGACCAACGCCCTGAACACCTCGTCCTCGGAGAGAAGCGACTGTCACGTCCCTGCGAGCAGGAGCCGCTTCCTCATGCCTGCGGTGGCAAAAACTCCTGTTGCTGAACAACGGGGCTGTGACGTTGTTCGAACCCCGCGGCCGCCAACACCCCAAAGGTGTTGGGCTCTGAGCTCATCCCGTGTCTCGGGTTTCGGACGGCTGGATCCAGCTTTGCTTGGCAAATGCTGCAAAAGGGAGTCGTTAGCTCTCTCGTTAGCGCACCGAAGCCCTGCCTGAACACCGCACTGAGGATGCAATCTTTATTCAGCCGCGTTGGCTGCGTTTGCTGCCCTCTGCGCCCGTCCTGATAGCGAGCGCATCCACCTGGATGAAAATCCCTGCGCCGGGGGAGAAAAAGGGGCTTTTGCTCCCTGTTCCATCTCGTGGAGGGGGAAGCTAAGGGTGACTTGGCATTCCTCCGCGGCCACTGCTGAGTCACCACGTTTGCCTTTCATCCGCCGCGGCAGCTTCGGCGCGGAGAGCGATTCCTGCCCGGCCTGCGGGAACCCTGCAGCTGGCGGTTTGCAGGGCGGGAAGAGCGGCGCGGCCGCGGCGGGAAGGCGGCGGGACTGGGATTGTCTCAGAGCTGCCGTTGCAGCGGCTGCACCCGCCGCTGGACAAACAGCCAGCAATGAGCAGGGCAGGTACTTACAGCCTAGAGCTCCCGGGTGTGCTTTGCACGCTTTTGCACTGCATTTTAACACAAGGTCAAAATGCAGTGTTTCTACCCTTTCTTTTCCATTTTACCAGAAATAACCCCTGCTGCTTTGACTCTTTGCATTTCGCCAGCACGCCAGTTTTTTTCTGCTGCCTCCCCTTGGATGTGTCGTTGCACCTCACGTTTGCACAGACTCCGGCAGTTTTTACACGATTTATTGGCAGGTTGACTTTCTGTACATTTAGTCGCTCTTTCCCACTCCACCTGGCAGCCGGGATGTGGGCTGGGTGCCTCTGTCCCCGCTCCCACTCTTTGCTCCGAGGGCTCCGTCACCCCAGGAGGGGGGGAGGCAGCCTTCTCGCTGGCTTTTCAGGAGATGTGCAGGACTATTCAGGGGGAACACACAGTTGTGCCCCAGGCTCAGCAAGGGGAGATTTCCTTCTGGCTCTGGCTGCCCTTTGAATGAGGGAGTGTGTGATAGCAGAAAGAGCATGGATTGCTAGAAAAAAAGAGATCGCTTTGCTGTACAGGGGGAAAAAACAACTTCCCAATCACACCAGCCCCGTGGGGAAAAGCACAAGAGGCGCTGGGTGCTGACCCCAGACAGGGATCTTCTCTCTCACACCCACAGGACACGATCCCCTCTAGCAGGCGTCCCCGTAACGCACGGCCAGGCGTTCCCGGCCGCGCGATGTCACGCAGAGGAACCGCGGCGCCCTGGCCGCGCGTCGCCCCCGAGCCGGCCGCAGCTGTTTGCAGCGTGATAAGGTGGGCTGCGAAACGCACACAGGTTGTTGAACGAAAGAGGCGCGCTGGGCTGTTTCAGCTCCTTTGCAGAGCGCGGGGAGGTCTGACAAGGGGAAGATGGATGGGGACGCGCCGGTCCCTTGGCGCGGCGGGAGCCTTGCCTCCGAGCAGCGCGGGACGGCGGGAGGCTGGGGCTGTCTGTGCTGGTAAACCCAGCTCCCCGCTCCAGGCTGGACGCGGTTTGTGAGGGGGCAGAGCCCCGCAGCCGCCCCGGTGCGTGACAAACCGGCCATCGCCACCTGTGCTGCGGCGGGGCGACGGTGGCGGCTTCCCTCTGGCGGCTGCCTTGCTTTGAGGAAAATGGATGCAGGACAGGGTAGAGCGACCTGCCCTCCTGCAAATGCCTACGTTTCCATAATTCATATTCAAATTTCTATTATTTCATTTCCCTGGGTACAAACCCCCGTAATTTTCCTCCACGCCTTGCTTCTCCCCGCGGTGTGCGGCAGAGCAGGCCCGGGCCTGGCCACCCCAGCAGCTCGGCGGGGGGGAAGCTGGGTGGCTTTGGCCCTCCCTCAGGACCGCGTCCCCCGTGGGGACGTCGCTGCCGTTGCGGCCGGAGCGGCTCGGCTCGGCTCGGCTCGGGCAGGCCGCAGCGGGGACGGCGGGCGTGGGGAGCCCGGCCCGCCCTGACAGACGCGGGGTGCCACACTGCCACCCGCCGCGCCACTCCCAACATGGCGGCGCGGCCTGCCCGCCGCTCCCAAAATGGCCGCTCGGCGGGCAGTGCGCATGCGCCTAGCCTCACCTGGGACGATAGCGCATGCGCTTCACAGCCGGAGCCTTTCCAGCCCCTAGTTAAATGGCGGCCACTCTCACGATGGCGTCGCCCTCCTGCGCATGCGCGGTGTGTGTTGCCGCTCCCAAGATGGCGCCGCGGCAGTGACGGGGGGCGGAAGCGGGTGTCCGCGGCGGCCCCGAGCGGCGGAGCGCGGCCCCGGCGCCCCGCGGCACGATGATCCCCACCGAGGAGGTGTCGGCCCGCAGGAGGGAGATCGAGGACAAGCTCAAGCAGGTGGGACTGGGCTGGGGACCTGCTGCGGGCCCTGCCGGGGCCGGGGCCGGGGCCGGGGCCGGGGCCTGCGCCCGCAGCCCTAGCGCCTTGCCGAGGAGGCGGTGCCGGGAGCTGTCCCGGAGGTGCCCACCGGGGCTGGGAGCGTCCCGGGACCCCCTAAGGGCCTGGTGCTCCCCTCCGAGCCTGGCAGCACCCCTAGGTCCCCTTCAGGGCCCTGGTTTTCAGGGCCAAGGGGTATCTCTGCCCCCCGCTTCGGGCCTGGGGCCCCCTCTGAGGGCTGGGAGCTGCTGGGGGCTCTCCCTTCAGGTCCTCAGGTCAGCCTGTGAGGCCAGCCCTTGCAGGCTGCCGTTCCCCCCCATCCCTGGGCTTCGGTGACTTGAAAACAGCCCTTGGTGGTTGCTTTGCATCGGCCACTTCAGTTCACGGCTGTGCGTGGGATTTGGATGGCGCCTGTGCGACACCTGTGTAGTGCTGCAGTAGGGAAATGCGAGGTCTGGGTCAGCGTGCCTCTGCGGTAAAGGTGTTAATTTTATATTGCGCTGGGACTTTAGTGTGCTGAGGCTCATGGGCTCGAATGGAAACAGATAATCCATAAAAACCTCACTCATTACGTTATGTGTCTCTCACCGTGGGTCAATTGCCTTGATTTCTGTTAAGAGGTGGCATATTAAAATGTGGCCTCAGCATCAGACCAAACGTGTTTTGCCGCAGTGCTTACCAGGGCTTGTAAAAACCTACGCGTAATGTTTAGTGACTTAAATGCCTCGTGTTCAGAATTGAAGACTATTTTTTCATCCTACTGACAGGAAGAAGAAACTCTGTCCTTTATCAAAGAGAGCCTTGAGAAGAGTGACCAGCTCACAAAGAACATGGTAAGGAGGTCCTTGAAGTTCAGCCCTAACGTTGGGTCTGGGTTTACTTTTTCTTAGGAGAATCTGTTTTCAAGGCTGCCATTGTGCCCATCTGAGGAATGCAGAGTAATGAACCACTTGCTCTGCATCTGTGTTTTACACTTCAGTGGCTGAGCAAAGGGGAAAACTGATGAATGTTTCAGTCCTAAGCTTCTCTCCTGGGGAGATGAGGGCTCAAAGGAGCTGTTGGCCTCGTCTCTTTACAGTCTGTCCCCTCTCGGGAAGAGGTATTAATAGACCCCAGACTAGTTTGTGCAACAGTATCATGTTGTTGCTTCATAAAGTCAGGTCTCATTTGGAGTTTTATTTTGGAAGTGTTCTGTTTAAGAGCTAGAAAGTAATTATTGTGCTCTAATTGCTCGTAAACCCGCAGCTAGTATACTATGTCCAGTTTTGGGCTCAGTGCTTTAAGAAAGTCATAGAGGCACCGCCAGAGAAGTGTGGAAAACATAACATAGGACTGAATCTTGAAAGAATTACATTTTGGCCTGGAAAAGATGACATTAAGGCACCCTTTATGAGCTTCCTAAGTTTTTCCACCTTTCAGAAGCCATATCACAGTCTATTTTAAAAACCAAATGTCTATGATGGAAAAGAAGGTTCTCATTATACTGGTCCTGTGCCTTCATGTTGTGCATCTCATGTTTGGGTCTTAGCGTTACGGAGCAAAGCGGCTGCCGGTTTGTGCTTTGGTTGCTCTTTTTACCTAGGACATCTCCAGGCAGTTCCTGTGGATTTGTTTTCTGCTGCCAAATAAAATTTTACTCCTCCTTAGTACTGTCTTGGAACATTATCTTCACACTTTACAAACATTTAATTCAAGATTGGCCCATCTCTTTATGGCAGGTGATCTGTTTTGTGATTATTAATGGAAATTGGGACATAGAAGGATTAAACAGCCCACTTAAGGAGCCATGGCAAATTAGTAGCAGAGCCCAAAAAGAGAAGCTGGGACCCTGATTGCCCTGCTCTAACTGCTACCCTACTGTATGGATCCATGTGGAAGGATGTCCTCAGCTCTCTTGTTTGTTGGTGTGCAGGTTTCTATCCTCTCCTCCTTTGAAAGTCGTTTGATGAAGCTGGAGAACTCCATCATCCCTGTCCATAAACAGACAGAGAACCTGCAGCGCTTGCAGGAGAATGTGGAGAAGACTCTGTCCTGCTTGGATCACGTCATCAGTTACTATCATGTGGCTAAGGACACAGAGAAGATCATAAAGGAAGGGTGAGTTGAGCAGCCAGATCTTGCTGGGGAGCTTCATCCTATTGAACTTCTGGGATAGAGGAAGGGGAGCTGACTCCACACATTCATCATAATGTTCCTTGCGCCCTTCCCACACTCTTTCCCCACCCTCAGTCCACAGTGAAGCTGCCTGACTTGACCTTCAGCAATCCCCAGAGGGCAAAGTCTGCTCAGACTCTGCACTGGTGTCTCTTCTAGGTTTTGCAGACATGCTGCCTTATGAAGCTCATGAGCATTGGTGGCTTCTCTTCTTTCCTCTGCCCTTTTCCCAGAGGTTCTTCCTGCCCTCTTGATGTCGTCACTGCATCCAGGATGAATCAGAACTGGTTTTGCTTTCTGTTGTGATGGCCCTTTACTGAGATGGGATGTGCAGCTTCCTCTGTTCCCATCAGGGCCTGACTGGGAGAGGAAGGCAAGGCTGAGAGTTGCGTGCTGCTCAGTCGTCAGAACTTCTGCACTTGCTGTGTGGATTGGGTATTCTGCTGTGGCACTGAGTGGAGGCAAAAGGGAATCCCATGATCTCCTCCTAGTTGAAGAAAAGGGAATTGAAATTTTCCTTTTTATTTCTATCCTGAGTTTGGTCTGGTGCTTTCTTGGTATCTTCTTTATTTGCTTCTTGGGGCATTGCTTTTTATTTTTGGTTTTATTTTCAGCCCCACTGGGAGGCTGGAGGAATACTTGAATTGCATGGACAAAATCCAGAAGGCGGTGGAATACTTCCAGGACAACAATCCGGACAGCCCGGAGCTGAACCGTGTGGTAGGTCCTGGGTCTGGAACCTGGCATGGGTGAGAGAGGGACAGACGTAGCCCTGCTGCTTGCCCTCTTGCTGTGAGAGGCTGATGGGCTTGCTGCCTGGTGAAGAAGGTGTTTGGGCACAGCTGAAGAAACGATTGTTTTGGCTTCTGTTTAAGTCTGCACTCAGCAGCGTTTCTGCTTGTGGCGTTTTGCTCGCCCTATGCATTGCGCCAGTAGGACTCCTGAAAGCGTATCTTGCACGTGTGGTGGAGTTGATTGAACCTCCTCCTGAGTAGCTCTTGTCAGTCCTTCAACTGCTTGAGCAGAATGGGAGATCTGTTTAAATCCCACTTGAAGGCTGAGCAACTCCCAAGCATTTTTTTTAATTTAATTCGCTTTAAAGTCTCTTAGTTACAGGTGGTTTTGGAGTTTGAAGCATGCGGTACTTGACAGTGGTTAGAAATGCTGCAGAAAGGATGTTCTTATGCAGAAATACTTGCGACTGACTGATAACAGAAGCCCTGTGCTGCCTCTGTCCTTCTGCTGTTTTGTGCCAGAAATCCCTCTTTGAGAGGGGCAAGGAGTCCCTGGAGTCAGAGTTCCGCAGCTTGATGACACGACACACCAAGCCGGTCCCACCCATCCTCATCCTGGACCTGATCAGCGGGGACGATGAAATGGAGACGCAGGAGGAGATGTCTCTGGAGCACCTCCCGGAGAGCGTCCTGCACGATATCATCCGCATTTCTGGCTGGCTGGTGGAAAATGGCAGGAATCAAGGTTGGTAGTGCTGCGTCTCGTTCCCTTGTAGTTCTGTATCAGGTGGGTGCTCTCCAACTACTCACCACGTCTGGTTGAGACCAAAAGTAGGGTGTTGAGGGTTGTGTGTAGCACAGCTTGGCTCGTGGATCCCATGAAGCCTCTGCTGAGGTGCTGCTGTGGCTAACAAACCATGAGTCGCGCTGCTGTTGGTGGCTAGCAGCGCTGGCAGAACTAGTGACTGCCTTAGTGGCACCTTTTGGGTGAGTTGTTCAGTCTCCTTTCAGTCACCTTAAGATCCTGCTTTTTTTACAGCGTTTGTAGTGAGACTGAAGCGATGGCTTGTCAGTTGAACAGAATGCTCTCCTGGTGGATATGATGAGAGAAAGAGCTGTGCAAATAAGGCACAAATTATCTTAATGCCTAGTCTGTCCCATAGCAGAAACCTGTTTAACTTGCCTCTGTAGTGCTTTCTGATGGAGCTGCAGCTACCTAGTGCTCAGGTATTATCAATGTGCAAGACACTGGTCACTTACTCCTATTTGGGAACTATTTATCAACAGAACTTCTTGTATTAAATGTGACCGAGGGTGGGGGAAAAGCAGCACAGAAGCCTTTCTTCAGTCAGTACATGTCTCCTCTTTCCTGTTCTGCAGCATCAAAATCTGCCTACAGCTTTATACTCCTGTATTAACTTTTCCTTTGGGAGTGAATGACTTTGTGGACTTGTTACAGGAAACCTGTACTTTCACATACACAGAGCTAGCAGAATCGCCCCCCACCTCAATGATTTGCTCCTGAGCGGGGATTACTGTGCTTACCAAGTATGACGAACATCTTTAAAAGCTGCTTAAGAATTTTTCCACGATCAAAGGCGACTCAAGCATCTATAGCATATTTTGTTAGTCAGTTTGTATTCTGCTTTCAAATGGTGAACACCTCATTTGGTTCCTGAGTGCCCTGAATCCTGAGAAGTGTGTCAAGTCTCGCGTGCTAGAAACTGTGCACTTGAATTGACAACGTCTTGCACAAATGTCTCCCGTCAGTTTCACAACTGATGTGCTCCTGGTAACGGTGCACAGACTTAATGTTGTGTGTGGTGGGAGGGCTGCAATGAGTACTGCAGGGGAAGGAAGAAGAAGTTGTTTTTGAAGAAAACAGGAGAGGCTCTGGGAGGGGAGAAACGCTTACCTGGGGTCCCACGTCAATGCTAGTAAGTCCCCGTAGGAGCACAGAGTGTTTCAGGAAAGGTTTGCTTTACCATGTAGTGTTCCCTGTTTGCTTATAATCTTGTTTCTACTTTGTTTTCTTAGATTTCATGACTGTTTACTTCCAAATCCGCTCTGTCCAGCTCGACCGCTCCATCAAGGGGCTGAAAGACCACTTCCGTAAGAACAGCTCCTCCACCGGGGTGCCGTATTCCCCTGCCATTCAGAACAAAAGGAAGGACACCCCCACCAAAAAGCCAATCAAGAGACCAGGTGAGTCCCTGAAGGGGGGATCGCTCTACTCTGTACCCTCTTGCCTGGGTATCCAACGCATATCTGCAGGCCTTCTCGCTGCTGAGGTAGCCTCTGTGTCTAAAATGTGGTTTTAGGACAGGAGCAGGGGTGAGATTTCAGGGAGAAGCACCTCTTCTCTGCCCTGGATTCAGCATTGAGGTTACAGACATTTTCTGTCTCTGTAAGTCATCAGGTCTGTTCTCTGGCAGATGTAAAGGGAGGAGAGGGGGAGAAAAGGCCATTGCCTTAACAAAGGAGAGAAGTAAAAAGAGACCTGAGAGGGCTACAAAAGGATGTGATCTGAGAACACCTGTCCTCAGCCTTGGGATATGCAATATAGACTGTGCCACAGCAAAACAGAAAACTCAGATCTGATAAAACACGTCACTTTAATCATTAGTTATGAATAAATTATTATTGTGCTAGGAAACCAAGAACTTGTCAGGAGTTGAGATGAGGACTAGGTAGGTGCCTACAGAAATGAGATCCAAAGTCATCTGAATTTTGGAAGGGCTGTTAAAGCTTTTGCCTCGGCCTGTCTGTGGAAGAGCTACAAATGTGGCTGGTAGGTTATTCCGCCTCGCCTCACAATGGAGTTTTGCTGCATTTCTTGCAGCTGGTGAGGCCGGTCACTGCGGTGTACCAGAGCGCAGAGCCGGAGTTCCTGTCTCTGAAATGTGCCATCTAGTGGGAGCCCGGCCAGAAGGAGGGCCAGCAAAAGCTAGCACGTTGCTAGCACGTACCTCCCACAGCAGCACAGTGATGTCCCTCTGTGTGTCACAGCACCCTGTTGTCTCCTCTGTAATAGTGATGAAAGTCAGAAAAGTTCATATTTCTGTGGATTTACCTGGCCAATACTCTCCCACCCTAATATTTTTCTCCTGTGTTGTCCAAATACTCTTACTGGCTTCAGGAAAATAATAAGAAATGTGGGTAGGGACTGGGAATGGATGGGATGGGGAAAGGGAGGAAAAGAAATACCCATTTTAATTGTGTTGTGTTTATTTTTATAATCCTGATGTGAATGCAGTCCTCATCCCAGGTAACGTGTGTCTATGTGTGCGTGTGCTGGCCCTGGTGCTCGCTCTCTTCACTTCTGTGTGTGGAGAGGCTTTGCTGGGCCTCTTCTTGCTAAAGCAGAGGGTGTGCCTGGGATATTCGGAGAGGGAGGGCTGCCCGGGGAAGGCTGTGACATCCGGAGATCACCCCTCTGGTCTTTTAAAATCAATCTGTGCCATTGCTGCTGTGCCCTGGAGCTGTTCCTCAAAGCTGACGTGCGAGTTGCGGTTGGTGAATGCAGTCTGTGAATTTCCGTGGATTTTTGCCTGTCAGCAGAGAACCACCCGAGGAGGGGGTGTCTCACCCCACACTTGGCTCTCCTCTGAAGTTTGACAGGTAGTTATTTGCATAAGAATTTGCCCCCAGTGTTGGCAGACCTGTAGAGGATAATATCCTCCTGCTGAGGAGAACTAGCTATGCTGCAGATGGCAGAAAAACAGTGTTTAAAATCGCTCCTAAGCATGATGGGAGTCATTTGTGTTCCACTCCTGAACAAGTGGCTCCTGCCCAACAGCATGATTACAACAGGTAAAAATTATTTTTGTGTGGTTCAGCAGCTCGCTACTGGAAAGCTGCCAGATGGGGATCTGTAGTTGAGCCATGGGGAACGCAGGTTGCGGATGTTTCAGATTTGGTCCACGGTTCTCAGTTAGCACCTGATACTGAAAAGATCCTGGGGTTTTGATTGCTGTGAAGTCAGCATGGCCAGCAAACGTTTCTGAGCAGCCTGCCAAATGGTAACATCTCCCCTATGCTCTAGGTAAATAGTCAGGGATAGAGGAGGGTTTTCTTCTCATGGACAGATTAAAAAAAAAAATCACTAGGATTTTTTACATGAGTCTCAGATCTTGGATGCTCACATAGAGAACATGGAAAGGAGCCCACACATTTGAGAGCACAAGCATTTGTTCCCTACAAACAGGGCTCCTCCAAAATGGATGCGTTTGGGCATCCACACTTACTTGTCATGATGAATGTCTTGGCTGTAGATGTGCCAGGAGATTTTCACGTCTTTTTGCCCGGTTTAATTGGAGTTTGTGAGATGGACCAGGTAGAAGGCACAGAGCACGGTCTGAATGCACTTACAGAGCTGACAGCGTATGAAGGAAAGAGCATTTCAAATTATTTATTGGGGTATTGTTAATCTCAAGAAAAAATAGTGGCTAATTTGTCTCCAGTCTTCCATGAACAAAGACAGAGAACCAGACTGTAGCTCTTGAAGGACAGGGTTGGTTAAACCTCATACACCAGCCATCTCTTGTGGCTACTAAATTGTACTTAAGTGAAATTAAAAATGGAGAAAAAAGAATAGTCTTTGAGCAGAGATTCACTGTTTTTTCTGCAGTTCCATCAGCTTTCAAGGACAGCTCTTGAGGTGGAGGTCTTACACCCTCTTCGCACTGGCACACTGGCCCTCTTCATAGCGGTATTCATCTGGAGGTGTTTGATTCCCCTGGTTTTAGCCTTTGTTCAATTACGGACAAAGAAATCTTTTTCTGTGCTACCGCTTCAGTAAGTAAAGTCCAGTTTTGCCAATTTGGGTTTCAGACAAGGGGGTTTTCTCACAGTTCCAACAAGTGAGTTGATTTCCTTAGCCCTTAAGGACGAATATCCCAGTGCACACCCCAATGCACACTTTAACCTGTTGCGAGGGATAAATAACAAACTAAATCTGATGTGCTATAACTTGTTTACCCACAAAGCAAAGCGCAAGAGAGGCTACAGCTAAAGGGAAGGTGAGGTATTAGGGACAGGGTAACAAGGCAGAGACCCCCGCTGTCCCCCAGGTACCGTGGTGGATTCTGGAGAACGTGCTCCATATCCATGTGTTGTTTCAGAGGGTCTTCATCTCTCTGTTATTGTTTTATTTGTTGGTGTACCCTGTACCGTCTCCTGTTGTTACAGCATGCAGCTGAAAATCTGACTGCTGGAGATGCAGAGTTGTCTCCCCTTAAATGAAACTTGCCAAGTCAAGTTGAATTGGTAAAGCAATCTGTGGGCTGCTTTTTTTTTCCCTAGGAGTTTGCTGTTTGAAATGTCAGCAGTCTGTCTCAGAGGGCAAGTGTATTCAGATTCCCAAATCATCCTGCTGCAAACGTATGCACATAAAATATCGCTGCTTTGTGATGTCTGTAGACCCAGCGCCCTTTTGCTGGCTTGAGAGCAGCAGGTAGCTCAGCAGCTCTGCATTGCCCGGGAAGGACAGGGCCAGAAGATGCTGGTAGGGGCACCCAAGCCTACAAGCAAAAGCCAGGCAGCTTTAGGCAGTTTTATACAGACTCCTGCAGCTGGTGCTTAAGAAAAGAGGATGTGTTGCCTTCTGCTTGGTTAGAAAACTGCCTAATGGAAGGGAGAAACAGGAGACCAACGTACAATTGGAAAACTGTGCCTCATGTGTGGCCAAAAGCCGCTTTATTTAACAATTGGGCCACAGGAGAAAGTTTCAGGCATTTGTTGACTTTTGGGGGTTTGGGGGGCTCTCTTCAAGCTATAGGGGAGCCTTTTCCAGTTTACTTAATACTGCAGCTTACCTAGCGGTGAGGTGCTACCTGAAGGCAGGCTGTGGAGTCTGTGTGTGGCAGAATAAAGAGCCTGTTCCTGCTTCCCGCTTCCCATATTGATCACTGCCCAGCTTGAATGTGATGTTTTCATTAGTAGCTGAAACGATGTCCCATTTGGTTTGCGAGCTGCCTAATAGGGTAAAACAATCATGAAACAAAAGCATTTGGCTTCCACTAGAATCCATTAAAGCCTAATTACAATGCTAAGTAAGAGGGATACGGCAGCACTGAAGTGATGCCCATGAACACTGAACACTCTGTGTGTGTCAGCGTAAACACAGGTAATTGTGCTTATGCAAATAAAATGCAGCAGAAGCGTTTCAGCTCTCATTTGAGGGAAAAAAAACTGTCAGGGGTGGGCCGTGGAGACGTGCACTGCGTACCTGTGACGTGAGATCCTACTAACAGCAGCAGCAGTTGTACTGGCTGCTTGATTTTCACACCAATTTACCCTCTTTTTTTATTCTTTTGTTTTTGCCCTCCCCCTGGGTGCTTGAAAGTGGGAAAGATGAAAGAACTGGTAGAAGAACAGTACCTGGGTTGAGCTGCTCTGCATCAGCTGGGCCATGGTAACAGCAGTTAGAGCAAGAAAGAGCTTGGTGCGTTATCTCCAGAGCTTGCTACAGCCCTGCTTGCTCAGAGGAGCTCGCTGTTGTGCCCAAGCTCTTAAGGTTTCTGAAAGTAGCTAAGAATAAAGTGGAAGCGTTGGGTGTGAAGAGCATCGGGAAGCTTGGAAGAAGAGGCGTAGCCCTCTCATTGGATCAGATGGCAGAAGCTAGGAGCAAATGCATCAGCACAGCAAGGGTGTAAGTCTTCCCACCTCCCCCGTGTGGGTCTAGAGGGGAGAAGTTTCCTGCTAGAAGAATGTGTTTTTATGGATATGATTTTTTTTCTTTCCTAAGAGGTTGAGAACACTCTGAACTGGTGGAAGAAAAATGTTGCCAGTGAAGCAGTACGCTTTAGGAACCCTGTTCTGTTATTTAGAAAGTGCACCGGGTTAAGGCAGCTTGGTAATTCAGTGGGAACTTCTTTCTCCTGTTCTCCCCCGTTAGAGATGCACTGTCCGGGGGACCTGGAGTTTCCTCCCCCTGCCGTGTACCCCTGTATGGGACGAGGCTCCCCGGCACCCCGGGATGCTGTTCTGCAGCGGCGTGTGCTTGGGCTTCCCCTCAGGATAGCCGTCCTCAGCACTGGGGCGGCCAGCACTCATTTCCAGGCTGCGCTGTGGCTTACAGTTACTGGTGGAAGTAGGGATTTTCTGCGTGTCTGAAGTATTTATTACTTCAAAGCGGAAGAACAATTCTTAATTTTGGCAACAGGATTTTTATTTCTTGGATCCTTCTTCGTTTACTCAGCTCAGTTCTGTTTCTTCTGGGTCTCCTATAGAAACTCCTTCTACCTTCCCAAAACTCTCTGTTCCCTGTTGTGCAGGCAACAGCGAAGCTCTGCTGTGAGAGGGTGTCCGTGTGCTTGTGATAATTGTAGCTTGTTGCATGACGACTAACCTTTTAATCTGGAAACAGTGCTTAGTCTTCAGTTGTCACATTAATGCTTTGTTTTGTGCTTTCTAGCTGTATATCCAGCATTGGCTTTTGTTCAGTTCTGTCTGTTTTTTGTGTGTGTTAAGTATAAATCTTTTAACCCAGTGTTATTTTTTTTTTCCATGGTTTTAATTGATTTGCAGTTCCTTAGAAGAGAAGTGTCTTGGGGATTAGGGTGACTTAATGCGAGTTAGACATGGGTGGGCAGCATCCATTATTCTATGATTCCTGTGATGGGAATTGCTGCTGCAATTGCTCTCTGGAGCCCAGAGGTTGCCACCCTTTTATCGCCAGAGATCGGTCCTTGTCTTGGCTGTGGGGCTCCTGATGGGTCTGTATTGAGCATGCTCAGAAAATACCCCTGGGAAAGGCACCTCTTTCTGCAGCTCTAACCAAGCGGCTGCGATTGTGGCTCTGGGGAGCAGGCAACATGGTGCCGGAAAGGAATTGTCCGTACTGCAAAGCCCTGCTTCCACAGCTGCGGAAAAGCAACAAACCTGGTACGCTTGGGTGCAGAGTACCGACTTAAACTCATTACAGGGAAAGGTGCTTCGTCGCTTCCCTTCTCTGATCGTCTTTTCTCACCCAGCCATATCACCTCGCCAAACTGGTTTGAGCACCCCCTGATTCTGTAACCCTGGCTGGAATTCGTGCCCCCACCCCAAAGCAGGGAAACCACCTGGAAATGCCATTGTGTCTGCGCACTTGGACATGAGTCTGGGGTTCACGTTCCTGTACTGAGCATGCTCATTGGTGCCCAGCGTCCTCTTGCTGGGCCCAGGTGACTTGCTGGTGGAGGGCTGGTGTTCTGGGTTTGTTTTCTTTCACTCATTTTCTAGGTCTTCTTGTCTCTTCTCTCTGGCTCTGGTGACAGGCACGATCCGTAAGGCTCAGAACCTTCTGAAACAGTACTCTCAGCATGGTCTAGATGGGAAAAAGGGGGCCTCTAACCTCATTCCTATGGAAGGTAATCACAGCTCTGGCTACTTCACCCTTGACTTTCTCTGTGTATCAGCCTTGCTTTTCCAGGCGGGACTTCCATTAGCCTAGTGCTTGGTGGACAGCATTGGATAGGTACAGCTGTCCTTGGGGAACCACGGAGATGCCAGAGGGCCAAATGATTTATCTGAATTTAGCGTCTGAATTTCAAAGTCTCTGTAAACAAGAGTACAGGTAGAGAGGAATGTTACCTTAAAGCAGTTGACCCACCCTAGCCACCTGGCTAATGGAAGCTCTGCTCTGATGACATCTGCTTGTGGTGTTTCTGTTCTCTTTTCTTTTTGCCTGGACTTTGAGACATTCAGTTTCCTAGCGACCTTTCCAAACCTGATGCTGAAGTGTCAGACCACAGCTAGCTCAGTGCATCGTGCCTGTACGACTTCTCTACGGAGACCTACCTAAACGGTCGTCTTCTGTATTCTGATCTCCTCTGCTCATAGAGGTAGTACCAGATAAGGGAGAAGAGGTCACTTGCTTCAAAGCATCTGTAAGACCTTTCTGCCTCCTGCTGTGTATGCATCCGAAGTGGATCTCTTCAGCACCTACACTGTAGTCTGCTAAATCCCAGATGGTGACTAACATCACTCATTTGGGGGAAAAAATTCTCAGGCTGAGCAGGAGATAGGCTTTGAGCTTGGATTTGTAATGGTTGTGGGTACAGATTGGACTTCTGGTGCCTGCTGTGCCATTCAGAACTTCTGGCAGGAGGTTCACGGGACTCCTGTGGCCCAATACATGATTTGACTCACACTTCTCATCAGGTTTCAAAGGGTTGCTACTGCTACATAGCCCAACAAAGGGATTTGGTCAGGTAGCATTCCTGGGACTGTGTAGGGAAAAAAGTGTCCATCAGATCAAATAAGCCAAGCTTGAAGCGGCTTCCAGCCAGTGTGAGCATCCATGCTGTAACCACCCTGGATAAATTGCGCCTTCTGTTTGTGCCGGCTGACATCTCACTAGGTCATGAGCATGATTTACGAGTTAAACACCTTTCCGATACCCTGAGCGACAAGCATGGGCCGGCTGCTGGTAAGTACCATGTCGTCACTTCATAACAAGCTGGCTAACATCCCTTCTTTTCAGCATGTTTCACAGTAGTTTTGTAGCCAGTGGCTGTTCATCTACGTGGGCAGTCCTGGAGCATGGGCCTTCTCTGGCTAAGAAGCTCTGGCTCTTCTCAGTAGAATTCACTCCTACTAATCACGCACACCCCAAGCCCTCAAACAGGGAACCCCAACTTTGTCCACCCAAAGACTGGTGGCCACCATGCTGAGGGGCACTTTCCTATAAGTAGCTCCTGGCTCGTTCGGTGCTGAAGCGAGGCAAACAGGAAGGGGGTCACATGCGGCATGCAGTACAGTGGGCCGCTCTCCACCGTAGGCAGTCTGTAAAACCACATCACGTTTGCGTGTCCCCTGCTGACCGTGACTTTTGAAAGATCAGCCTGAGGGCCCTGTCAGTGTAGGGAAGGATTGGTTCTTTCTCCATCAAAAGTTGCAGATGTTGCTGGGAGGAGAGAAGCAGCAGCCCATAGCTTAGAGAAGGCCTCTCTGTGTAATCTCACTGTCCTGTAGTGGTTACTACAGGGGTCTGAGTAATGCAGGATGGTGTGAGTCCGTTTGTGTCTGTCCTGCTGACACATCCAGCTCGTGGTTGGCATGAGTCGGTGCGGGCCCTTGTATCACACCAGCGCTTCTCATGCCTACCGCGTAGGTTCTTTGATGGATCTTTGAGACATTCGTATGCTAGAACTCAAATATTTGCATTTGTATGCAGCATTGTGTGGCAGATAGCTCACCTAGCTGTGCTGATATTCCTGCTTCATAGGATTTAAATGTTCATCTGCCTGTTTTTTATCTTCTGTTTCTGCCTGTGGGAAGAGGCTGCCTTCCAGGACAGCCTTGATTTCCCAGAAATGTTGATGCAAAATGGCAGTTCTTCATCTGCATGACGGATGGAGATAAGGAATTCTAAAAATACAAGCAGAGATGTTGAATAATTCACCTCAGACCTTCCTGAGTGTAGTACTCCGTGTTCCAGCCCTTGATTAAATTTAGTCTGTATCCCAGAAGAGCTCCAAACTTGCGTTCTGTCATGAGGCTGGAAAGAGCTGGTGTCCTGATGTGCCTGTTGCCTGAACTGCAGATGACTTTGCATGCCTCCTGCAGGGTATGCATAGCTCCCATGCACAAACCCAGGGGCAGGTTTGGTGAGATGATGACTCTTGTTCTCACACAAGGATGGGTGCAAAGCCAGAACCGCCTTTTCCAGAAGAACCTTGTGCTCCTTGTGTAAACCAAGGCCTGGGAGTGAGCAGAGCTGCTAGAAGCATAGTGTGAATTTCCTTCTCTCTTAAAGCCGTCTTGCCCTTACAGGGAGGGATGACGTCTTCGACATCGAGATTGATGCGTACATTCACTGCGTTAGTGCCTTTGTCAAACTGGCCCAGAGCGAATACCAGCTCCTGACAGAAATCGTCCCGGAGCACCACCAAAAGAAGACCTTTGATTCTCTCATCCAGGTCAGTTGAGCCTCTCTACTTGGCTTCTTTTGTAAAGGATACACACAAAGTCTTTTTCCCTTCCCCTTCCTTGTGAGGGTGTGGATTCCATCACCTGCTGCGGGTGCCCAAGAGCACCACCACTGCTAGGGTTGTCCTCCAGGACCTGTGCGGGGAACCGGGGCCTGCACAGGCCCTGGAGAACACATCCTCAGAGTCACTCACAGGGTACTGCAAATGACCCGTCAGCTAAATTGGCATCCTTGACAGGTATCCTGCATTGAGCCCCTTGTGCTGCTTGGGCAAAAGTCACGCTGCTTCCTTCTGACTCTCTGGCTTTGTTGCAGGAGTCATTGGATAACTTGATCATGGAGGGGGATAACATTGTCTCAGCTGCCCGGAAAGCCATCATCCGACACGACTATTCGGCTGTGCTCACAATCTTCCCCATCCTCAAGCATCTTAAGCAGATGAAGCCAGAGTTTGACCAGGTCTTGCAGGTGAGCGTGATGGGATTGGAGAGGGTCCTGTGGCTTAGGTTGTCTGGAGAACTTTTTGAAAGGGATTATCACAGTGGCTTTGAACAAAGCCACGCTGGTTCTGTCCCCCAGCAATGGACTGGAAGTGACACAAATGCAGCTTGCTCCTTTCTGTGATGGTGACCCAGCAACTCGGCATCTCTCAGCAGCAGTTCTTTTCAGTTCAAGTCATGACCCGGTGATGGACCGTCTACGTTATTCTGCTGTATACACGGCCTCTGAGGTGTTTCACCTCTGATACTGTTGAACTTAATTTAGACTGTGCTCACTGACATCTGGAAGATGGGCTGCTCTGAGGAGAGCCTGCTTGGACTGTGCCACAAGGTTCTCCAGGTATCAAATATGGTATCCAGGGTTAGCAAGGCTCCTTTCCATCTGCTTCCAGCTGGTGACTGTGATGCACCAACCTCCTGTATCAGGTACTGCATAAGAGGAAACATGAGAGGTAGCAAGTCCTGGTCACCGTTAGGGTCACAACATCTTCCCTTTCTGGCTGGCAAAAGAATGCAGGATTTCACGTGTTGTTCACGGTGCTGTAAATATTCTCCTGGCACACGGGGAGTTGAGAATGAGATGCTGGGGTGGGGGATCAGGGAGGGTAGGTCCTGGATGAAAGGTCAGATACTGTTTGTTTTCCTTCTCTGATCCGTTACGGAACTATTCCAGGGAACTGCAGCAGGCACTAAGAACAAACTGCCAGGGCTGATCACGTCCATGGAGACCACTGGTGCGAAGGCACTGGAAGAGTTTGCAGACAACATTAAGGTAGGATTCTCCTCAATGTTCTCTCTGGCAAGACCCAAGGCTTGGGTTTTCTGAGCAGAACCCCTGGTTTAGCTTTCAGCTTTCCATGAGACCACGTAGTTTCTGACTCTAAAGCAGGAGGCTGCCGGATCGCTTTGCACGGTCAGCTGCAAATACCAAATGCTTGGTGCTGACTTCAAATACAGGAGGCCTCTGCTTAAGACCCTTAACAGGCATACTGCAGATAATCTGACGTGAGTTTCCAGGCCTCTGCAGATACCCAGTCAATCTCAGAATTGAATCCTATTTAAAAAGAAAGGAAAATTGCTGACTTGAAAAGTTGTGGAGGACTCACGTTACACTGTCCCTGTGCGAGGTGGGCTTGGTGAATGCACTGCCGGGTAGGCGAGCTGAACATTGGATGGTCGCATGCTGAACAAACCCCTGTGGTTCTGAGCTGCCGGTGCATAGGAGCTCTGGTTTCTGAGCACCAGGAGATGGCACTGCAAGAGCCAGGTCTGAGGATGTTGAGAGAGGCTGGATAAACAAGCCTACTGCTCACTTGCAGCAGCAGTTGTATTGTAGATGCCTTCAATTTCCTTATGTGCTTACCTTGTGTCTCTCTCTTCCCTTCTTAGAATGACCCAGACAAGGAATATAACATGCCAAAAGATGGGACAGTTCACGAACTCACCAGCAATGTACGTGATGACGATTTGAACCATCCTTTGTGAAAAACAGCTTCTGAAGAGGTTTTAAAAAGAGCAGTAGGGAAACTTCTTAACTTAAGCTTTCTTGGTATTGGAAGGGCAATTAACTGGCTTCCATGGAAAGATTAGCTAGTTACCTTTGCTAAGCCACGATGTGACTGTGTGGGTGAAACCCAGCGACTCAAAGGAGTGTAGTGATTTGTTTCTTGAAGGCTTTTAAGTGTGGGGGACAAGTGGTCCTTCATGATCCTCAGTAGCAGAGCATAGGAGGCGCAATGTCAGTTGCTCATAACTTCCCTCCCTTGCTTCCAGGCCATCCTTTTCCTACAGCAATTGTTGGATTTCCAGGAGACAGCAGGTGCCATGCTGGCATCTCAAGGTACATACATGCATGGGGCTTGTTTGGGCATGCGGTTCCTTCCCCAAATTGTCTGGACATCTCCCCTAAAAAGATCAAACCTCAGCATGCACTGTGAGCTTGTTCTCCTCCTGTCCTTCACCCTGTGGTTTGTCTTGTCCTGCATCTGCCATGACCACGTAGTTGGTTATCTGGAGAACTCCAAGGGATGCAGAGAGTTTCCCTGCTGGCCTTCCACATTTGCTCCTGTCAGGTACTCTTGGGATGGTGTTTATTGCTGACGTGCTCTGTGGTATCAAGAGAGGCTGCCTTAGTCATTTAGCTCCAGATCTGACACTGGGCTGGTCCTCTGTGACTGTACTGGAGCGAGGGTGGTTGTTCCAGCTGAGTTAGCTTTAGTTAGGCTGTGTGCTGATGAATTGCCACCTTTCTCTGCCACATCCTCTGGTCAGAGTGTAACAGCACCAGCAAGAACATTCTCCTCGGCATTCTAGCCGTGGTCAAGCTGGGACTCCTGAGCTATTCATGTGGCATGTGCCCTAACAGGGACAAGTTTTAGCTCTGCTCTCCAGGATGCTAGAGACTAATTCCAGAAAGAAATCCATAGATCAGAAGCTGGGAGCTGCCGCCTTATGTAGCGGGATGCTGCTGCGTATCAGCTAGAGCCTGATTCTTGGTTCCGTGCAGAGCAGCAGCTCCCACCTCTCCAGTGAGCCCTCAGCCTTTGCAGAGCTCATGCTTTCAAGTAGGTTGGAATGGGGCAGGGTGGAGGGGTGGAGAACTGGAGATTCAGGGGCGCAGGGCCCTGAGGAGGTACAGGCCACCGGCTGGTGTTTGGAGAGGGTTAGGGAGCCCAGTAGGAGCAGGGGAAGAGGGCAGCTCACCGCTGCCTCCAGACTTTTATCTGCAGTTCCTGCTTGGAAAATTCTGCCAGTTGTACATTAACTCAGGCTAGGATGTCTGTGCTTCTTGCCACATCTCCTCTAGCCGCTGCCTTGTGCCCTCTCCGCTTGCAAGCTCAGTGTACTCAGAGCCTCCTGGGCCTTGACTCTCTCTCCTTGGCCAAAGAGGTGGTCTGAGTTTTTTTCACGGAGAAACCAACTGTTTCCCATGTCCTTCCCTGATGTCAGCACTGTTGTTTCAAAGTCTTGACATGTTGTCATGCAGTAGAGATCTGTCACAGGAGCTGATTCAAAAGGTAGCATGCGCTTTTTTATTTTTTTGTGTTGGTCATATAACAAAATGTGACCATATCCATGACACACAAGCCAGTTCCTTTTCAGTTGTGGCTGGTTGTCCCATCAGGTGCAGAGGGATCCTGCTGTGTAAAGAGAGCTTGAGAAAAATGCCTCTTTGCAGTCTGTTCACTTATTAAAGCTTGAAGTCAGCGTAACTGTAACAGACCTGGTAACTTGGGCCGACGTGTAGTACCTCGGAGCCATGCATGAGATGGCCCACAACGCAGGTTTTGTAAATCGTGTTCTCTCCGTCTGCAGTCAGGCCTTGGGGACCATCTGCTGCCAGGTGCCCCTGCTTTCTGCCAGTGGTGTTCTTGTGAGAAACAGCTCTGCCTGCTCCCAAAGCTAGGCCTGGCCCGACACGGGGCACCCACGCAGGGCAGGTCTCGTTTTGAGTGACGCTGGTTACTGAAAGTTGTGGTTCCTGTCCGGCTGCGGACCCGACGTCCCCCTAGACCTGGCGTCATCAGATCAGAGGTGATCGTGTCAGTGGAGTTTAAGGGGGGAGTCGCTTCTGGGAACAGAGGCTTCTGCTTTGGGGTGGTGACTTGCCCCCAGGGGTGCCTCTGTACTGACAGCTTCCAGTTGCCAGGTGTGGTGTCTGGAGTTGGGTTAGATAACTCCCACAGCGATCCCACGTGGTGGGAAATACACGCGGATTTTTCCTGCGACGTTCGCCTCAAGCGGTAGCAAAAGCAAAGTTGATCAGTTAAATGCAGTGGCGCCAATGCCTTGCTCTTGCCCACTGAACGGCTCTGTGGGGCCCTGTGCAGCCAGCAGGGATGCTGCAGTGCAGCGTGAGGGTGGGAGGGCTTTGCTCAGGTTCTTGGGAAGGTTATATGGGCTGTGGAGTTAATTTCAAGGACGAGTAAACTGCTGCTGGCATGAGGGGAAGCTTTCCTTCACCTCGAAAGTGGGTTTGAACTGGTTTGGAATGAGGTGTCTTGCTAAATACAAACAGTGGCGATACAGATGATGTCTCTAGCAGGGGAAGGTAAGACTCTGCCTTTCCTCTGTGACCTCCGCCGTGTTTGTGGCCTTGGCGGGACTCCTGCTGCTCTCCTGTGTAGCTGTCTGTGGCTGCTCTGTGTTAATATCTGCTTTGTTCTCAAAGGGATGGCGGTCTCTAACCTGTCTTTTTGCACTTTGCGTTTCTTTTTCTCTCTCCTCCCTCCCCTTTTCTCTCTGCTTTGCCTAATCTTTGTAGTTCTTGGGGACACATACAATATTCCTTTAGATCCCAGAGGTAAGCAGACTTACCCACACGTACCTGTTCATATTGCCTCGGACTCTGGTGATGTATGTTAATTCTTTATCCTCCAGGAGTGGTAAATAAATTAACACATAACTGAAAAGGGAAAAGGGGGAGGGTAAGTAACTCTTGCCAGTGGGCTGGAGAGAATAGGGAGGGCTTGCCACCAGCAGACAATGAGGGATGCCACATGAGCTGAAACAGGCTAAAGACACTCTCATGGCACTGAATCTCTTTGGCACGGGTAGCAAATTGGCCCAGCTGGTGTCGTGCTTTATCCCATGTGCGCTCGGCTCCTTATTGTCCAACTCCCAGCAACAGGAGCCTCGAGGCCTTTCCCATGGGGTGCTTATGAACTCGGACCACCCGAGCTAGGCCCGGCTGCCAAGCTCGCTGCTGGGGGGAGGAGGAGATGGCTACCCCACGTGTCCCGTGGGACCCATGCCCACAAGCCCCTGAGAGCAGAAAGCCATCTCTTCTGCCCAGGCAGAGGAACATGTGCCAGCCCGGAGGCATTGCTTGTAAGGGCAGGCTCCCCGGCTGGCGCAGCCCCTCCGCAGAGCCAAGGAGGGCCCTGTCAGCAACCATGGGGATGGCAGAAACTTTCCAGAGCCCTTCTGCTTGTTTCAATTACTGTTGTGTGCCTGCTGTTAACAGCTCCAGCTCGTTTGTTCTCTGGTGACCAATTTCTAGTGCTTACAAACCCTTTTCAGGTGGTGGGGGAAGGATGGGGAGGATGTGTTTAATGACTCTATTTCTGATCAAGAGGGTGTCCTCTGAGCACTAGGAAGGAAAGGAGAGATTTCTGCCAGGGTGCTCAGCACTGGATGCAAGGACTGAGGGGTGCAGAGCTCTTCCACCCTCACCCTGGATAAGCCGCTGACAGTCGGCACTGGAGCAGGGAGCTCATGTCGCTGTTGACGGGAGCTCTGCACTAATTCCATAGCAACAGGGACGAGGCTTGTTTGAATAGAGGCAGGCTGACCACACATACCCCCTTCCCATGGCATTTTAACTGGCCTAAGACTCTTTTCTTTTCAGAGACCAGCTCTTCAGCTAGTAGCTACAGTTCAGAGTTCAGCAGGCGGCTGCTGAGCACCTACATCTGTGAGTACTCTGCACACCCTCCCGTTTCTCCCCATCGGCTCTCCTTCACCTAGCTCGTTCTTGGGTGAAGAGCACAGGCCACGTCTCTTACTGCGTGTGATCTTTCCATGTTTGAGCTGGAGTCTGATGGGAGGGATTGGAAAAAAGGGTCAAACTGGGAGTTTCAGACCGTTACGGTTAGACAGGACAAAGCACAGCGCAGCAGCTCGCTGTGCTGCAGAGCTCTGTCATCAGTTGCTTTGAACCACTCTCACCCAGTGCTTTGCACCTTCAGCCCCCCAGAGGCTCCCAGCTGCCAAAGGGGCTCTGCAAAATCTCGATCCTGCGGTTAACAGTAAGATAGTGAGATGAGTTTGTGGTAGCGCCTTGTGATGATCTGTTACAGCACTGATCGGGTCTGTCAGCCGCTGAGCTCTGAGCCTGCGTCACGGTCAGGCTGAGGCTGATCCCCCGTGCTGGTCCTGGGACTTATTCGGAACCTGTGCTGCCAGTTGCAACAAAGGCACTGGATCGCAGAGAGGTTTTGGTGACTGGCTGAGGAAAGATCTGTGTAAGGCTTGTAGGGTTGTTAAGTACCCGTGACTGTAGCCTTGCCTGCACGTGCAGCTGGGGCTGTGCCGTTCACTTCGCTGCGGGCCCACAGCGACAGTACAGAGCACTTGCTTTGGATTATCAGTAATGAGAAGTTTCAGTGCAAAACTTGTTGTTCTCTGTTTTTCTCTCTTTAAGGCAAAGTGCTGGGCAACTTGCAGCTTAACCTTCTTAGTAAATCCA